>NC_136906.1:44479456-45024456 GCF_949606895.1 Notothenia rossii
TGTGACTCGCTCTGCGGTTGAAACAGACGGTGCATGAATGCGGTTTTGCGGTAAGTGAAATTCGAGTACTTATTTATGTGTTAATGATTTTAATCAGCTACGTAATTAATGTTACGGCTTGGGTTAGCGTGTAAGCGAGTGGTAGCTACATCGGTGCTAACGATGCTAATAGTAGCCTCCAAGTTAAAATCATAGACTATATTTATAAAGGTTAAAACAAAATAGACAAGTGTTAAGTGGGATAATACTGTACAACAAACGGCTTCTGTTTGAGGTTGATAAAATAAGGTCATCCTTGTAATTTAGAGAGATGATTATTATTTAGGTAGGAACTGTATGCATCGCTAAGGTTAATTTATATTGGCTATGCTCAAGTATGTAGACAAGCTAATGTCGAAGTAGTGTATGTGAAATCAACCTCACAACAAGATGTGTGTATATTACAATTATTAATGTCATATTTCAAGATGATTACTTTCCCTGCTGGAAAACAGAAACCCGGACCACTATTGCGGTAAGCATGTTGTAACTTCCGGTTGTTGTTGTCATCTCCGGGTATCCCGTGTGCCTGTTCTGTTGCTGATAGCTTATTATCTTAACTTAATCGATCATTTTAAAACTCTTGATCACGGCAACTGCCTGACGTTGTAATCACACGTTACTACAGCTTAAGCACTCACAAACTCTCCTTCTCTTAGCGACTGTAACTCCACAGTTGCCTACACTCTTTTCGGGTTTGCTAACGGTAGCTACTTTAGCTTGATAGCTAGCCATGGCTCTTTCCCCACCCTCGGGTGCTATTTCCTGCTCTAACTGTCTCATGTTTGGTTACTTCCCTACCTCCTTTACTGGTACCGATACATGTGTTAAATGTAGTATAGTTGTTAGGTTGGAGGCGGGAATCATAGCCATAGAAGCCCGGCTCCGCATCTTAGAAAATAACTCAGCTACCGGTGCGGACCGGCAAAAGGTAGCTCCTCTTAGCCGTCCCCCGGCAACTCCCGAGCAGCAGGGAGATTGGGTGACTGTTCAGAGGGGGCATAACGCGAAACCCGCAGGTCCCCACCAACCCGTTCACGTATCTAACAGATATTCCCCACTCAGCGAGACACCCGCTGAGAAGCCAACTCTGGTTATTGGTAGCTCTATTATGAGACATGTGAATTTAGAGACCGAAGCGTCCACAGTCACATGCATTCCGGGGGCCAGAGCGGGCGACGTTGAGGCGCATCTTAGACTGCTGGCTAAAAATAAACGTAAATACAGTAGGATTGTTATTCACGTCGGTGGTAATGATGTTCGTTTACGCCAATCAGAATGCACCAAACTTAATGTGGCGTCGGTGTGTAGTTATGCTAAAACAATGTCGGACACCGTAATCTTCTCTGGTCCCCTCCCCAATCTGATCAATGATGACATGTATAGCCGCATGTCATCATTTCAGCGCTGGTTGTCTTGGTGGTGCCCAGCAAACAATGTGGGCTTCGTAAATAATTGGACAGCCTTCTGGGGAAAACCTGGTCTGATTAAGAGAGACGGCATTCATCCTACTTTGGAAGGTGCAAATCTCATTTCGGCAAACATTTCAGGGCTTTGTGGACTTAATCCATGACAAACTGGAGTTGAGACCAGGAGGCAGAGTCGCAGTCTTACACGCTTCTCTGCGCTCTCTCCTAGGCAGTCATCCATAGGAATCCCGAACCCAATAAAATACCCAATATTAACGGTGTGTGTGTCTGCCCAAGGACAATTTAAGGTAAAACCTAATAGAGGTTTCATATATAATAACCTAATAAAAGTAAATGTAACAACTACTACAGTGCAACAAAACAGGAAGATTAAATGTGGTCTCTTAAACATAAGATCTCTAGCATCTAAAGCAATACTGGTAAATGATTTAATATCAGATTATAATATTGATATATGCTGTCTCACTGAAACTTGGTTGAGACATGAAGAATATGTCAGCATAAATGAGGCCACTCCACCCAGCCATATCAATACTCATATTGCCCGAGGCACGGGCCGAGGAGGTGGAGTTGCAGCAATCTTTGACTCAAGTTTACTTATCAATACTAAACAAAAATTAAATTATACCTCCTTTGAAAGCCTCATTTTTAGTCTTACGCATCCGACCTGGAAAACTTTGCAGCCAATCTTATTTGTTACAGTGTACCGTGCACCAGGTCCTTATTCAGAATTCTTATCAGACTTCTCTGAGTTTTTATCAACTTTGGTACTTAAAACAGATAAAGTAATTATCGTAGGTGACTTTAATATTCATGTTGACGATGATAAAAATAGCCTTACTGTTGCATTTAACTCTATATTAGATTCTGTTGGTTTCTGTCAGAGTGTAAATAAACTAAACCCACTGCTATAATCACACTCTTGACCTTGTTCTGACTTATGGTATTGAAATTGAGCAACTATTAGTCGAACCGCATAATCCTGCTTTATCCGACCATTTCTTAGTAACTTTTGAAGTACTGTTACTAGACTACAAAGCATTAGCCAAAAGCTCCTGCAGCAGAAACCTATCCGTTAGTGCTATAGCCAAATTTAAGGAAGAGATTCCACCAATACTTAACTCGATAGCATGTCTGCATGTAGGGGAGGAAACTTATACAAAATGTACACCACTCCAAATTGATCATGTTGTTGATAGTGCTACAGATGCGCTGCGAATAAAATTAGACTCTGTTGCTCCTTTGAAAAAGAAGAAAATAAAACAACATAGACTAGCTCCATGGCATAATGCCGAAACCTGCAAAATAAAGCAAAAGTCGAGACAACTTGAAAGGATATGGCGTTCCACTAAACTTGAAGAATCTCGTTTAATTTGGCATATTACTCTCAATGAATATAAGAAAGCACTGCGTAAAGCGAGAGCAGCCTACTACTCTTCATTAATAGATGAGAATAAGAATAATGCAAGATTTCTTTTCAGCATTGTAGCCAGGCTGACAGAGAGCCACAGCTCGACTGAGCCTTCTATTCCCATAGCAGTCAGTAGTAATGATTTTATGTGCTTTTTTAACAATAAAATTGTTACTCTTAGAAACAAAATCAATGACCTCTTGCCTTTGACCAGTATAGTGTTATCAACAGCTCCCGGGAACGTAAGTTCTAATATTACACTAGATAGTAAACTAGAATGCTTTTCAGCCATAAACCTTGAACAATTAAATTCAATGATTCTCTCTTCTAAACCATCAACGTGTATCTTAGACCCGATTCCAACTAAGCTGTTAAAATAAGTTTTTCCATTAATTAGCACTTCTTTATTAAACATTATGAATATGTCTTTATTATTAGGCTATGTTCCAAAATCATTCAAAGTAGCAGTGATAAAACCGCTTCTTAAAAAGCACAACCTTGATCCAGAGGTTTTAGCCAACTATAGACCTATTTCTAATCTTCCGTTCCTCTCAAAACTTCTTGAGAAAGCAGTCGCAAAACAGCTGTGTGATTACTTAAAAAACTATGATTTATTTGAAGATTTTCAGTCTGGCTTTAGAACACAACATAGCACAGAGACAGCTCTGGTTAAAGTCACAAATGACATTCTAATAGCCTCTGACAAGGGACTTGTCTCTATTCTTGTCTTGCTCGATCTTAGTGCTGCATTCGATACTATCGACCATGATATCCTATTGCAAAGACTAGAGCACTTAGTTGGCATACAGGGAACTGCTTTAGGCTGGTTTAGGTCCTATCTATCTGAACGCTCTCAGTTTGTACGTGTCAACGATGAATCTTCCATACAAACCAAAGTTAGCCATGGAGTGCCACAGGGCTCAGTGCTTGGACCTATTTTGTTCACACTATATATGCTTCCGTTAGGCAATATTATAAGGAATCATTCTGTAAACTTTCATTGTTATGCGGATGATACTCAACTATATTTATCAATCAAGCCTGATGAAATTAATCATCTAAATAAAATTCAAGACTGCCTCAAGGACTTAAAAACGTGGATGACCTTAAATTTTTGAGGTAAGTTATTGTACTTGGCCCGAAGAATCTACGAAACAAATTATCTAAAGATATATTAACTATGGATGGCATTAATTTGGCCTCCAGTGAGACTGTAAGGAATCTTGGTGTTATATTTGATCAGGATTTATCCTTTAACACCCACATAAAATCAATTTCAAGGACCGCCTACTTCCATCTATGTAACATTGCAAAAATCAAGCATATCTTGCCTCATAACGATGCAGAGAAACTAGTCCATGCATTTGTTACTTCAAGGCTGGATTATTGTAACTCCTTATTATCAGGGTGTACCAAGAAGTCAGTCAAGTCGCTTCAGCTGATTCAAAATGCTGCAGCTCGTGTACTAACCAGAGTTAGGAAAAGGGACCACATTACTCCTGTTCTGGCTGCCTTACACTGGCTCCCTATAGAACACAGGATAGAATTTAAAATTCTTCTTCGCCTACAAAGCCCTTAATGGGCAGGCGCCATCTTACCTTAAAGAACTCATTATACCCTATTGTCCTACTAGGGCATTGCGTTCCAAGAATGCAGGGTTGTTGGTTGTTCCTAGAGTCTCTAAAAGTACAATGGGAGCCAGAGCCTTTTCTTATCAAGCTCCACTTTTGTGGAATCAGCTTCCAGTTTGTGTTCGGACGGCAGACACCCTATCCGTTTTTAAGAGTGCGCTTAAGACCTTCCTTTTTGATAAAGCTTATAGTTAGGGCTGATTAGATTCAGCCCCTAGTTTTGCTGATATAGGCTTAGTTTGTCGGGGGACATCTTACTTCTTCCTTCTCTCTGTCTATACCTGTGTACTCTCATGTTCCGATTAACCCAGCTTCCCCAAATTTCTTTCTTTTTGGTGTCTATATACGCCGGGATCCGGAGTCATGGATGATCCTGCGGTCCTGTGTCATGGATCGCGAGTCCTGGATCTTGAGTCGTGGCTGTGGTCCTGGATCATAAGTCCTGGATGGATATCCTCGTGGATTCATCTTCCTATTATACACACATGCATTTCCAAACATTTGGACTACCTATGTTGCAAATGTATTATCTTTTCAATTTACACACGGCATCTATTGCACGTCTGTCCGTCCTGGGAGAGGGATCCCTCCTCTGTTGCTCTCCCTGAGCTTTCTCCCATTTTTCCCTTTAAACTTTGGGTTTTCTCTGGAAGTTTTTCCTTGTACGATGTGAGGGTCTAAGGACAGAGGGTGTCGTATTGTCATACTGATATTCTGTACAAACTGTGAAGTCCACTGAGACAAATGTAACATTTGTGATATTGGGCTATATAAATAAAAATTGATTGATTGATTGAGATATTACAATATGGTTGATTGAGCTGGAGTTCATTATTGAGCTTATACGTTAACGTCACAGTCATCTGAAGAACAAACCCAAACCTTGTTGTTTTTATGAATTGCATTACCAAATTGGTATCAAATAAACAGCAAGCATTGATAACACAACTTCCAAAGTTACAGTAGAATAAAAAGGACCCTGAATCGGACAATACACAATCCAACATGTTCAACAGAAGAGAATCAGTATTATGGTTTGTACACATGGTACTTTACATAGATATCTGTTTGTTTAAGGTGTCCAGGTGATGCAGACAGGCTGGACCAGAGAGTGAGAGACAGAACTGGACTCCTCACAACAGTGAAATTCAGCTCAGGTACAAAGACTCTCTTTTTCATACTGTACAAATAATCAAGAAAGATATTGACTTTAATACACTATACATTCCATTAAACAATACTAGATCACCTACACACCAGTGAAGTGGAGGGGTTTTTCTGTGCAAAAAGTTACATTTAGATGTTAACAAGCAATATGATTTTGTCAGCTTTCTAATTTAATGTATTGAAGGCAAAGATATTTAACACATATTGAGAACTGCTACTATTTATCTCTCAATATTGTCTGTAAAAAACGTGGTAAAAGTTATTCTTTCAGTGAGACAACAGAGCAAGCTTCTACAGTTGCACTACGTTTTGATAACAGTTCAATATTATTTTGATAATAACATATATTTCAGTGTTGATGAACTTCATACTTTTCATTCATAATCTGATTACAATTACAAAATAATTATATCTACAGCCCCTAAACACACAAACACACCGCTTTCATAAATAACACACTTGTTCTGCAATAATATGTTTTATGTTTCCTATACATTTTGTAAGGAAAGGACATGCCTGAAAGACACAACATTTTCTCCTTCTCTGAGGGTCAAGAAGAACATCCAAGAGGAAAATGAAAAGCTGATGCAATGAGATTTTAAGACCAGTACACTACTTTTATTGTAAAAACAGTCAGCTGATCAAATGCACCTATTTCCACATCTACACTCCATCAGCTGATTATTTCTATTTGCCTCGCTTTATGAGCTTCACATCACTTGTGCCTTGTACCGCAGAGTTTGCAACGTCACAAATAAATAGGGCCAATCTTCAGTCAGATGTGAATGTGTAATCTAACATTTTCAGTAAGAATAATGGACAAAAGGAGTGCAAATACAAATAAAATGTATTGAAATGTGAACCAAAAGTTAATCAGATGTTTTAAATTAAACGCACATATGGACAGAAGGTGTAAACCTATTAAATGTATAAGTAAACACATTTAGTCAAATAAAGTGACAGACTAGGCCTGTGCAGTTGGTATCAGCTTTGCCCAGCATGGGCTCCTCCATCAGTCCCTCCCCCCAGTCCCCCTCGCAGAGGAAAGACCCTCAGTCCTCTCCAAACCAACAGACAGGACGTCCATCACACGGAGGTTTCTCCCTGAAGTCTCTCCAACTTTCTGGACACCACGCTGTCTCAATCCGTCCACAAAAATGAAAATAACAAATGCTTTAGACAATAAGAAACATAAAGTTGACTGTTGAGTTGCTCAGTTTTTTTAGATTGTCAATACTATTACTGTATAACTAATATATCAGGTTAAGAGGCACATTCAAATAAAGATTGGTCTTTAAATACATGTTTTCTTTTGAATTGTTTGTCTAAGTCAAGGATCTAGAACTGGTACTTAGTTTTAATGATACAGTCTGGTTATTATGCTGTTTGGAGGAGGCCTCACAGGTAAGAACACTAACTAGCTACCATCACATGTACCTTAGCTTGACTTAAATGTATTAAACGTATAATTAAGTGATATCAAAATATAAATAACTAATGTCATGCAAACATATTAATATTTACTTGATTCCAATGTTGAATTTAGCACAATTGCATACAAACGTTAAGGGATTTTAAGATTCTGAAGTATTATGCTAAAAACTCAATAACTTAGATTATTATTTATAGTTTTGCTGAATAGTTTCATGTCCGCTTACCTTAGAAACGTAAAATACCACGGCAGTGTGCCGATGGGGAGCATGTTAGCTTAGCTTGGTAGCTTCAGCTAGCTCTGGAACTTTCAGCTCGGTGGCAGCAGGTCCCGCATCGGCTCCGCCTCTTTGCCCTTATTTGGAGCAGGCGGGAGTTGAACTCTGACGTCACTGTCGAGCCGTTAGTGGCCGACTCCGCCTACTAAGGGCTTCTCGGCAACTCTGCAGAATCCTATGGGTGACGTCACGGACCCTACGTCCATTTATATATACATTCTATGATATAGATATATTATTTATGTTTTAATGATTTTAATCAGCTACGTAATGGATGTTAAGGGTAAGCGTGTAAGCGAGTGGTAGCTACATCGGTGCTAACGATAATTATATATACAGTGAAGTCTATGATTTTAACTTGGAGGCTACGATTAGCATCGTAGGTTAAAACGAAATAGACAAGTGTTAAGTGGGATAATACTGTACAACAAACGGCTCCTGTTTGAGGTTGATAAAATAAGGTCATCCTTGTAACTTAGAGAGATATTTTATTATGTAGGTAGGAACTGTATGCATCGCAAAGGTTAACTAGAAAATGCATTTCCTGCAGAAAATGCGTGCGAATGCTGTAAACTGAACATTTATGGCTGAATTTAGCTGAAAATGCAGAAAAAGCTGGATATGTTATTAGCTGAATGGTAGCTGCTTTTAGCTACAAAAATGCAGAAAAAGCTTAATATTTAAAAGAAAAGGTTTTAAAAAAGGTATAAACAACAACACGCATAGCCTTGATGTCCTGAAATAGCTGAATAATGTAATAGTTGAATGGTTTCTGCAGCTGAAAATAGGCTGAAGGAGTTAAATGTCAGATGTAAGTAGTAGTGAATGAATTTGTATTAAGAAGAGAAAAGAAAGTAAAAAGGCTTGGGAAAGCAGCAGAATATTTGAACTGCACATTTTTGAACTAACTTGATCTGTCGCCATGCCAACGGCATTTGATGACATCCCATAATACGCTTAGATGTGTTGATGGCTGCATCGTTACCAAACCTGTGAAGTTTTGGGCCGTTTCGAGCATTTTCACTGAAGTTATGAGAAAACCGTGTTTCATGGTGAGCACTGTGTTTCCATGGCAACGGCATTTGAAGAAATCTCAAAATGTTCCCGTAGATGTCTTCAAGGCTGGACTGTTAGCACACATGTGAAGTTTGAGCACTTTTTGAACATTTTCATAGAAGTTATACATTACATTAGGAGGTTACATTACTCTCTCTCTTCTCTTGATCGCCCTCTCTCTTCTCTTGATCGCCCTCTCTCTCTTCTCTTGATCATTCATCATCATCGGTGTGTGTCTGTGTGAGAGAGTGTGTGTGTGTGTGTGTGTGTGTGTGTGTGTGTGTGTGTGTGTGTGTGTGTGTGTGTGTGTGTGTGTGTGTGTGTGTGTGTGTGTGTGTGTGTGTGTGTGTGTGTGTGTGTGTGTGTGTGTGTGTGTGTGTGTGTGTGTGTGTGTGTGTGTGTGTGTGTGTGTGTGTGTGTGATAATTGTTACAGCTCAAATGCATTGCAATAACTTCCATGTTAAAAAAAGACTTTAAAAAGCTGAATATTTTAAAAAGCAAAACATATTTTGAAAAAGTTGAAAGTTTCACATCATGTGTTGAAAAGGCTGAATAGTTTGATATTTGAATGGTTCCTGCAGCTGAAATTAGGCTGAAGGAGTTAAATAAAGATATTAAATGTAAGTAGTAGTGATTTAATGTTTACAAACACCTGTGTGTGTAAACCCAGAGATCAAAGGGTTCCATGGTGTCTGCTCTGATTGGATGATGACCCACTGTAATGTTAAAATCTGAAAAAGGCCTCTCTACCAAGCTCCAAACTAAATTCAATATCTCAAAAAGTGTAAAAAATATAAAAAATCTGAATATGAATTGAATAGCTGACGGTCTTGTGATCATTTGAAAGTTGGAATGAAGTGTCTAGCTGAAAGTATGTGGAAGGAGTAGCATTTGGCGCAAGGTGTAGGAAAACAGGATTTGAAGGCATTTCCCATTGTCTTCAATGTTAAAAAAAGAGTTTAAAAAGCTGAATATTTCAAAAAGTATAAAATATCTTTAAAAAGTTGAAAGTATCCGATGGATTCCTGAACAGGCTGAATAGTTTAATATTTGAATGGTTTCTGTAGCTGAAAATAAGCTGAAGTTATGAAGGTGCCAAAGTATTGTAAACAGCACTCGCACTAATAAAGATTTGAAGTACTATAGTGGAATGCTGTAAACAGCACCCTGCACCTCAGTCTCACCTCCCGGAGTTTTGCAAGCCTCTCCCTGTTCCTTATTTTGATTAAACAGACGTTAAACTTCCCAATGGTGTGGTCTTCGTTTTGTGAAAAATATGATTACCTCACATATTTTGTTGCTGTTGTTGTCTTTTTTGATAGTTAAATTGCTCCTGTTGACTTGAGCCAGCCATTCTTTCCTCCTCTCTGTGTCAGTGGGGAAACCTTACATTTGTAGTCCTTTCTCTGAGAGCTTGGAGCATCCCCCGGCAGCACAGCAAACCATGGGGGAGACAATATGCCAGGACAACACAGAGGAAAAGGCACAGACAAACTGCATGATATGCTATTCAAGGTTTATTGAATTCCATTTATTTACAATGGATGTTCCTAAAACAACACATTTAATATCATCACCATGCTGCTGCTGCTAGTTCTTTGACTCATTGTGCTGTCAGTTGACAATCATTGATAGGCACTCGTGGGTCTCCTGTCCTTTCTGAAAGTCATAAAGATTAAATTAGTACTTTAGATTACTTGTGTCCTCAATTACCATGGGATTACTGAAACCACCATGAATTAAAGAAATGGTAGAAATGTATCTAATCTGAATTTTGAAACCTTCCTTCCCATCCCCTCCCTCTAAATATATCAATCAACATTAGGATGTGATGCTCCTTACTACCATACAGGTTTAAGAAGATATTATTTGTTTTAAAGAATTCAAAGCAACAAACAACAGGCTCTTTAACCAAGGCAACGTTAGCCTAACATGTACATGTTAACTGGTAAGATAGCTGTTCACACTATGTATATTTTTCTACTTTTTGTAATGCTATTTTATTTCTATTTAAGATGTTTACATTTTCGATTGTTTAATTCTAGTCTTTTAACTGTCTAATGTACAATGCCTTGTCTTTTGCTGCTGCAGTGTAAACATTTCCCCAATTGGTATCAATAAAGTACTTATTTTATCTTAATCCTCAAATATTAGCAAAGGATACTTTAAAAAAAAAAAAACATTGGTGTAACTACATACACATATCAATATGTTGTACAAATATTGCAAATCAAAACCTTTATTGACCACTAATTACCAAAAATTGCATTTCTATCCTGGTATTAATGCATTCAAATCGTGATTCAAATGGCCCGCCACAAACTTCCGGGGAACTATTGAGTCTCCCTGAACCACGTGACGATCAAGCATTTTGGACTTCCGTTGTCGCAACTCTTCTATCTATATGGCGCTGGCTCTACCATATGATATCGCCCGAGGAAGTCTATATACATATATAAATAAAGATATATGTGTCAAAGCTCTAATCAAATTAACAGTTGTATTAATTATACTTGTATATGTATATATAGATATATATATATATATATATCTATATATATGTATAGCCTGTGTTGTATATGTATACACACAAATAAACAACCTTGTGTGTGTCAAGTTGTATTGTAGTGTTTATTTTAGTGTTGTTTTATGCTTATCCACATTTTGATTTCAGAGCACAGGAGAATGCTGGGCACAACATAAAGCTCAACAGTGAAGCTGGCAATGCTGAACAAAAACATCTCAATCAATCAACAATCAATGTTTATTTATATAGCCCAATATCACAAATGTTACATTTGTCTCAGTGGACTTCACAGTTTGTACAGAATATCAGTATGACAATACGACACCCTCTGTCCTTAGACCCTCACATCGTACAAGGAAAAACTTCCAGAGAAAACCCACAGTTTAAGGGAAAAATGGGAGAAACCTCAGGGAGAGCAACAGAGGAGGGATCCCTCTCCCAGGACGGACAGACGTGCAATAGATGCCGTGTGTAAATTGAAAAGATAATACATTTGCAACATAGGTAGTCCAAATGTTTGGAAATGCATGTGTGTATAATAGGAAGACGAATCCACAAGGATATCCATCCAGGACTTATGATCCAGGACCACAGCCACGACTCAAGATCCAGGACTCGCGATCCATGACACAGGACCGCAGAATCATCCATGACTCCGGATCCCGGCGTATATAGACACCAAAAAGAAAGAAATTTGGGGAAGCTGGGTTAATCGGAACATGAGAGTACACAGGTATAGACAGAGAGAAGGAAGAAGTACGATGTCCCCCGACAAACTAAGCCTATATCAGCAAAACTAGGGGCTGAATCTAATCAGCCCTAACTATAAGCTTTATCAAAAAGGAAGGTCTTAAGCGCACTCTTAAAAACGGATAGGGTGTCTGCCGCCCAAACACAAACTGGAAGCTGATTCCACAAAAGTGGAGCTTGATAAGAAAAGGCTCTGGCTCCCATTGTACTTTTAGAGACTCTAGGAACAACCAACAACCCTGCATTCTTGGAACGCAATGCCCTAGTAGGACAGTAGGGTATAATGAGTTCTTTAAGGTAAGATGGCGCCTGCCCATTAAGGGCTTCGTAGGCGAGAATAAGAATTTTAAATTCTATCCTATGTTCTATAGGGAGCCAGTGTAAGGCAGCCAGAACAGGAGTAATGTGGTCCCTTTTCCTAACTCTGGTTAGTACACGAGATGCAGCATTTTGAATCAACTGAAGCGACTTGACTGACTTATTTGTACACCCTGATAATAAGGAGTTACAATAATCCAGCCTTGAAGTAACAAATGCATGGACTAGTTTCTCTGCATCGTTTTGAGGCAAGATATGCCTGATTTTTGCAATGTTACGAAGATGGAAGTAGGCGGTCCTTGAAATTGATTTTATGTGGGTGTTAAAGTATAAATCCTAATCAAATATAACACCAAGATTCCTTACAGTCTCACTGGAGGCCAAATTAATGCCATCCATAGTTAGTATATCTTTAGATAATTTGTTTCGTAGATTCTTCGGGCCAAGTACAATAACTTCAGTTTTGGTCGTGTTTAACATCAAAAGATTTAAGATCATCCACGTTTTTAAGTCCTTGAGGCAGTCTTGAATTTTATTTAGATGATTAATTTCATCAGGCTTGATTGATAAATATAGTTGAGTATCATCCGCATAACAATGAAAGTTTACAGAATGATTCCTTATAATATTGCCTAACGGAAGCATATATAGTGTGAACAAAATAGGTCCAAGCACTGAGCCCTGTGGCACTCCATGGCTAACTTTGGTTTGCATGGAAGATTCATCGTTGACACGTACAAACTGAGAGCGTTCAGATAGATAGGATCTAAACCAGCCTAAAGCAGTTCCCTGTATGCCAATTAAGTGCTCTAGTCTTTGCAATAGGATATCATGGTCGATAGTATCAAATGCAGCATTAAGATCGAGCAAGACAAGAATAGAGACAAGTCCCTTGTCTGAGGCTATTAGAATGTCATTTGTGACTTTAACCAGAGCTGTCCCTGTGCTATGTTGTGTTCTAAAGCCAGACTGAAAATCTTCAAATAAATCATAGTTTTTTAAGTGATCACACAGCTGTTTTGCGACTGCTTTCTCAAGAATTTTTGAGAGGAACGGAAGATTAGAAATAGGTCTATAGTTGGCTAAAACCTCTGGATCGAGGTTGTGCTTTTTAAGAAGCGGTTTTATCACTGCTACTTTGAATGATTGTGGAACATAGCCTGATAATAAAGACATATTCATAATATTTAATAAAGAAGTGCTAATTAATGGAAAAACTTCTTTTAACAGCTTAGTTGGAATCGGGTCTAATATACACGTTGATGGTTTAGAAGAGAGAATCATTGAATTTAATTGTTCAAGGTTTATGGCTGAAAAGCATTCTAGTTTACTATCTAGTTTAATATTAGAACTTACATTTCCGGGAGCTGTTGATAACACTATACTGGTCAAAGGCAAGAGGTCATTGATTTTGTTTCTAAGAGTAACAATTTTATCGTTAAAAAAGCAGATAAAATCATTACTACTGAGTGCTATGGGAATAGAAGGCTCAGTCGAGCTGTGGCTCTCTGTCAGCCTGGCTACAGTGCTGAAAAGAAATCTTGCATTATTCTTATTCTCATCTATTAATGAAGAGTAGTAGGCTGCTCTCGCTTTACGCAGTGCTTTCTTATATTCATTGAGAGTAATATGCCAAATTAAACGAGATTCTTCAAGTTTAGTGGAACGCCATATCCTTTCAAGTTGTCTCGACTTTTGCTTTATTTTGCGGTTTTCGGCATTATGCCATGGAGCTAATCTATGTTGTTTTATTTTCTTCTTTTTCAAAGGAGCAACAGAGTCTAATTTTATTCGCAGTGCATCTGTAGCACTATCAACAACATGATCAATTTGGGGTGGTGTACATTTTGTATAAGTTTCCTCCCTTACATTCAGACATGCTATCGAGTTAAGTATTGGTGGAATCTCTTCCTTAAATTTGGCTATAGCACTAACAGATAGGTTTCTGCTGCAGGAGCTTTTGGCTAATGCTTTGTAGTCTAGTAACAGTACTTCAAAAGTTACTAAGAAATGGTCGGATAAAGCAGGATTATGCGGTTCGACTAATAGTTGCTCAATTTCAATACCATAAGTCAGAACAAGGTCGAGAGTGTGATTATAGCAGTGGGTTGGTTTATTTACACTCTGACAGAAACCAACATAATCTAATACAGAGTTAAATGCAACAGTAAGGCTATTTTTATCATCGTCAACATGAATATTAAAGTCACCTACGATAATTACTTTATCTGTTTTAAGAACCAAAGCTGATAAAAACTCAGAGAATTCTGATAAGAATTCTGAATAAGGACCTTACGACCTCACGACAATATGAGTATTGATATGGCTGGGTGGAGTGGCCTCATTTATGCTGACATATTCTTCATGTCTCAACCAAGTTTCAGTGAGACAGCATATATCAATAAAATAATCTGATATTAAATCATTTACCAATATTGCTTTAGATGCTAGAGATCTTATGTTTAAGAGACCACATTTAATCTTCCTGTTTTGTTGCACTGTAGTAGTTGTTACATTTACTTTTATTAGGTTATTATGTATGACACCTCTATTAGGTTTTACCTTAAATTGTCCTTGGGCAGACACACACACCGTTAATATTGGGTATTTTATTGGGTTCGGGATTCCTATGGATGACTGCCTAGAAGAGAGCGCAGAGATGCGTGTAAGACTGCGACTCTGCCTCCTGGTCTCAACTCCAGTTTGTCATGGATTAAGTCCACAAAGCCCTGAAATGTTTGCCGAAATGAGATTTGCACCTTCCAAAGTAGGATGAATGCCGTCTCTCTTAATCAGACCAGGTTTTCCCCAGAAGGCTGTCCAATTATTTACGAAGCCCACATTGTTTGCTGGGCACCACCAAGACAACCAGCGCTGAAATGATGACATGCGGCTATACATGTCATCATTGATCAGATTGGGGAGGGGACCAGAGAAGATTACGGTGTCCGACATTGTTTTAGCATAACTACACACCGAAGCCACATTAAGTTTGGTGCATTCTGATTGGCGTAAACGAACATCATTACCACCGACGTGAATAACAATCCTACTGTATTTACGTTTATTTTTAGCCAGCAGTCTAAGATGCGCCTCAACGTCGCCCGCTCTGGCCCCCGGAATGCATGTGACTGTGGAGGCTTCGGTCTCTAAATTCACGTGTCTCATAATAGAGCTACCAATAACCAGAGTTGGCTTCTCAGCGGGTGTCTCGCTGAGTGGGGAATATCTGTATATTTGAAGTATTAAAGTGATATAGCAGAAAGTTTTATACAGCGTATTTCTGGTATATTCATTTTAATGTCACCTGATATATAGGATGTGTGTTTAATTACTTTGTATCAAATAGTAGCAGTCTGTATAACAAAAAGCTGGATGTATGAGAAGTGAAAACATTTGTATAGGAGAAGGTGAGATGTGAGAAATGGGATATCCTTATTTGGACACAGCTTGTCAAAACATCTGGAGGGCTGCAGGATAAAATGAGTGTGCGTTCTCTATATATGTTTATGTAAAGTTCTACTATTTCACTTCTTGAGAGCAGAGGTAATGTTTTCCTCGTTATTATTGATATTAAGGTAACTCACATGGATTACTTGTATTACCCAACTATAAACAAATATCTTTAAGATACCAAAAGTATGTCAAACTGTATGTGTATTGAACAAGAGGGGGGAGGAGGCCAGAGAGAGAACTCTATGCAAGAATGTGTGTGTGCTGGCTGCAAGATGTAAGATAAGATAAATGAACTTGTTATTCGGAGCAGGTTTGTGCCGGACACCGAATGTATCTGTTTTGCCTCAAATTTAGGGGTCGCCTCGGCTGGCTCACGCTGATTGGCTGCGACAAGGCCATCGTATTTGTACCTACCAATGAAAAAAACCCTTTTGAATCTCTCTGCATAACTCCTCCCGCGGTAACTACAGTATGTCTCTGTGAAGTCCTATTCTCGTTCTCTTCTTCCTCCTGCTGCCAAGACAAGTAAGATATCCCAGCGGGAGGAACCAGAGCCGGGGTAATCCGGATTACTTTGTGATTTGTATTGTTGTGTTTTACCATTAAATCAGCATATTTGTTATAACCTTACCCTGGTTGCTTTGAATTCTTCCTCCGTTAATTTGACCCATTCACAAAAGGACGCGCGGAGAGAGGGGGGGGGGGGGGGGGGCCTCAGAGTATGCGGTATCGCCTACAAAGTGGTGACCTCCGACGTTTGTGAGTGGGGTTTCAGAGGAAGGACCACCAGCAGCCAGCGGACGGAGCAGTCCAGGGATAACACCTCAAACCCCTTCTTACAACTAAAAACAGGGCTCTGTAAATACAAGGTAAGCAGACACCAGTTAAACTTAAAATCTGTGATTTGGCTATATTCAAAATGTTAGAGTTGTAAGAAGAGTTCACAGTGTTTTAGTTTTTACGGTAAACAATACAATACATATTTTAGATAGGTAGGAAAGTTATATAAAATAATAGTGAATCAACGAGGTGTGTAAGAAGAGGGTGAAAGGCCCCATAGATTTTTTCAGAATCATATGGCTAAAACTCGTTTGGGGAAGTGCAGTGGTTTTCTAGAGACTCCATCCAGGAATTTATTACAATAACAAATCCGAGGCTTGTATGAGCTGGAGGTGAGTTATATATAAAAAATTCCAAGAGGAGAAAACGCAAATTTCAAAAAGCCATTTGAAACGACCGGATTCTCGCTATCTCTTGTTCTGTTGGGTTTAAATCCATAAGGCTAAACCCGTAGAGTGCAGTTCTTGGTTTTTTGTAGACTCCATCGAAATTGGCATATTTTATTATTTATAGAGACGAGGTTTGTAAGGTACGGTGAAAGTCCCCTGAAGTCACACAGGACTAGCAGGCTAAACTCGTAGAGTGGTTCAGGGTTTTTAATAAACCTTAGGAACGGGTTCGTTTTATTAATTAAAGTTGGGAAGGTGGTGTCATAGCGCTTTCAAAAGTCTCCCATTCTGTTGAAATACATATTGCACCTTAAAAGCTGGACAGACAGTGAGGAGGATATATTTATGTGCTTGTGAATAAATAGAATATATATTATTGAACATAAAACGACCTTAGTCAGATATAGTAACACGAAGTCTCAGGAAGAATTGTTTTTCTCCAACGAGCTGTTGGAATGCGGGTCTGGTCGGTGCAGTAAATTTCATTTCTGGTCTGGTGCTGCCATCTAGTGGCTGAAAGGACGTGGGGCTAGTCAAACAGGGACTTTAGGTGAATTAAGATTTTTGGCTTCATTTGCTAAACATATTTTATATTGTTTCACTCTGAAACTTTGAATTTTGCACTCATACCGTTTGCATGTCTGAATTGAGGACAGGGCATTTAAATAAATACAATAAGTACGTTAAGAGTTGAGACAAGAATTGTCCAGTATATTAATAAATACAAGAGAACACATATTAACCTAGTCAGATAAATACACACGAAGTCAATATGGAAGGAGAGTTTGAAAAGAGTGATTTAAGTGTAATTTCTGGAAGTTTCCGAGAACAATGGGGACAGACTGAGAGATTGATTCTCAGTGGAATCAAAAAGGGGGAGACAAGAGAAAGGCTTGTGCTCCGGTTCCTCCATGACAAAATGATAGGAGATGAGTAAACTTAAGGATCCGTAGTGTGTAAATACATTGAGAGACACATTTTTACACTCAAACTGTTTGCATGGACAAGGAATTTAGATAATATAAATAAATGTTCACCAAAATTAACAAGTATAATGGAAAGTGGACATTGGCCTACACTTTGAGTCGATTTAGATTACTGTGATCTGATTAGTGTCCTCTGCAAGTTTACTACTGTTCTAAGTAACAGTGGGATTTAGAATATTGGAGAAAATATGGAGATGTTCTTTCGTAGTGTGTGAAATATGTGATGCTTGAAACATGTAGGTATTTCAATTTATAGGGGAAAATGGTTTCCTGAAAGAGTTAGGTTGGATAAATATGTAACAATGGATGAAACAAGAGTAGAGAGAGAGTAAATGTTATATAGAGTTGACTAAGATTCTGGAAAATGTCATATTGTTTCGGAGTAACATAAAATAAGAATATATTTACTAGATATAAGAACAACAGGCTTATCTAGGAAGACAGAAAATTGCTATTAACCAGTTTCAGCTGCAATTATCCTATCTTTGTTCTAAAGAGAACATACGTTGCATTTACAATTAATATTAAGAAAGTTCAGAATTGATACCATTAAAGACCGTTTTGGATTAATAGGGCTGTCTGTCATGGACATCCGTGCTTAGATGGAATAAAGTGTTGAGATGTTCTCAAAGTGGGAGCTTTCACAATGTTTTTAGTTTTTATTGAAACAATTAAGTGATAAGGAAAACTGTTCCGTGATGATTTCTTTAGGTTTTGGCTTTCGTAATAATGAAGATTAACTTTTTGTAATAATTCCTTTAAGTGTTCCAAAAATATATTCATTAACTGTAATCAGATTACTTGTTTTAAAAATATAGCGCTGAATACAGTTAGTTTTGTGTTCTGTTACAAATCTAACCATGCTTGTAACACACAACTGAGATAAACTATTTGAAAAAGAATAGAATAAGCAAGAAGATTAAAGGATGAATCCATAGTGGTTAAGGAGGGTTTCCCTGTTTTGCTCATTTGACTTAGAACTGAAGTAATGAAGAATCTGGGTAGACTACTACCATTAGTTTGTTTTAACATTCACATGTTTCAGCATTCCTGACCATATAGACATTCAGCCGTTTTGTTTTGTAACCCGCTGGGGGAGAGATTTAAATTGAGTTTTTCTCCAGTAGCTGATTTGCTGTGATTACAGCAGCATTGGATAGTTGTGCGCCACCTTTGGGTTGTACTCTGAATCAGTGTGTGGTGAAAAGTTGCTCACTACAGAAACAGAAGAACTGTGCAAAGAACGCATCTCTGAGGAGGTTTTGACATTTTGCTTTTGCCTCGTTGTCAAGGCAACAGTGTTGTGAGGAGGAACTGCAGTTTTTTGGGGATTCCTGCTGTGCAGAGGACAACGTGTGTCTGCTGATTGTATCACATTGATCCAGAGGTTCCTTCCCCCTCGGAACATCCCAGTGCCGAAACAAGAGTTTCTTTGATCAAACTGACTGCAGTTGCAGGGGACAACAAAATCACTGACTGTTCTCATTATGACAAGATCTTGAGACAGGCTTGTCTCAGTCTGTTCAGACTCTGAAGAAATCATGCAATGATTTTACAGCATAACTGTGCAAACGTTTTCCAGAAGGGGGTGTAGAACGATATGCTTAGTGTTTAGGAAAGGAGGCTGATTGTTTAAACGATGGTTTGGAATACTGAAAAGATTAAAGTTGAATATCCTTGTTTAGCATACAAGACATCTGATCATTATGTCACACATAATAATCTTGACATAGAAACTAGCTATGGGTAAAACGTGTGGTCGTTATACCATTATTATTATTATTATTATTATTATTATTATTATTATTATTATTATGAACTAAACATAAATAGGAAAATAGTATCTGCTTCAAGATGAATGGATTTCATATCCTAGAGAGGATTAGTTATATTGTGAATACTTCACAAGGTATTTACTCATGTATTTTGAAGAACCAAATTTAAAGAAATTGAATTGACTTGATAAATACGTAAAGACAAAAATATGTATTAACCATGAATTAATCAATTGGTAAAATAAAAATAGCAGTAAAGGGGAAACTGTTAAAGTAAAATGAGAAAATCATCCTAAAACACACTGAGGGATAAAGGGGGAGACATGAGGGAAATATGCACTAAACTTTAAGCAGTGGGTGTTTTGGAGTACAGAATAGAACCATGTTCTTCAATCTTTTCATCATATTAACAAGTTATTCTTTAACAGATTTGTATTCACCTGTGAATAAAGTAGTGATCTCATTTGTTACAATATTGATCACCATTAAAAGGATAGTTTTAGGAACCACTCTATAAGACAAATCTTTATTTGAATGGATAATGTTAAAGGGAGAGCTTGTGCCAAGCCAAATATAATTCCAATCTGTAAAGTATTGATTTCACCATTGTAGCATAGTTATTACCATAGGAGGGCTTTAGGGTGGAAATATGAAATGACTTCTGTTTTTAAATCCTTGATAAAATAGGGAGTAATTGTTGCATGTTCGGACACTGCTAAAGAGTTTAACATTGTTTTTAAGTAGACCAGAATTGAAGATAAATGAGTATAATGAGCTATGAAATGCAGAGCTACACAGATCCTAGTAATGGTTTGACTCAAGATAATAGTTATGTACACAAGTTTCTGAATTAGATCTATTAGACATTGTAATAATAATTAGGTGTAAATGAATTGCAGTAGTCGTACTATAAGGAAGTGAGTTATGTACCAAGTTTCAGGAAATGTGGGAAGCAGCTGTCCCAATGAAAAGTCAGAACCATCTTGAAAATCATAGTTGAAATCGTGAATGAATAAATGATGGCACTCCATACATGACTGATTTTTGTAGACAAAGGATACTGGCCTATGCTGTGATATCAAAGACTCTGCAGAGCACGACATGGCCAAAAAGACTGAGACAAAATGACCTTTTGACCCTGACTGACAGTGTTACTTGAGAAAAGCACTGTCAAGGACTGACTCTGGGGTGTACCTGACCAAACTTGATCTTACAACCTGACAGTGTGAGTGTGAATGAATGCCGGCATGTGATCAGTGCAGCTGCATGATTCTAAAACAATAACTAACCAAGTTTTTTGGACTAACACATTATTCTGGGGCTCTGTGGGCAACGGGAGGTTTCCTGCAATTCCACAAAATTGGAAAACCGCACATGTGACCCGTTTCTAATCTACTTGATGCTATTGTACTCCCACAAGCAGTGGCGGTTGACAGAATGTGAAGCTCAAACTAAAATCTAAAGATTCTGTTTCTTCCAGGACTGCAAGATGGAGATAAACACTTATTTTCACTGGAGTGTTTACTGTGGAAAATAATGGATGTACATTTGTGAATAATGTTTGGTATTTTCTTATAACCAATAGTTGCCTGCAGGCTTTCTTCCCATACAGGATTTTATTACACATGAGTTCATGTGTAAAAAGGGGGAGTGTGGAATTTTTCATTTAGGGACTGGAAGAAACCTGCCGCCCCAACTCGGATGTTCAATCTGACCATTGATTGACAGTTTTAGAATTAACCTGCTCCATATCTGGGCATAAGATACTTGTAATGGTATCAAGGTTTTCCTTTTGCCACTATAGAGCGGGGTTGACGACACGCAATCCAAAACAATAAGCAGCCGAAGGTTTTCAATCCAAAAAATGCAATTTTATTAACAAAAAAGTATTGACTTAAAAATAGTCTCAAAATAACAAATCTTAAACAATATTTCGCTGATATACTTTCCTATATAAACTAAACTATACTTTGTTTACATTCCAATTTGCAACACCAATCTCTGTCTGCAATTTGCGGTCGAAAAACTGTTCCGCTCCCGTCTCATCAGGTCTCCGAGCACCCCGGCTGTCCTCAATTACCTCACTTAAATACACACCGTATTACACAATCACTTCATCAAAACATATTCACCATGGAAATAAATAATTTACCATCATTAAATCATTTATCAAATTATGAATCGAAATAATAACTTTGTGGCTCTAACATACCGGCCCCTAATTGTTGAAGCAGTTGCAAAAGCAATTAATACATTATAATAGAGCCAAAAAACAAGCAGTTACTCAAAATGTAACTGTCATCAATATACAATCATTGTCATAGTTCATAGTCCAATGTTTGTGTTAGGTGTGTTTGCATGAGTTCAAGAGGAAAAAGGGAGGGGGCATGTGTGTGTATGTGTGATACTGGGTGTCAGAGGTTAGCACATTTCACCTTGTGTTCAATCAACTGCTTCCAAAAGCAGACAGAGCTTGTCAATTGGTCGCTGTGAGGTGCTACTCTTGGTTTTCAACAAGACACTTCGGACAAGCCCTTTGGACCCTGACAGTGTCTTTATCACCCGGCCCATTTGCAAGGAATTTCTTGGTGCTGTGTTATCCACGATGACGACGAGATCATTGGGGCGAAGGTTCCGTTTGGGGTTGTGCCATTTGACTCGCTGTTGCATGATTGGGAGATATTCTCTTATCCATCTCCTCCAGAAGAGATCTGCGAGGTATTGTGCCTGTCTCCATCTCCTCCGTGAGTACAAGTCCTCCTTGTGAAAGAGTCCAGGTGGCATAATCGGTTTTGTCTTTAGCAGAAGGAGGTGACATATGCTGCGACATATGAATCTGCGCAAAGCATTGATGCAGGAGTCAGTGTCCAATGAGCTCGAAACTTCCAGATGTATGGCACGACTCACAAGGCAGGTGAAGATCACTCCCCAACGTTTTACATTTGCTCTGCCTCGTTTTACCTCCAGGGGTCCAAAGAAGTCGATACCAACATGAGTAAAGGGTGGTAGATCTGGAGATACCCGATCCTCCGGGAGGTCAGCCATTTTCTGCTCTCCAACTGTGGCTAGCATTCTTCGGCAGAAAACACAGGCTCTGATTATCTTTCTGGCTGCCGAGTTAGCACGAGGCAACCAGAATCTTTGATTTAGCCTTGAGAGCATGTGGCTTCTCCCCGAGTGTCCAATCTGCTGATGGATGTGGCCGAGGATCAGTTTGGATATAGTAGAGTCTTTGGGCAGGATAATGGGTTTCTTCAGATCCATTGGCATTGCTGATTTGCTTATTCGTCCTCCCACTCTTAGCATGCCTTCAACTAAGATTGGGTCCAGTTTCCTGATAGAGCTGCTTGCTCTTACTTGCCTTCCTTTCTCCAAAAGTGCAAGTTCCTGAGAGAAGTGACGTCTTTGCTCAAAGTGAATTATTGACCTTTCAGCTTCTCTAATGTCCTCCACAGACAGATGTTGTGATCCAAATGTCAACTTTAGCTTATTCATTTTGTCCTTTAAGGATTTCAAAAGAGTCCAATCTGGGGCATGGTCAGCTTTTGCAGATTTCCTTCTTTGATTTAGCAGAAGAAGAATTCCCCTTAATTTAAGTATCCGAGCAACCCCTCTCTGCAGTCTGCTCCATGATGAGTAATACTCAAAGAGTTTGCTGGTTGGGTTGGTTTCGTGGACACTCAAGCTGTTAACTGCTATGTCCTTTCTAACCTCTGGGTCCTCTGATGGAATAAGGCCCAGGTTCTTAGGTGTTTTTGGCCAATATTCCTTTTCCTTTTCTAGATACTTAGGTCCTGTTATCCACCTTGATGTCTTTAGAAAGTTTTCTACATGCAGCCCACGGGACATGTCGTCTGCAGGGTTTTCCATGGAGCTCACATGCCTCCACTGCTTCTCCTGAGACAGGTCCTTGATCACTGAAACTCTGTTTGCCACAAATGTGTGATATCGTTTAGTCTGGTTGCTGAAGTATCTGAGGACAGAGGTGCTATCTGTCCAGAAGGTTGAGTCGTTGAGGTCCATTTTAAGCTCCCTTTTCAACATCCTGTCCACCTTTACTGCAAGTGTTGCTGCAGTAAGATCCAATCTGGGAATAGTGATCTGTTTGAGTGGAGTCACTCTGGATTTTCCCAAAATAAATGAAACATGGACCCTTCCCATACTGTTTGTAAAGTGAAGATAGCTGGTGGTGCCGTAGCCTTTTTCGCTTGCGTCACAGAAGTGATGAAGCTCTGCAGTCCTGATTGGTCCAAAATTCTCAGGTTTCATACACCTGTCCACTTGAAATCTGCTAAGCTGTTCCAACTCTGTGATCCATCTCTGCCATTGTTTTGAGTATTCTTCTGGGATGGTTTCATCCCATCCACACTTTATCCTGCATAGCTCTTGGAGGATCTGCCTGGCTTTAAGGATAAATGGGGAGAGGAATCCTAATGGGTCGTAGATGGAACTGACTGTAGAGAGGATCCCTCTCCTGGTAAGAGCTCTGTTTTTGATATTGACTTTGAATATGAAGGAGTCTTTCTCTGTATCCCATTTGATTCCAAGTGCTCTTTCAATTGGCAGGTTTTCTCTGTCAAAGTCCAGATCCTTGAATAGCTTTGCTCTGTGATGCTCAGGTATACTTGCAAGCACTTCACGGTTGTTACAGACCCATTTGGTCAATGAGAAACCTCCTTTGGCGCATGCGTCTCTGTTACAGCCGCTGCCTTCCTGGGGCTGTTAAGGCTATAGAGAGGCGAAGTCACGCCCATCTACTTCCGGTCCATGGGACCCCGGAAGCGAAAAATTATACATTGAATTTAATGGAGAGAGAAAACGTATCTTTTGATCCCGTTTGAATTGTGCCACGAACTACACATATGATGTTTGTCAATCTTAAACAATCATTTCCATGTCAAAAAAGTCACATTTTGTCATAAAACTGTTGAAATATAAGACTATGAAAAATACGCGACTACAAAGACTACAAATCCCAAATCCCATTCTGGGTCGCGCATGTGATGTCACAGGCGATAATGCTCCAAGTGGTTGCGACTCGTAATTAAAGCGAAGAAGAAGATTTCATAACTGATTTATTCCCTCCAATAAATATAAGAGATTGCTCCAATACATTCACTTTTACAAGATGCCCGTGTGCTTTGTACCATGTTGTAATCACAAAAGTGATCATACCACTTGCTCGTTCTATCGCTTCCCGTCTGATGAAAGGACCAGGAGTCGCTGGATCAGACATATCAGGTAATATCATACATGTTGTGCATGGAACATAGTCAAGTTAGCTACCTAGCTAGTAGCGACGAGTAGCGAGCATGTTAGTTAGCATTACATTACTTAGCCTTGTCATTTTTAGTAGCCTTACCATGAAGTTATTATTTTATTACATGAAGTACACCAAAATGTTAAACAGTAAGAGTAGTCATCATGGTAAGTATTTCGTGAAACATTTGAAGAGTAGCCTACTGCGCCCTCCACCGGGTGCTAAGGAAGCAGTTCAGGGAGAGTCGAAGGAAGGCAGGCAGGCAGGCAGGGAGCTTTGCATGACATTCTTCTGGACATGTGTCATTGTGATGACAGTGAGGGTGAGTCAATCTGTTTGTTGGAAAGACAGTAGTTGAGTGATTACTGAGAGAAAATTATTAAAAGAGATAATTATTCAGTGTTGTTACTTTAAAGTGTTGTTACTGACCTTTTTCTCTTATTTTCTTTACCTCACCTGTAACTGCTGAGACCCTGAGGAACATGCACACTGGACTGACCTGCTCTGGCAACCTGATTTCCACTGTACGTAATAGTATTTGGTTATGGTATATTATTTATATACATCAAAGGCACAATGCACCCCCCAGAGAGACACATGTATTGAGGGATATTTTGCATAGGTCATGTGAAATCATCTTTACATACTATAAAACTGTAGGAGCGGCAACTTGTTTTGAAATTGAATTTTTAATATCCGATAATAAAGTTGATCTGTTTTCTTTATTCTTCTCTCTTCCCAGCTCCATCCATCACCGTTCTCTGTTCCTGCAGGTCCTGCTTGCTAATAAATGCTCATAACTTTTTACACAATTACAAATAAAGTCAATGTATTGTATGACATGAAGTTGTGCTTCATTCTGAGTCAATAATAAATTAATTCTGCCTTCAACTGCAAAATGATTGTGGACTGCACCGACATCCATGTAGCTGCCCCCCAGTAAGATGAACCAAGCAAAGCTGACACTCAACATACAGCTGTGCTCTTAAGTTGACATGAAGAATTTGTGAAATATTGGTAATTATTTGGAAAAAATGACTGACGATGCAGAAAACTTTTTTTATTTAGGAACAGTGGTCAGGTGAAGCATTTATCACTACATTTGTGTCACACTTAAAAGGCCAAACACACTGGCCAAACACACCTCGTTTACAACTCCCCAGTTGACAGCCATGACTCCCGTCTAAATTGTACCCTCCAAGCACCCTCTTCATGAGGGACGCGCATGGAGTGGATGAAAGTCCCGACCTCAGCACAGCACCAAAATTGCTGGCTGTCAACCTGCCCTGCCTGTGTAACTGCCACTGAGGATTTGTCTGCTGTCCTACGGTGGCTGTCTGGATGGCAGCTTGCTGGTCTCTGCTCAGTCGCATTGAGGCAAGAATTGCCTCAAGCCCCCGACCCCCATGCTCCTTCACCAGCTCCGGCACGTTGAAAATGGCCTGATGTTGAGGCTGCAGCTCTGGCTCAGGTGACAAAAGCCATGCCATGCCACGCTGCGCCCCTCAGTGCAGACCTGAACCAGTCTACTTCCTCAGTGGCGATGTCTCTGGCCAGTGGGTTGTATGTCTCCTCTTGCTGTTGGTAGAGTTGAGACACCGGCTGGACTACTTTTGAAGTGCCAGGCTTCCTCCACTGGCACTCAACTTCTGTGGAGCTGATCTGCCACATGGCAAATATTGCCAATGCTGCAGCGTGGCTGCATTTGTACATCCCCCGTGCACAACCACAGACAGCGCTCTGCATCGCGCCATCCTCTCCCATGTAGATCTGTACAAATAAAGTAAGTACCATGTTTGTTAACATGCTATAATAGATTGAATGAGCAATACAAGGATGGTCCAGATCTGGGGGTGGGAGGGTTTATTTTTCCATAGTTTTGTCCTCTTGTCTGATTGTTGTTGTTGTTTGTTTTTTCTGAATTTTTTGTAATTTGTGTTTTATTGGTTGTGATTGTACATTGTATTTTTTTAAATGTGTATTACATTTTTGAAAAACATTTGATCAACAAAAAAGGATTTGGTCAGGACCTAGACTCAGTGTGTAGTTTATGAATTAATCAATGCTCTCTACATTAGGAAAACATACCAGTGTACCAGAGGGAGTCACAAACAGCTGTGCCTAGATAACCAAACAAATTGACAAGATAACCAAAATCCTTGAATCTACACACAGCAAATAAACTCAAATGACACAACGAGATGTAGAAAGGAGATCACACATATAGTCCATATAAAACTGGCCGCTTCAATCTGAAGAGCAAATAAAACAAAACACGGGAATGTACCTTGTTCTTGTGAACACTAATGTTATCCACAGCATACACACCCGTATACAGTACACCCGTTCTAGGTTCTGATTGGCTCTCTATGTTGGCATTCTAGCTTCTGACTGGCTGTCCAGGTTGTCAATCACAGCCGTGGTTCATATTATGCTAGTCGACTCGTAACATCGCTAAACTTTTTTTCTTGACGGTTTTCTCAGTCAACTAATGCTATTGATAACAGTAACATAAATTAACACAGCCCTGCACACTGCAGTCATTATATGCCGGGTCTGTGGTTCATCATCTTCTTTTTCATTCTCCTCCTTATTGACTGACATTAACGTTAAACATTGCACTCATATTACTCACCGAAACCTTGTAAAGCCGGTCCTGCATGCTGGCTCTTACAGAACCGACTAACTCCCCTTTCGTGTATGTACAGCTCTCAACGTGCCCAGACTTGTAGTAATTTTCACCTCGTTTTATACTTTTATTCTCATTCTGAAAGAATGAGGTGAAATGTGCCAATGTGACGGTCATCTTTGTGTTGGTGACGCGTATTGTGCGGGACCAGAGACATGTAGTTCACTGAGCGGCTTAACACAAAAAAATGTGTTACTTCACAGTTTTACGACACATTTTAATTTTTTTGACTTGCAAAATTTTCTTTTAAATTGACAAACATCATATGTGTCATTCGTGGCACAATTCAAACGGGATCAAAAGATACGTGTTCTCTCTCCATTGAATTCAATGTATAATTTTCCGCTTCCGGGGTCCCATGAGCTCCCCCGGAAAGGGAGGGACTTCGCCTCTCTATTAATCCTGTTTGTGTGTGTGTGTGTGTGTGTACACATGAGCGGCGCAGTTCCTCCGACGTCCCGCCCCCGCAACAACAACGAAGAGGTGATTGGATGAGACGTCATCGAATCCCCGCCCCTTCCGGCACATCTCCCGGGGGAGGAGTACAAAGGCTGGGAACGGAGATCATTCTGGAGGCTCTGTGTTGGGAGACAGACGCCTCTAGCCTTGTGATACCTTACTCGTGGTGTTCATGCTATTAGCTCCCTGGCAACTAGTAGACTGCGTAGCAGAGTGCTAGGTAGTGTGTTGTGTTTCGTATTGGTGTAACTGTGCTTATAATTGTTAGCTTAGACCCAGGTGACTAGCACCTGTTGATCAGCTGCTAGTATTTGTGTAACATGTTAGCTTAGACCCAGGTGATTAGCACCTGTTGACCAGCTGCAGCTGTGTGTGTGTGCAGCCTTCCTCATTTCCATTTGTACCACGTGTAATGTGAGGTTTTGTTTCTTTGCAACTCTCTTTTGGAGTCCTTTTTTTGTTGATGGTTAGATCATCCGTTTGGTTCATTCTAGGCTGTTTGCCTGTCTTTGTTACCACCTACTGTAATAAAGCCACTTATAATTATACCAATTCCACTCTGGTCGTGTTATTTCCCTTTGGTTCCCCTAGCCCAGGGCTATTCAACTACACATTCAGTTGGGCCAGATTTTATAACTACAAAATTCAGCTGGGCCAGACATTCAGCGGCCTGTAAAAAGCGGGTAGTGACACATTTTAAACCAACACATATTACTGCGATGAAAAACATGCAATTTTTATTCATTGTTCATCTAACAAAGGTAGGTCAAAAAGTGCATAAAAACACAGAGATCAACAGAATCTGAAAAAAAGTGCACAGTTGTAGCATTACATTTGTTTGCTTTAGAAGTCAAATATTCAGGTTATATTTTTTTTAACCAGGCCCATCACAAAGTGCATTTACTGAATACAATAATAGCAGTCTTAATAAATGTCCTCACATACAAAAAAAACAGCTAAAGAGCTCCAATGCAACACAAAGAGGTAGTACTGTAGCAATACTATTTTTTCACTTTTCAAATAATAACAAAAAAATCATACGTTTTGGTCACATTTGACCCAGACACATTACAAAGTGCATTTAAATGAATACAGAAAGAACTGTCAAACCCTTCAGTGCACAAACCCATAACAAGGGATACGGGTAACTATATGAATGAATACTACACTACACGTCTACTATAGTAAACAAGGTGCTTACTATCACCTCATTTGTGATTTTTCATCGCTGACTTTCTCAATGGGAGAAGGGACATTTTTTGTTTTGAACAAGAGCAGTGATTTTTGGCTCATAGGATGTCAATGCAATCCTAAGACATTGGTGAAGAGTGCTGTCAGTCAGGGAGCAGCGAGTGCTACTTTTGATTGAGTTCATGTGTGAAAAGCTTGATTCACATGTGTATGTTGATCCAAACATACTGAGCACACAGATCGCTACTTTCTGAACGTTAGGGAACTGCTGTTTTTTTGACATCACTCGAAAACTTTGCTGGCCCGTTAGTGCGCTGCATGTCAATAAGTTCCAGTGTATATTTCCCCTTGTCGATGCAGGGGAGCACTTCCTTTGCTCTGGTCGATACGTCCCTCTCTATTGCAACAGTGAAGGGGTCTCTGGCAAAGCCCATCATCACCTCTGTGGGCAGAGCAAGTCCATCTAATCGACCGGCAAAGTTCTCTTTCAACCTCGCAATGAAATCTGTCATCACATCCGTGATTTGTGCCGGAGATGTGATGTGTTTGGGGAGCGCCGGAAAATGCAGCATCCGACCCGTGCTCAAGTCAGTCGCGAAAAGGTCCAGCTTGATTTGGATCTGCTCCACAAGATAAATGACCGTTTTGTCTCTGTTTACGCTTCAGAGAGACATGTTTTAGAGTTGCTATCATAGGACCACCGTTACTAGCAACACTAGATGCACTTTCAAAAAACGTGCTGCGTTGTGGTTTGGTGGTTTCTATGCAACACGGAGTGTTGCGTTCATGGTCTGTACTAGTGTAGGAATTTGGCTACGGGAGACTGGGCCACTCGGGAGTTGGTTCTGGGCCGCATCTGGCCCGCAGGCCGCCAGTTGAATAGGCCTGCCCTAGCCCAATAGGGAACGTAACAATTTCTGAGGTCTCTGATAAGCTTAATAGCTTGTTCAACTGTGGCCACTGATTTGAGGCAATCATCAACGTAAAAGTTGGAAATGATTGTTTCAGTTACCTCTTCGTTGTACTTGAAGCTGTTGTCTTCTGCCACTTGTCTGAGAGCATAGTTAGCAATGCTAGGTGAGGACACAGCACCAAAGAGGTGGACCTTCATTATATATGCCTCCAATGAATTTTCAGTGTCTCCATCCGGCCATCACAGAAACCTAAGGAAGTCTTTGTGCTCTCTCTGAACTTGCACTTGATAGAACATTGCCTCGATGTCCCCCATGAAAGCAATTTGTTCTTGGCGGAATCTAAGCAGAACTCCAATGAGATTGTTCGCCAGGTCTGGACCATGGAGAAGTTCCTTGTTAAGAGATGGGCCTTTGCATGATGCAGTGCAGTCAACTACAACTCTGAGTTTGCGCTTTTGTTGATGGTAAACACCGTGGTGAGGTATGTACCATATCTGTCCATCATTCCTGTTAAGCTGTTCTGGTGGCACTCTCTCCCTTTTTTAATAAGTCCTCCATGAATGTATTGTATTCCATGGCATATTCTGCATCCCTCTTAAACCTCTTTAGGAGATTTAGAGTACGTTGTTTTACCATTTTGTAGTTATCAGGCATTTTTTTTCGAAAAGGCAAGGGTAGGTGACAGTGTCCATCCTTGAGTTCTACAGAGCTTGATGCTATCTCCATGAACCTTTTGTCTTCACCTGACATTTCCTTCTTCTCTTCATAATCTTTTTCCGAGAAGTCCTGATTGCATTGTATGATGAGGAGATCATTCAGGTTGGCTACTGTTATTCTGTTGACCATTGTGACCACAGGTCCAGACAGACAGGAATCTTACTCTGTTTGTACACCTGAGGTAGGTCAAGGTAAGTACTGCCATTTAAATTCCCTATCTCCAATCCTTTGAGTTCGTAACTCTTTACAAGTCGTTCCTGACCCATTGTTCGTAGCACGACTGTCATTTTTCGTGATTTGAGATTCAGCTGTCTCATTAGATTCTCTGCAGAATGACGCTGAACTGCCGGGATCAAGAAAAGCATAGGTTGAGATAAACGTATCTCCTTTGTGAGCCTTGACTCGAATAGGCACTATGGCTAGGGCACAATCCCTACCGTGCACTGTTGACCCAAGCTCCTTTTGTTTCAGGAGGCTTTTGTAGAAGTGGACTGTCAATGTGAAGTATTGTTGGGTGACTCTTTTGACACTTTTGACATGTCAGCCTTTTCCTACAGTTAGTCAGCACGTGCTTGCCTTTAGAAAAGTAGCACAAAGAGGCAGGACTGCCCCCTTGTGGCTGTTTGAAGGTGCCACGCTGCTCTGTGTTTGACGGTGCAGCGCTGCTCTTCTGATCACATGCTGCTGCGATGATGGTGGCGAAGCTGCTGCCTCTACTTTTAGGTGTTCTGTGGCTCATGGGTTGGCTCCTAGTGGCCATCCTTGGGCTAGAGATGTGGCGATCCTGTATATCCCCAAACAATGGGTCCAGGAGTATTTTAGTTTGTTTTTCCATAAGCTCCACAAGGTCACGAAATCTAGCTCTTTCCTTTGTTCTCCGTAATATATCATAAGCCACTGTCCGCCATTTTTCTCGCAGTTTGTAAGGGAGTTTAGATATTATTGATCTTAGATTGGAAGGAATATCTAGTTCATCCATGTACTGTAAATCTTGCATAACATTGCAGCATCCTCTTAAATACATTGCATACGTATGCCTGAAGCGCTTTTCCATCATCCGGTCTAATTGATGTCCAGTTCATTGCCTTTTCCAAATAAGCGCTGGTCACTTTGATCTCGTCCCCAAAGTGCTCCTTTAATAGCTGTTTGGCTTCTGTGTAACCTCTTTGGGCATCCATATTGTTGGAGATTTGGAGGATGTTTAAAATCAACCTCGTCTCCGCGTGTCGTTTGGTAAGCTGGGTAAATTCGTAAAAAGGAAGGGATTAAGAAACACCAGAATGCAAGTTAAACAATAATCTTGTTTTAATGATAAAAAGTAACAATACAAATACAAAGGAAGTACTTCCTGCTCTTCCTCCAATCTCACGGATCTGGTCAGTTTGAAGAAAAGAAGAGACTGGTCTAAAGAAAACATAGGCTTATATCAAAAACCCCAGGAGGAGCTATGCGGCTGCCCCCCCCCCCCCCCCCCCCCCCCCCGAGGGGTCCTCCACTTAGAAAAGACAGCCAATCAGCGCGAGCCAGTGGCGACCCTTACATTCGAGATAACAAACCCCTCCTTGCAAGTTTCACATACTTTTGGCATTTTATAAAGATAGTTTTAAGATATAGTTTTTTATAGTTGGATTATACAAATAACACATGTGAGTTACCTTAACCTCAAACAATAATAACAAGAGGAAAACATCAGCTCTGATCTTAAGCAGTTAAAAAGTACCGCACACTCATTTAGCCTGCAGCTCTTCCAGACACTTGAGCTATTGTTCTTTAAGAATATTCCCTGCAGAATATTTATTTCAAATAAAAGATTTCAAATTGCATATTTCCAGCTTCCTTTTCACATACTGTTATTATTAATACAAAGTAATCAACCACACACATCTATTTAAAACAAGTAGATTTCCCTGATAATTGACATGCTGAAAATCTCAAGAAGAATGTCCCCTCCCCCAGCTCTCTCGTCCCTGTCATAAAAGCTGCTTCCATTTCCCATAGAGTAATAAAACATGTTTAAGCTAATTTCTCCACAATGTTTGTAGCCCTCCAGTACCTACATATGAAAGAATAAAAGCAGAGGAATCAAATAAAACACCAATACAGGAATAGTTGATAAATGATTATACAGGACATCTGATCACAGTAAGGAATACACACACATATTCTCTATGAAGTGACCCTTGTTATAGTTCCGAATGTCCTGTCCCCTGAAAGCCATGAGTTTTGGTTGATTAACAGAAGTTTAATTGTTCTTGTGGCTTAATGGCTTCCCTGAACTTCCCTTCACCCCAAAGTCAGCTTACTAGGAATTAATACATTTTATTGATAAGCTCAAAAGGACGTTTATCTTGGTTACTGCTGGGTGACCCAAGTCTCAAGGCCTGCAGGATGTGTAGGAGATAAACATTAATTCTACAAGACTTTAACTACATTATCTGAAAATGTATCTGGGAATTCCCCTGTTAATTTCAAGGACTATTGATAATTAACAGAGAGACCCTAGGGGCCTCTTCTTGGTATCTGCTAGGCAGAAGTCACTCAATGCAGAAATCACAAGTTTAACACACATTCTATATAAGGTGACATTAAAATGAATATACCAGATTGAACTTTCCTGCCATAACACGTTACTTTAATCCTTCAAATAATTCAAATAATACTTCAATTCCCCCTTTTGGTCTCGCCTCACAAGACCAACACACATAAGACATTTGAAACACAACTACTGTCACTCTTTTCTACTGTGTCTGTCCCCCAACATTAAACCTTTGGGAACAGAACACAACTTTTCATGTTAGTGAAGGAACTATCAGAGTGCGAACCTGAGTGCCAGAAAGCAGCATCCTTGCGTGTTGTTGAATCCTCAGGGCCCCCCCCTCAGCGGAAAACGCCAACAAGGGCAGCTGATAGGGAGGGGGAGATGCGGCCTTTCCTTCAAAGGTGGAACTGATTCATCTGATCAGAGAGAAGTAGACTCCTCTGCTGCCTCGAGAAGTCCCCCAGCCTGCTGACAGCCGCTTCCGAGTAGTCTGCTGTAAGGATGTCCGCGAGGTCCTTCTCCTCCAGTCCGCTGATGCCTGCTTCCAAGTCGTCTGCTGCAGGGATGTCCGCGTTGATGATAGCCAGGTCCGTCCGGATGTCGTCGAGGGTCCTTCCAGGTGATTTCCCCGCTGCACACTGGCTCCAGTGGTACCAGATGTCCCCCTTTGCTCCTCGGCGGACGGCATGAGATGTCCTCTGGGTCACTCTGTAGAGGCCGGAGAACCTGGGGTTGAGCCACGTAGGCCTGACAAACTCCGCTGTGTCGGCCTCCTGCTCCTCGTGTCCCCCTTTTGGCGTCAGCAACCTGTGTGGAGAAATCTGATACCCACCCCTCAAGTCTACGCTCAGGGCTTCTGGGCCCTCAGGTGTTTGACCCAACACTGGTAGGCCGCTTCAGAATTCTAATACTTGGCCTGTGTCAACAAAATAAACCCCAACATCTTCAGGTGAACTAAATAACATATCTCAATAGCTCTGAATTTCTGACAAGCATCTGTGTTATTATAAATGAAATCCTTGAGATCCTATTTAAAATATAAATATAATATGAACTGCTAATGTTTCTGGTAATGGAACAACCTAATGTTATGGATTAAAAACAATTAAAATCATGATACTGACAAAGTGAATAATTTCCAGGCGAGACTGCTTCTACCTGTCACTGCTTAGATATTATCAAGCTGAAAAAATGAATACAGAAATCCAACATACTGTCATCAAATGTCTTTCTATTATGACTTTAAATTAAATGTACATCCCCATAATGATCTAAACAGTCTATGGCTTTTACTTCTTTACCAGGCTAGTTAAAAGATGTTGTCTAAATTAAATCTCATTACATTACTATGTTTTAGCTTAACTTTAATATGTTCTTTCTACAGTTCAAACCTCAGTTACTTTAATACCTGTTGAAATATTACAAAATTGTTTCATTATCACAGGTCAACTTCTCTGGTACTCCCTTCTGGAATGACATCTCTCGCAGTAGCCCCTTGGCCACTGATTCTGCATCTGTGTTACCTGTTATAACTCAATCAATATTAGAAACATGTCAACATTAATCAAACAGTATCTTATCCCCGGATATGGAGCAGGTTAAATCTAAAACTGTCAATCAATGGTCAGATTGAACATCTGAGTTGGAGCGGCAGGTTTCTTCCAGTCCCTAAATGAAAAAATCCCACACTCCCCCTTTTTACACATGTACACATGTGTAACAAAATCATGTATGGGAAGAAAACCTTCAGGTAACGAGTGGTTACAAGAAAATACCAAACATCATTCACAAAAGTACATCCATTATTTTTCACAGTAAACCCTCCAGTGAAAATAAGTGTTTATTTCCAGCTGGCAGTCCTAAAAGAAACAGAATCTTTAGATTTGAGTTTGAACTTCACATTCTGTCAACCGCCACTGCCTGTGGGATTAAGAAATGGGTCACATGTGCGTTTTTCCAAATGTGTGGAATTGTAGGAAACCTGTGTTTCCCATGGAGCTCCAAAATAATGTGTTAGTCTAAAAACATGCTTGGTTAGTTATTGTTTTAGAATCATGCAGTTACACTGATCACATGCCGGCATTCCATCACACTCACACTGTCAGGTTGTAAAGTCAAGTTCGGTCAGCCCCAGAGTCAGTCATTGATAGTGCTTTTCTCAAGTCACACTGTCAGTCAGGGTCAAAGGTCATTTGGTCTCAGTCTTTTTGGCCATGTGTCGTGCTCTGCAGAGACTTTAATATTCTACTAGCTGGAGTTGTACTAGTGACATCATTGTGTTGATGTCAACCAATGCAACAAAGTTTTCCTCGTGTTCGCAGCATCATTTTCTTCAGATGTTTAACAAACAAATTATCAATACACTTTATTAATATACCGCCCCTAGGAAACACAATACCTGACAAATGTTCATGCAAGGCATTCTTAAGTGAACCTGCAGAAAACGGCCTTTTGAATTAATATTCCAAATTAATCAATAATAATAATAATCCATGTTATCAATTTGTTTACCCTTAGAAGTGAACATACCTCATAATGTTACATCAGGATGTTAAACTAAGCTTTGGCCAAATCAATCATTATTACTGTTTCAGATCTAACTGGAGGTTGAACAAACAAAACCTTTTTTTGTTTACATCATGCAAACCACTAACATATTTTCCAATTTCAGCATCAGCCTTGGTACTCTAAAATTACGTCTTAAATAGGAATATTAGAAATGAAACAAATATTTAATCTTCAGAAATGTTCTCAACAGATGGAGAGTAATGCCATCTCTCTATCTAGTGAATAGCCAACATATTTAAAAAATGTCAGATATACAAAAATAAGCCCAAATACTCTTTTACTATCAAAGTCTAAAGCTAGACCTAAGCTGAACAGTTTTGGTAATGGAACATTTAATCTAGAAACAAAACAAAACTGGACTTGTGTTCTTGTGATGTGTTCTTCAAAATACATTAGTAAATACCTTGTGAAGTATTCACAATATAACTAATCCTCTCTAGGATATGAAATCCATTCATCTTCAACCAGATACTATTTCCCTATTTATTTTTAGTTCATGATAATAATGGTATAACGTCCACACGTTTACCCATAGCCAGTCACTATGTCAATATTATCATGTGTGACATAATAATCAGATGTCTTGTTTGCCAAACAAGGATATTCAACTTTATTATTTTCAGCATTCCAGACCATCATTAAACAATCAGCCTCCTTTCCTAAACGCTAAGCATATCGTTCTACACCACCTTCTGATAAACTCTTGCACAGTTATGCTGTAAAATCATTGCATGATTTCTTCAGAGTCTGAACAGACTGAGACCAGCCTGTCTCTTGATCTTGTCATATTGAGAACAGTCAATGATTCATTGTCCTCTTCAGCTGTAGTCAGTGGCAGGGTCCCCAAAAAGCTAGAACCGGCCCTGGTCAGTGGGCTCCAAGGAAACTCTCTCTGGCATTGGGATGTCCTGAGGGGGAAGGGACCTCTGGATCAATGTGATACAATCAGCAGAAACACGTTGTCCTCTGTACCGCAGAAATCCCCAAAAACTGCAGTACCTCTTCACACCACTGTTGCCTTGACAACGAGGCACAAGCAAACTGTCAAAACCTCCTCTGAGATGTGTTCTTTGCACAGTTCTTCTGTTTGCAATGAGCAACATTTCACCAACACACTGATTCAGAGTACAACCCAAAGGTGGCGCACAACTATCCAATGCTGCTGTAATCACAGCAAATCAGCTACTGAGAAAAACTCAATGTAAATCTCTCCCCCAGCGGGTTACAAAATAAAACAGCTGAGTGTCTATATGGTCAGGAATGCTGAAACATGTGAATGTTAAACCCATTAATGGTAACAGTCTTCCTATTCTTCATTACTTCAGTTGTAAGTTAATAGGCAAAACAAAAAACTTTTCTTAACCACTATAGATTCATCTTTAATGTTCTTGCTTATTCTATTCTTTTCAAATTGTTTATCTAAGTTGTGTTACAAGCATGGTTAGATTTGTAACAGAATACAAAACTAACTGTATCCAGCGCTATATATTTAAAACAAGTAATCTGACTACAGTTAATGAATATATTTTTGGAACACAGTGAGTTCGTTATTTCATGTCTAACAAATTCTCCTCTTTCCATGTCGTATCCTAGATGAAAAATCCACCTATCATATTTAATTTGAATAAAACCTTAACTTTAATGTACTTCATATACTCAGTAAATCTCTTTTTACTTTCCCCTAAGGTTACTGTATGTAATATAATTTTCCTTGAAGTATAATTAAGTACAATCCTTAGTTAATGACAAATACCATGAAATTCACAACGCAATGCAACGGTATCAATCAGTTCTCAAAGACTATGTTTAAATAGCAGCAAATCATTGTTTCTTATTTATTTCAATATATCACACAAATCACACATTGATCTGTTAATTTTCAATGTATTTCAGTCCAACTTCAGATCACTAGAGACAAAAGCAAGCAGACACCCTCCGGGCCGCTGCTGCTCTCGAGAGGAAAAAGGGGGGGGGGAACTCTCACAGACAAATACTGACACCCCCTTCTCTCTCCCCCGCTGTAGCTCTCAGCCTCTTTAGGAAAAGGGGGCTTCTTTCAACAATTAACACTTCTGCTATCCTTTTATTCAATTTTTCTGCTTGAACCCACTGTTCTCGTAAGCTCTTAACTCACGCTCCTCTCGTTCAAATTCTCCCTTCATTATGACTTCGTATCTATTCATCTGACTTAGGCTGTTTCATGTTCAATAATATATCCTATTTATTCACAAGAAATATATCCTCCTTACTGTCTGTCCAGCTTTTAAGATGCGATATTTCTTTCAACAGAATGGGAGTTTAAACCCAACAGACTTATAACGCACCTTTTGGTTCCTATGAACCTCAGATTTGTTATTCACTTTAGCCATGGATAGAGACTCGATACCCTACTTGGCTTCCCCAGCAAGTATAGCCTGTGAGGACTCCCATACCTCCACTAGGCCAGGGACTCTATACCCTTCCAGCCGTTAGAGACTCAATACCCTACGCTGAAATACTTGCTGATTCACTTTTAACATAAATAACTCATCTCCAGCCCCGTCGAGCTGTGGATTTGTTATTTTGAGTCAGTCTTATATGGAGACTTAATACTACCATTTGACTACTCCAGACAGTATAACTGTGGGGACTCTATACCTCCACTTTTTAAGCCAGGGACTTCAATACCCTTCAAGCTGTAGGAACTCAATATCCTACTTTCCAACTAAAACACGTATCAGCTGTGGATTAGTTATTTTGAGTCAGTCTTATATGGAGACTTAATACTACCATTTGACTACTCCAGACCGTCTAACTGTGGGGACTCTATACCTCCACTTTTTAAGCCAGGGACTTCAATACCCTTCTGGCTGTAGGAACTCAATATCCTACTTTACAACTAAAACACGTATTTGTATTGTTACTATAAAAACACTGTAAACTTCGTCTGACAACCCTAAAATTTGGAATATGGTCAAATCACAGATTTCGAATTAAATGGTGTCTGCTCACCTGGTAGCCTATTGTACAGAGCTCTGTTTTTAGTTGTCAGAAGAGGCCGAGATGTTTAGCCCTGGACCATTCGTCCGCTTGCTGCTGGTGGTCTCTTCCCCGAAAACACCCCACTCAGACACGTCGGGTCACCATTTGTTGGAGATTTGGAGGATGTTTAAAATCAACCTCGTCTCCGCGTGTCGTTTGGTAAACTGGGTAAATTCGTAAAAAGGAAGGGATTAAGAAACACCAGAATGCAAGTTAAACAATAATCTTGTTTTAATGATAAAAAGTAACAATACAAATACAAAGGAAGTACTTCCTGCTCTTCCTCCAATCTCACGGATCTGGTCAGTTTGAAGAAAAGAAGAGACTGGTCTAAAGAAAACATAGGCTTATATCCAAAACCCCAGGAGGAGCTCTGCGGCTGCCCCCCCCCCCCCCCCCCCCCCCCCGAGGGGTCCTCCACTTAGAAAAGACAGCCAATCAGCGCGAGCTAGAGGCGACCCTTACATTCGAGATAACAAACCCCTCCTTGCAAGTTTCACATACTTTTGGCATTTTATAAAGATAGTTTTAAGATATATTTTTTTATAGTTGGATTATACAAATAACACATGTGAGTTACCTTAACCTCAAACAATAATAACAAGAGGAAAACATCAGCTCTGATCTTAAGCAGTCAAAAAGTACCGCACACTCATTTAGCCTGCAACTCTTCCAGACACTTGAGCTATTGTTCTTTAAGAATATTCCCTGCAGAATCTTTATTTCAAATAAAAGATTTCAAATTGCATATTTCCAGCTTCCTTTTCACATACTGTTATTATTAATACAAAGTAATCAACCACACACATCTATTTAAAACAAGTAGATTTCCCTGATCATTTGACATGCTGAAAATCTCAAGAAGAATGTCCCCTCCCCCAGCTCTCTCGTCCCTGTCATAAAAGCTGCTTCCATTTCCCATAGAGTAATAAAACATGTTTAAGCTAATTTCTCCACAATGTTTGTAGCCCTCCAGTACCCACATATGAAAGAATAAAAGCAGAGGAATCAAATAAAACACTAATACAGGAATAGTTGATAAATGATTATACAGGACATCTGATCACAGTAAGGAATACACACACATATTCTCTAGGAAGTGACCCTTGTTATAGGTCCGAATGTCCTGTCCCCTGAAAGTCATGAGTTTTGGTTGATTAACAGAAGTTTAATTGTTCTTGTGGCTTAATGGCTTCCCTGAACTTCCCTTCACCCCAAAGTCAGCTTACTAGGAATGAATACATTTTATTGATAAGCTCAAAAGGACGTTTATCTTGTTTACTGCTGGGTGACCCAAGTCTCAAGGCCTGCAGGATGTGTAGGAGATAAACATGAATTCTACAAGACTTTAACTACATTATCTGAAAATGTATCTGGGAATTCCCCTGTTAATTGCAAGGACTATTGATAATTAACAGAGAGACCCTAGGGGCCTCTTCTTGGTATCTGCTAGGCAGAAGTCACTCAATGCAGAAATCACAAGTTTAACACACATTCTATATAAGGTGACATTAAAATGAATATACCAGATTGAACTTTCCTGCCATAACACGTTACTTTAATCCTTCAAAAAATTCAAATAATACTTCAATATGCAGGCAGCTGTGAACGAGATCTTTGGGCTGGCCGGAAGTGTACTGGTCGAGAAAGTAGAGCCTGTCATGACTGCTAGCTGTCTTATCCTCAATAAGGTGTTTGAAAGCTTGCATAAAGGACTGATATTCAAGTGGATCACCATGAAACACTTTTATCTCCATTGTTGGTAACAAGGTAAGTTTCTGCTGCATAATGATGAGGTCAGCAATATCTCTCTGTCTCTTTATAACAGTGTCAAGGTTATCATGGGTTTCATTGCGTTGAGTGGAGCTATGCATTGTGGGCATTTTGAAAGGTCTAAACTGTGTTGTGGGTCGCTGAGGGCTGCAAAGATTAATGACAGTCCTCTGAAGTGGTGTTTTTGGCACTGCACCCAATGGCATGAACTCCATGGCTGAGATTTCAGGATCCAAAGTATCTGTGCTTTTTTCTTTGCTTTCCTCCAGATAAGCATTCATTCCATCTTGAATTTGATCATCCATTTTTTCCTCCACATCAATAATTTGCAGAACCTTTATTTTAGCAGCAGATGCTGCAATTTCTGTGTCCAGTTCCATTTGTTCCAGTTCAGCTTTTAGTGTTGCTTGTTGTAATAGCAGTGCATGTTTGTCCTTTAATCCAGCGGCTCTGGCTAGCAGGGCAGCCTTTTCAGCAGACGCTCTTCTACATGCTGAGGAGACTGAAGAGGTTTTTGAGCTCCTTGACTTGTGTGAAAAATTAGAGATGCTGTGATGGGGATGAATCTTTGATTGTGCAATTTTTTTCTCTTTTCCACACATCCACATCTTTCATACAATATTCAAAATGTGTCATTTTTGGCTCAAACCAGTCCACATGATCCTCCTGGCTCTCTTCCTCTGATAAAAGCTGTTGTACGGATTCATGAACACTGCACAAGTCATTTATATTTTGTTTGAACATTTCCAAAGCTCCTCCTCCAATGTGTGCATCGCCGTTATGATTTCCTTTTAGACTTTAACACGTCCGACATTCCATTCAATGCGCAGTGTTTCCCCTATACAGGACTGTCTCAGAAAATTAGAATATTGTGATAAAGTTCTTTATTTTCTGTAATGCAATTAAAAAAACAAAAATGTCATACATTCTGGATTCATTACAAATCAACTGAAATATTGCAAGCCTTTTATTATTTTAATATTGCTGATTATGGCATACAGCTTAAGAAAACTCAAATATCCTATCTCAAAAAATTAGAATAGTTCCTCAGACCAAGTAAAAAAAAAAGATTTATAACAGCAAAACACAATCAAACATTTGAAAATGTCCATTAATGCACTCAGTACTTGGTTGGGAATCCTTTTGCACGGATTACTGCATCAATGCGGCGTGGCATGGAGGCAATCAGCCTGTGGCATTGCTGAGGTGTTATGGATGCCCAGGATGCTTCAATAGCGGCCTTTAGCTCATTAGCATTGTTGGGTCTGGTGTCTTTCAGCTTCTTCTTCACAATACCCCACATATTCTCTATGGGGTTCAGGTCAGGGGAATTTGCAGGCCAATCGAGGACAGTAATGCCATGGTCAGTACACCAGTTACTGGTGGTTTTGGCACTGTGGGCAGGTGCCAGATCATGCTGGAAAATGAATTCCTCATCTCCATAGAGCTTTTCAGCAGACGGAAGCATGTAGTGCTCTAAAATCTCTTGGTACACAGCTGCATTTACTCTGGGCTTGATGAAACACAGTGGACCAACACCAGCAGCTGACATGGCTCCCCAAACCATCGCTGACTGTGGGAACTTCACACTGGATTTCAAGCAACTTGGATTTTGCTCCTCTCCAGCCTTTCTCCAGACTCTGGCGCCTTGACTTCCAAATGAAATACAAAACTTGCTTTCGTCTGAAAAGAGGACTTTGGACCACTGTGCAACTGTCCAGTGCTTCTTTTCCTTAGCCCAAGTCAGACGCCTCTTCCGTTGTCTTGAGTTCAGAAGTGGCTTGACCATGGGAATACGGCTATTGTAGCCCATTTCCCGGACACGTCTGTGAACAGTGACTTTTGATACCTGGACTCCAGCTTCAGTCCACTGTCTTTGAAGCTCCCCCAAATTCTGGAAGCGACTCTTCTTCACAATGCTGTTAAGGCTGCGGTCATCTCTCTTGGTTGTGCAGCGTTTCCTGCCACATTTCCCCCTTCCAACAGACTTTTTGTGGATGTGCTTTGAAACTGCACTCTGTGAACAGCTTGCTCTTTGAGAAATTTCTTTTTGTGTCTTACCCTCCTGATGGAGGGTGTCAATGACGGTCCTCTGGACAGCAGTCAGATCAGCAGTCTTCCCCATACTTGTGATTTAGTTTACTGAACCAAGCTGAGTGTTTTTCAAGGCTCAGGAAACCCTTGCAGGTGTTTCGAGTTAATTAGACGATTCAAGTGATTCGTTGAACACCCTACTAGTATACTTTTTCATGATATTCTAATATTTAGAGATAGGATATTTGAGTTTTCTTAAGCTGTATGCCATAATCAGCAATATTAAAATAATAAAAGGCTTGCAATATTTCAGTTGATTTGTAATGAATCCAGAATGTATGACATTTTAGTTTTTTTAATTGCATTACAGAAAATAAAGAACTTTATCACAATATTCTAATTTTCTGAGACAGTCCTGTATACAAATAGTGGCGGCGCAGCGCCGCTGCTGAAATATGAGCGCCGCTGCTAGGGAGAGCAAGCCAGGTACCAAAAAAAAAGATTTTTCTATTTTTTTAACTTTATTTTTTTCTTCTTAAAATAATAATAAGTGGGGACCCTTTTTCATTTTTGATTGTTTGTTATGTGGATTTGTAGTATTTTTGTTACTGTATGTTCAATAAAGGTGTATTTTTGCTAAATCTTGAGACATTGCCCCGGACCCCCCTAGAGGATGTGACGTCCACCCCCCAATTCAAACATGTTCATACAATACTGAATACATTTGAAGCCATTTTGACATCTATTACCTATGTCAATAAGTTTCTGTTTTTGCAGTGTATTTGTCTTTTGTAGAGATTTTTCATTTATTCTTTACATATAAAATGTCGCCTAAAATCTCACCTAGGGCAGCAAATTGTCTAGAACCGGCCCTGGTACTAGACCTCAAGAGCCTTTCTTGTGCTGACATATAGAAACAAATTGGCGGGGCACACTTCGCACGCGCACACACTAAAATTCCACGTGCTCCATGCTCACATTATGCTGGACCCACATGCCTTAGCACCGCTGCTATGACTCCATCCTAGGGGAAATACTGATGCGTATACGCATTTATTCCATTTATTTACTCACGACCGGCCCAGTCTCTCAACTCCGGTGTGTCCATCTTTTCCGGTGATCCAAACGGTGTGTGTCTCTTCCTTACGGAGTTTTTCGACTTGATGTAATGGCATCAAGGGTTCCCTTTTGCCACTATAGAGCGGGGTTGATGACACGCAATCCAAAACAATAAGCAGCCGAAGGTTTTCAGTCCAAAAAATGTAATTTTATTAACAAAAAAGTATTGACTTAAAAATAGTCTCAAAATAACAAATCTTAAACAATATTTCGGCGATATACTTTCCTATATAAACTAAACTATACTTTGTTTACATTCCAATTTGCAAAACCAATCTCTGTCTGCAATTTGCGGTCGAAATACTGTTCCGCTCCACGTCTCATCAGGTCTCCGAGCACCCCGGCTGTCCTCAATTACCTCACTTAAATACACACCGGAAGGTACACGGAAACAGATCATATTTACGATATAAAATAAAACAATCACTTCATCAGAAACATATTCACCATGGCAATATAAATCATTTTCCATCATTAAATCATTTATCAAATTATGAATCGAAATAATAACTTTGTGGCTCTAGCAATACTGTTTGGTGAATGTTGACATATTTCTAATATTGATTGAGTTATAACAGGTAACACAGATGCAGAATCAGTGGCCAAGGGGCTACTGTGAGAGATGTAATTCCAGAATGGAATACCGAAGAAGTTGACCTGTGATAATGAAACAATTTTGTAATATTTCAACAGATATTAGAATACCTGAGGGTTTGAAATGTAGAAAGAACATATTACAGTTAAGCTAAAACATAGTTATGTAATGACACAGAATTTAATTTAGACAACATCTTGTAACTAGCCTGGTAACGAAGTAAAAGCCATAGACTTTATTGTTTAGGTCATTATGGGGATATACATTTAATTTAAATTCATGATAGAAAGACATTTGATGACAGCCCAGGAGCCCTGAGCGTAGGAAAGGAAGTAGAGGTGTTGGGTTCGAAACCTTATTTCCAGCAACTTGAGGGGTGGGTATCAGACTTCTCCACACAGGTTGCTGACGCCAAAGGGGGACCCGAGGAGCACGAGGCAGACACAGCAGAGTTTGTCTGGCTGAAGGTCATCAGGCCCAAGTGGTTCAATCCCAGGTTCTCCGGCCTCTACAGAGTGACTCAGAGGACATCTCAAGCCATCCGCCTAGGAGGAAAGGGGGACAACCGGTACCACTGGAGCCAGTGAGCGGCGAGGAATCCTCCGGCTAGGACCTTGGAAGACATCAGGACGGACCTGGCTCTCGTCTAGGACTCGACCTGGAAGCTGTCATCAGTGGACCGGAGGAGCAGGATCCTGAGGACATCCATCCAGCAGAAGCTGCTGTCAGCAGTCTGGGGGACATCACGAGGAAGCAGAGGAGTCTACTTCTCTCTGATCAGATTCATCAGTTCCACCATTGAAGGGAAGGCCGCATCTCCCCCTCCCTATCAGCTGCCCTTGTTGGCGTATTCCTCTGAGGGGGAGGGGGTCCCTGATGATTCACCACACAAGGAGACTGCTTTCTAGCACTCAGGTTACCCCTCTGATAGTTCCTTCACTGCCATGGAAAGTTGTGTTCTGTCCCCATGAAGGTTTCCAGTACTAAGTACACGGTGTGGATCTCTTAAGAAGAGATCCAAAGGGGGATTTGAAGTATATTTGAAGTATTAAAGTAACGTGTTATAGCAGAAAGTTTTATACAGCGTATTTCTGGTATATTCATTTTAATGTCACCTGATATATAGGATGTGTGTTTAATTACTTTGTATCAAATAATAGCAGTCTGTATAACAAAAAGCTGGAAGTATGAGAAGTGAAAACATTTGTATAGGAGAAGTGGAGATGTGAAAAATGGGATATCCTTATTTGGACACAGCTTGTCAAAACATCTGGAGGGCTGCGGGATAAAATTAGTGTGCGTTCTTTATATGTTTATGTAAAGTTCTACTATTTCACTGCTTGAGAGCAGAGGTAATGATTTCCTCGTTATTATTGATACTAAGGTAACTCACATGGATTACTTGTATTACCCAACTATAAACAAACATATCTTTAAGATACCAAAAGTATGTGAAACTGTATGTGTATTGAACAAGAGGGGGGAAGAGGCCAGAGAGAGAACTCTATGCAAGAATGTGTGTGTGCTGGCTGCAAGATGTAAAATAAGATAAACAAACTTGTTATTCGGAGCAGGTTTGTGCCGGACACCGAATGTATCTGTTTTGCCTCAAACTTGAGGGTCGCCTCGGCTGGCTCACGCTGATTGGCTGCGTCAAGGCCATCGTATTTGTACCTACCAATGAAAAACCCACTTTTGAATCTCTCTGCCTAACTCCTCCCGCGGTAACTACAATATGTCTCTGTGAAGTCCTATTCTCGTTTTCTTCTTCCTCCTGCTGCCAAGACAAGTAAGATATCCCAGCGGGAGGAACCAGAGCTGGGGTAATCCTGATTACTTCGTGATGTTGTATTGTTGTGTTTTACCATTAAATCAGCATATTTGTTATAACCTTACCCTGGTTGCTTTGAATTCTTCCTCTGTTAATTTGACCCATTCACAAAAGGACGCGCTGAAAGAGGGGGGGGGGGCCTCAGAGCCCCCCGCCAGAGTGTGCGGTACCGCCTACAATGTATACATACCCAGTCTTCCTGAAAGTACTTGCTCTGAGCTTCATATTTAGTGAGTCAGACTCATGGTGAGAATGCTGGTTGGGAGGCTCAGTTCTTCCTTTTGACAGAAGATGGCACTTTTCTGAGAGGGAGCCAGAGCTAGCAGCTAGCTGCTAACTGCCGTGGCCGCCTCGTTATTTGTTAATATCAAATCCATCATAACAATCCAGAACGCGCGGTGCTGTTACGTGTACACAAATTGACGTGCTTGATGTGTGAACGAGCCTTTTGGGGGGTGTGGTTAAAGTTGCACATGCTCTATGAGCGCACATACGGGTACTTCTCAGTCATGCTGGGTAATCTGTGACGTTTCACTCTCTCAAAAGTTGGGCCATTTTGTCCATATATATAAACACTAGATCAGTGGTTCTCAACTGGTGGGTCGCGGACGCGTTTCGAGTGGGTCGCGGATGTGTGAGTGAAGAAAAAAAAAGTTGGGAAAAAAAAGTTGGAATTCTTTTTTTGTTTTGGGAAAAAAGTAAAACTTTTATTTTGAAGGCCCGATTTTCTAACGCTGTGCATGCAGTCGGCGTTGGACTGGAAGTACCGGAGACCATAAACGGTCATCTTGTCAATAAAATATCTTTGCTGATGTTTTTTCGAGTCTTCTGGCCAATCAGAATCAAGATTGTTGCCGGAAGTCCCCACGGAGAATAACTTTGCGGTAGAACTCTTCTTTATACATCCATGGGTACAACTTCAGATAAAAATGAACACATAATGAAATATATGACCCCCGGTTTGATGATTGACAGGTCACAGAACAATGGGAGCTATCTACCCTTACCCACAATTTAAAGTCACACAGACTATCTCCTCTTTACTCTTCTCGCAGCAAGATGTCAGAACAAAGTGTAAAACAAACAATGGCATCAAATATTATTAATATGTCGGGTAGTAATAGATTTATTTATTTTCTTCTCAGAGTGTACCAGAATGCATAGTTTATGTAACTGCCTCTGTGTCAGTCAGCGCAGTATTTCTGAGTTATTTATTTTGGTAGGAACCAAAGTTCTCTAAGGCGGAACCTTTGTTTTTATATCGCCTGTTTCCGTCAGGACATACTTTAGCGTAACACTCATCCGAAAAGTCCGCTGATTTAGTACATGTTTTTCAGTGCTGATGCATCTGCAAAATAGCTCTTAGCATCAAGATAAACAATCGTACAGAGTAATACCAAGCTACACAATTTTCCTCATGCAATGCAGCTACTAAGGTATATTTTGCTGACGTTTTTTGTGTGTGTTTTCTGTTCTTGTTTGTATTAAATTGTTTTTATACAGCTAAGGGCTAACACATGTTGGGCTTAGTTAGATTGGTCTTTGTGTTTTGTTGAATTATATGTAACCAAAGTGTATTGTGTATACAGTAGCCTAATTGAAAGTGACGACATTACCAGGACAATGTTGGGATATTACTGTATGTTTTGTTATTATTTTGACTAGTGATTATTGTATTTGTGTATTATGTTTTTTGATTACAGTTTTCACGGTCTGGATGAACCAAATAAATCCTGCCAGTAAATTAAAAACTCGTTGCTGTCGTCTGTACTGAGGGAATTACAGTTTATGTTAGTATTTCTAAAAATCTCCTGGGGCAGAATCCCCCCAGACCCCCCTACTGGGGATGGGTTTACAGCATGTGTGCCTTTTTATATAGTTTGATTCCATCATCTCATTAAACCTTTTTTAAAAGCATACTTTAGTTCTATGAAGGGATGTAAGGGATATATGCACTGTGCTTCACTTTTATTAATATTGTATGCTGAAAAGCCTATATATTACAGCACGATTTTTTGTTGAATAGATTTGAGTGCTTCAAAATGTTGGGTCGCGATGTATTGACCAAGTAAAAAGGGGGTCCTGAGGCCTGACCAGTTGAGACCACTGCACTAGAGGACTCACCCGCGCTGCTGGCCAATGGAGACCGACGTTGCCACATGGCCGCCATCTTGCTAAAGGCAGTGCTCTCATTCATAACATTATGGTTTACTATTTAAATAACCATAGCTTGCTCAATTTTCAACCAATTTTCAAACGGTTTGGTTTTTTATAAACATCAAAGATGTAGTTATGATACTACATTCTTATAATCATAGATTTTCTTATGAAAATAACATTAAGCAGATAAAGCAATAGCTATACACACACACACACACACACACACACAAGGTATTTATATTAAATATTTCCCGGTGTATATATTTCCACTTATGTTATTATATTGTTAATATTTAAAATAAATTATAAAATTAAAATATATTTATAAAAATCGGTCTCATGTTACCACTCTGTAAGCCAAGAGTTGTTAATTTAGCAATGCCTTAGCTTGAAGAACAGGGACACAAATAATGACAATAGCATATGGTGGTATATTATTTAGATATTCACACCTTTATCAGAAGAACCAAACCAACATTAAATGAGCTCACAGACAGGCCAGTTCTGGGTCATTTATCACAATTATTTTTGACATCAGATCTTCATATTGTCCTAGTTTTGTATTTCACTGCTGCTTGCCTATTTCCTTGCTGCTGTCCTGACGTGGTTTTGCTTCGAGAACATCGTGGATGCTGTTGAGCTGGACTGGGAAAATGGCAAATGTCGTGTTTCTGCTGTAGGCTACCTTTTTTTGACTGTGCTGGACAAGGAGAAGTTCGCTAGTCATCCTGAAAATTCTGCTGGATTCGGGTCTGTTCTGCCGCCCGCAGTGGACATCCCCTGTACAGGTTCGGATGGGTTGCACAAACAATTGCTAGTTGCACTGTCGCGGACATTCATTTCGTCAAATGTCTGTCTTTCTCACATGCCTGCCACAATGGTCCTTCAGAATTGTTTTTTGAACTCTAATCTCACTTTCGCGAAGTTTGCTGGTGACTCTAGATCAGCTGACAAATCTATGTGTGTTGATTAAGAGGAAAAGGTGCTTGGTATTTTTATTGTTGTTACTATCAGGAAATGTACAGCCAAATCCGGGTCCACCTAGTAGTTTTAGTCAAATAGCTACTCCTGCTGATTTTATTTCTAGATCGGGGTTAGGTTTAATTCATTTAAATGTGCGCAGTCTGTTACCTAAATTAGATTTTGTCCGTATTTGGGCGAGTTCAACTGATGCTGATGTCATTGTTTTATCAGAAACGAGGCTAGACAAATCCATCTTGGCCTCTGACATTTACATAAATGGTTACAATGTATATCGCACTGACCGTCCTAAAAAAGGTGGTGGCGTTGCCATTTATGTGAAAAATAAGTTTTGTGTTACAAATATGGTTTCCAAATCTGTTAGTAAACAACTAGAATTTTTAGCTGTGAATGTCGAAGTAACAAAAGGTCAACAGGTCATGGTGGTGGGTTGCTACAGGGCCCCCTCGGCTGTCAAGGACTCCTTATCTTCATTGGCAAAACTGTTATCTCAACTTTCCTACAAGGAAATAGTACTGCTTGGTGATTTTAATTGGGATTGGTTAACTTCTGTGTCAGAGGATTTTAAAAACCTGTGTAACTCTTTGAACATTACTCAGATTATAGACAGTCCTACTCGCCCAAATATTAAGTCCCCAAATAAATCCTCCTTAATTGATCTCATTTTAACAAATGTCCATATAAATACTCATCTGTGGGAGTATTTGCTAATGATGTGAGTGACCACTGTGTTGTAGCCACAATTAGGGACACTAAGGTCCAAAAAGTTAAACCACGCATCATCACAAAGAGAGATAAAAAACACTTAGTGGAGCAGGGTTTTTTACATGATCTGTTTGATTTTGATCTGGGAAAAATCGATCTGTGTGCTGATGTAGAAACTGCATGGTCTTATTTTTATCTTGGTTTTATGAAAATTATAGATAAACATGCACCTCTGCGTAAATTTAGAGTGAAGGGACGAAACAATCCCTGGTTTTCTGCTGAACTGTCCAGTCTCCTTCATGAGAGAAACAATGCCTGGGCAAAGGCTAGGAAATCAGGCTCAGAGGTAGAATGGCTACGCTTTAGGCAGCTAAGGAATAGCTTTACTTCACATGTCAAAAGTGCTAAGTCAAAGTACTATTTGTCAGTTACCACAGAAAACCTGAATAATCCTAGGAAATTTTGGAAAGCCATAAAATCGATTTCCACTAGTGATATCCCAAATGAGCTACCTCCGTGCATTACCACAGCATCTGGCATTATATCAGACAGGGCTACTATGCTAAATTACTTTAATAAGCATTTTGTCTCTTGTGGCTCTCTGTTTGATTCTGTCACTGACTGTGCTTCTACTTCTGTGAACGCTCCAGTCCTTGACTCTGAACAATGTGGTCTGGAAAACCCTTTCAGTTTTACTCCTTTAACTGTTGGTATTGTCCATGAAGCTTTATCCAAGTTAGATCCTAGGAAACCGGCTGGCCCGGACAACGTAGAACCTTTCTTTTTAAAGATAGCTGCAGATTTTATTGCTCCACCTCTTACTTCTCTTTTTAACCTCTCCCTCAGCACAAATACAATTCCTCAAGTATGGAAGTCTGCTTATGTCCTGCCTCTACTGAAAGGAGGGGAGGCAACTATTTTAAATAACTATAGGCCAATCTCTAAATTGTCAGTTCTGGCTAAGGTGCTCCAACGACTTGTGAGTGAACAAGTAAAGGAGTTTTTATGTATAAATGATATGATAAGGTCCCAATGTGTTCACTTTGATGGGCTGTCTTCTGAGTGGTTAAACATTGCTAATGGTGTTCCTCAAGGTTCTGTTTTAGGTCCACTTTTATTCTCCATATATATCAACAGTTTAGGTGAAAATGTGGATGAAGCTACTTTACATTTCTATGCGGACGATACCGTGATGTACTGTGCAGGTCCCTCCATTCAGGAGGCGGTTGTTAAATTACAGGCTGTTTTTAACATTATTCAGACTCAGCTCTCTGAACTAAAGCTTCTTTTAAATGTGGATAAAACCAAGATAATGCTCTTTTCTAAAGCTAAAAAGACACCAGAGCCTGTTTTAGATATTGTAACTATGCAAGGAACAAAACTTGAAGTGGTTACCTGTTACAAATACCTTGGTATCTTGCCTGATGACTGTCTCTCTTTTAAACTTCATGTCAATAACCTGCTTAAAAAACTGAGGGTTAGGCTAGGTTTCTTTTTCAGGAATAAGCCTGTTCTCGCTTGAGGCCAGGAAAAGGCTAGTCACTGTGACCTTTTTACCTGTGCTGGACTATGGTGATCAAATGTATATGAATGCACCTGCCAACTACTTGAGCAAACTAGATGCTGCGTATCATAGTGCTCTGAGATTTGTCACAAATTGTAAAGCACTTACTCATCACTGTACACCAGGCCTATTCAACTGGCGGCCCGCGGGCCGGATGCGGCCCAGAACCAACTCCCGAGTGGCCCAGCCTCCCGTAGCCAAATTCCTACAATAGTACAGAGACCATGAACGCAACACTCCGCGTTGCATAGAAACCACCAAACCACAACGCAGCACGTTTTTTGAAAGTGCATCTAGTGGTGCTAGTAACGGTGGTCCTATGATAGCAACTCTAAAACATGTCCCTCTCAACTCTGAAGCGTAAACAGAGACAAAACGGTAATTGATCTTGTGGAGCAGATCCAAGTCAAGCTGGACCTTTTCGCTACCGATTTGAGCACGGGTCGGATGCTGCATTTTCCGACGCTCCGCAAACACATCACATCTCCGGCACAAATCACGGATGTGATGACAGATTTCATTGCGAGGTTGAAAGAGAACTTTGCCGGTCGATTGGATGGACTTGCTCTGCCCACAGACGTGATGATGGGCTTTGCCAGAGACCCCTTCACTGTTGCAATAGAGGGGGACGTATCAACCAGAGCAAAGGAAGTGGTCCCCTGCATCGACAAGGAGAAATATACACTGGAACTTATTGACATGCAGCGCACTAACGGGCCAGCGAAGTTTTGGAGTGATGTCAAAAAACAGCAGTTCCATAACGTTCAGAAAGTAGCGATCTGTGTGCTCAGTATGTTTGGATCAACATACACATGTGAATCAAGCTTTTCACACATGAACTCAATCAAAAGTAGCACTCGCTGCTCCCTGACTGACAGCACTCTTCACCAATGTCTTAGGATTGCATTGACATCCTATGAGCCAAAAATCACTGCTCTTGTTCAAAACAAAAAATGTCCCTTCTCCCATTTAGAAAGTCAGCGATGACAAATCACAAATGAGGTGATAGTAAGCACCTAGTTTACTATAGTAGGCGTGTAGTGTAGTATTCATTCATATAGTTACCCGTATCCCTTTTTATGGGTTTGTGCACTGAAGGGTTTGACAGTTCTTTCTGTATTCATTTAAATGCACTTTGTAATGTGTCTGGGTCAAATGTGACCAAAACGTATGATTTTTTTGTTATTACTTGAAAAGTGAAAAAATAGTATTGCTACAGTACTACCTCTTTGTGTTACATTGGAGCTCTTTAGCTGTGTTTTTTGTATGTCAGGAAATGTATTAAGACTGCTATTATTGTATTCAGTAAATGCACTTTGTGATGTGCCTGGTTAAAAAAAAATAACCTGAATATTTGACTTCTAAAGCAAACAAATGTAATGCTACAACTGTGCACTTTTTTTTCAGATTCTGTTAAATTAATGCTAATTTGTTGTGTTTTTATGCACTTTTTGACCTACCTTTGTTAGATGAACAATCAATAAAAATTGCATGTTTTTCATCGCAGTAATATGTGTTGGTTTAAAATGTGTCACTACCCGCTTTTTACAGGGCGCTGAATGTCTGGCCCAGCTGAATTTTGTAGTTATAAAATCTGGCCCAAATGAATGTGTAGTTGAATAGCCCTGCTGTACACTGTATACCAAGGCAGGTTTACCATCACTCACTGTACGGAGGCTCAGTCACTGGTACACTTTTATCTATAAAGCTATGTTGGGCAAACTCCCGTATTATATCTGTTCATTGATAAAGCAGAAAGTTGCAAGCAGCTATTGTCTGCGATCGCAGGATATAGTCTTGTTAGATGTGCCAAGAGTAAGGACTGTCTTAGGTAAGACAGCTTTTATGTGCGCAGCTCCACTTGCTTGGAACAGTCTACAGGCACAATTGAAATTGAGCATTTTTATTTCTCTGAATGTATTTAAGGCACGTCTAAATGAAATGCTTTCTGACACTCTGGGTATTTGTAAATGTTGAATATGTAAATATGATATCCTCTGTTGTTTGTTTGTATGTTGTTTTTATATTTCATGTGGAACTAAATGATGCAGGTCTCCCTTGTAAATGAGATCGATGATCTCAAGGGACCAATCTGTCTAAATAAAGGTTTGAAATTGAAACTGAGTTTCTAGATTTGTAAACAAATCCAGAACCTTTGAAATACGTTAACACTTCACAACACGGTGCGCTGAGTTATTGTAGTCGAAAAAAGCCCAAGAATAATATAAACTGTACCCTGTGTCCTTTTGTGTCCTTCTGTAGTCCATTTACTGTTGTTTGTCTTTTCTTACCCCGGCTGATATCTCACTAAATCCGCTGTTTTAATTGTTCCCTATATTGCCCCTATGCTCTGTAAGTTGTCCTTGGGTGTTATGAAAGGCGGCCCCCCAAAATAAATATATTATTATGAAGAAGAACAACTTGGTGTGGTGTGGAGGGGATGTAGGAAGCAGGGGCAGGTGGGGAGAGATGGGGCATCAAGGTTCAAGGTTATTTTGTTTTAAATGTGGCTTGGAGATAAGGACCAGCTGCACACAATAAAATACAGTATAACACAAAACCAATCAGACACACGGTGACACATGGCATACCAACAATCAATGATCGTCCAGCCTCAGCTTTGGTATTCTTTCACAACCATGTTATGGGTTTATTAGACAGACTGAGCTAACATAAACATATGTGGGGAACATAGTGCTGCGTATCAGGGCTGCGAAGTGCAGAAAAAGGCAAAGGAGGTAGAGAGATACAAAGTTTCATATGCTGAAGCAACAGAAAAGAAAAAACACCAAATGGACCCTAGAGATACTCGACATTTTAGTTAAAAAGTAAGGGTCTGGTTTTAGGGTGAGAGACAGAGATTGTAAGGACAATCGAGGAGCCAGTACCTGTGACTGAAGGTGGTGAGGCCCATCATGGAACATGAAGATTTAATAAATACATAGTAGATGGCGATATATGCTCCTAGTGGTAGCGATTCGCCATTAAACAAAGAAGAAGAAGAAACATCAGGGGGAAAGAGAAGGAGACACACAAGCACCCACTACGGCACGTAACACATGTGCACACACAGTTGGAACTAATGCCCTTTGAAAAGGACTGTTTTTGTGAGCTTCTGTCTCATGCTGCCACTCTGTAAGCTCAGAGTAGTTGTTTTTGCAATGTGATGCAGCCTTAGCTTAAAAAACAGGGACACAACTAATGTCAACAGCGTATGGTGGTGACTGTCAATGCCATACTGTGAAAACACATCTTCTGGACCTATCCTCTTCCGCACAATGTAGAGGACCTCTAGCAGTTTGATGGGCTGTGATCGTCGTATATTAAATATTGAACAGATTATATGTGTAAAATGTACAACGTGGTTATATTCAAGAGAAACTATGGAACAGAGAGTTATCTTCCAGCCAGAGGTGATTTGTTGTACAGAGTTATGGCACTGCGGAGCTGCAGCAGTCTGTTGGAGAAGGAGCTCCGTTGACTGTCCAGCTGCAGGTGGAGAGGGGGGGGGGTTATCCATGATGGACAACAGCCTCTTCAGTGTCCTCCTCTCCACCACAGCTTCAAAGCGGTCCAGCTTGATGCCGATGACAGACCCAGCTTTCCTGATCAGTTTATTGATCCTGCTGGTGTCACCGGCTCTGATGCTGCCCCCCCCCAGTAGACCGCAGCAAAGAAGAGTGCACTAACCACAACAGACCGGTAGAAGATCTCCACCATCTTGCTGCACACGTGGAAGAATCTCAGATTCCTCAGAAAATAGAGTCTGCTCATCCCCTTCTTGTGCACAGCGTCAGTGTTGATCCTCCAGTTCAGCCCATTGTCTAAGTGCACTCCCAGGCAGAGTCCTGCACGGGTCTGATTTTCAAGACCCGCTCCCGCCCCGCACCCGCGACGTGCAATACCGAACCCGCCCCGCTACCCGCACATATTGCCAATTAGTTCCGCAACCCGACCCGCCGGCACAAGATCCGCAACCCGACCCAAACCCGCATATATACAGTATGAGCAGTGAAAACGTGTAATTATTAACACACACAGTTGCATATTTGGCTCAAAAAGCGTGGGATGTTGGTTATTTTCTCATCTAGGAGGACACCAAAAGCCTTCCAGACGTTGGATTTCGCTCTTGAGGAAGAGTTATTGAAAATGCTGTAGGCTATTCTCCGCTAGAGAGCTTCACCTTAGCCATTCAGAATGTGGCGCGCTCAGCAGCAGATAGATGCGCTGCAGAGGGATTATGCTCGGTCCCGCGGGGGAGAGGTCTGAGGATTTAAACATTAAACTAAATTATTATTATTTAAATATATTTATTATGCAACACCCGCAACCCGGCCCGCATCATCTTTGTTTTACCCAGAACCGAACCCGGAAAAAAGCGTTTGAAAAAATACCACCCGCAAATCACATTTTTTGCGGGTCACCCGTCGGGTACCCACGGATACCCGACCCGATGCAGGACTCTGCTCCCAGGTACTTGTAGTCCTCCACAACAGCCCCACATCCTCTCCCAGAATGCACAGGGGTAGAGGAGACGTCCTCTTCCTCCTGAAATCAATGACCATCTCTCTGGTCTTGGCCACATTCAGAATACTCACAACATTAGGCTGAGGTTCATCTTCCGCTTTTCTTGAAGTGGTTGTGCTTCTTGTTGCTTCCGGCTAAAATAAACATAATTAAAGACATGTTGAGTGTTTAAAATGTGCTGTAATACACAACACATTATTTATTCCTAAACTTGCAGAAAGAAAAACTAAAGTGTGACATTGAATCACATATTTATAAATCAATCTTATACACCTTGAATTCTTGTTGGCCAATGATACACATACCCTTTGAAGATGAGCTGGGAAATTGAATACTGTTGGCACAACACCATTTTTAAGCCGGACAGTCTGCCCCGTCCTGTCAAAGTCCTCACTCCTGAAGTGCTCACTGCAGAGCAGTGTCCTGCCACAGGAAACAAAACCGTCCCTTCTTAGGGCAACTTCCCACTGCCTCCTCCTCTCTCCGGTTTTGGGGAACCTGAAAAACATGAGAAAGGTAGCCAGATATACAAATTATTGTCAACATTGTCCTCCCTTCTTTCCTTTAACATTAAGGGTAAGGACAAAAATACACACCAAAATTATCATATTTTTGGGCTAATTGTATGTATGTATGTATGTATGTATGTATGTATGTATGTATGTATGTATGTATGTATGTAATGTATACTTTTAAGAATAAGACAACCACACTAAGAGTTATAAAAAAGGTGTCCAAAAGAAACATTAAATAATTGTGTAAAGAAATGGTAGCAACATATTCTAAAGAGGCTGGGTCCACATCAATCTTGCAATACTATTATCTCACATAGCCCCACTGAACCTGTGTAGCAGGACTTGTAATGTACATACATCCACTAAGTAATTAACGATTATCCTAATTATAGTCATAATATTGTCATATCTTACAGGTGAAAGGTGAATCCACGGGTTCTTGTTTGCAGACTGCGGCGATTAGAGCATCCGTAGGCTGCACAAAAGTCCGGCATAGTCAGGTACTTCTGTAAACACAAAGCCAGCAATTTCCTGTATCATAATGTATCTAAAATGTAAGATGTTTTTAACAAGCCAAACCACTTGGAAGAAATCATGTGTAACTTAAGTTATGTTGAAAAGAAAGAGCAGTTCTGCCTCTCCCACTGGTGTAAAGTTGATGGTTCAACTTTGTAATACTAGGTCTCACTCACAGCCTCTTGTTATTAGCCAGCTAATAAATACAACCACGGCACAAGGCTCATACACAAAGAAAAGCTGCAATTTCAACATGTCCAAGCATCCTGTATCATAGCCATGCTAATAATGTTTATAATAAACCAAACCGTTTTTAAATCAATCAAGATTTCAGCGATTTAAGAGTATTTTTGTGCAGATCACTCACCTTACAACAGCTACAATAGCGCGTACCAGAGTAGCTGTTGACTGTAGCAAGATGGCGGCCGGTGAGCTACGCTGGAAAATCTCCCATGAGCCATCTAGTGTTTATATATATCTATGATTTTGTCATCATGCGCCAATGAGCAACTCTCATAGGAATGAATGATGAATGAGGCCCCGCCTCCCACGCTGTATCCAGTTCTTATTATACATCCATGGTCTGCTGCTGTGGTGAAACTATGGAAACTACGGTGTTCTATACAACGGACTACATGGATGTGTAATAAGAACGAGGGACTCATCTAGAGACTCTGCACCCTGCTCTGATGCTGTTGTTTTATGCTTTATGAACGTGGACAACAGAGAAACATATTCTTCATGACCAAAGTTGTAATTGAAATAAAAAAGGAAAGTGACATTTATAATCGTCACCCTCTTCCTCCGGTCCACATTAATAAAAATGATCCCAATACGTATGATTGTATGAAAATATCTTAAAATAAATACAAATGTATTTATTATAAACATTAGTCCTTAACATCTATCACTGTGTATATCACCATTCAAACATCTTTTAAAAGTTGAACAAACCCCACACAGCTCAGTGAAATGTTGACTTTATTTGATAATTTCAGTAAAAACTAATGTTAATATTTCTCTTTTTGATTATAATACTGATGAAGATTCAAAACAAAGCACTTTGGCAAGTTACCACATACGTTTTAAAATGCTTAATAAGCACCGTAACTTTCATGATATAACTTCTCCGTCATAATCGTTTGTTTCCGTGAACGGCCGACTGTTGTGTGACGGCAAGTGCTGCGGCTGTAAGGCATTGTGGGGCAGCATTTTCTCCTCTCCTTTCGGTGAGGGAGGTCCAATGGTTCCTAAGCTCCTATCATCTAGAGCAGGGATGGGCAACTTTGAATGGTGGTGCATGTATATGCTGCGCCAGTTTCAGAAAATGAGTTATTATTTGCACGCTTATCTTTAGTCTGTTCGTCCAGAACATCTGTACTAACCCACTGTACAGCAGACAAGACCTTCTGGACATTGGGTTACATGTTGGATCACTGGATATCCCCATCAACGCTCCCGACGACATCATCAGGCTAGCAACGGGTTCACCGGGTTTGTTTACATTGCCTCCCCGGAAAAGGAGGTTCCGTAGACGGCAAAGAGATCGCAGGCAGAAGCGAGGCTGTAGAGGGGGCGCTCGAGAGAAGCTAACCCAGGCTCCGCACCGCGCCCCTCTCCCCAGCCTTCTCCTTGCTAATGTGCGGTCTCTGGTGCACAAAGTGGACTATCTACGACTGTGGATTATAAACAACAAACAGATTATGGACACAAACATTCTGATCTTCACAGAGTCATGGCTGCATGAGGGCGTTCCTGACAGCGCGATTACGTTACTAGGCCTTCACTGCACCCGTTCGGACAGAACAGCTGACTGTGGTAAGATGCGCGGAGGAGGACTGTGCATTTATGTCAACAATTCCTGGTTTACAGACAACAGCACCATTACCAGGCACTGTTCTGCCGACCTAGAATTTCTCATGGTTAAATCCAGACCCTTCTATCTGCCCAGAGAATTCACTTCCATCATTACAATTGCAGCCTATATACCACCCGATGCTAATGCTAAGCTAGCTATGAAGGAACTGCATGTAGCATTTAGCACGCAACAGACATTACACCCGGAGTCTGTCTTCATCATTGCTGGAGATTTCAATCACTCCAACCTAAAGACTGTTCTCCCCAAATTCCACAAACATGTCTCATGTCCCACAAGAGGAGATAAGACCCTGGATCATGTATATACCAATATCAAAGATGCATATAAGGCCCTCCCTCTCCCCCATCTGGGTCAGTCAGACCATATCTCACTGTTCCTTCTACCCAAATACCACCCCCTTATCAGACGAGTCAAGCCCTCGCTCAAGACAGTGAAAGTCTGGCCTGAGGGAGCAGAGTCCAATTTACAGCATCAGCTTCACATCACCAACTGGAACAACTTCGCTGTAACTGCCACTATGGATTCCCAAGTAGAAATTGACGCATACACCTCTTCTGTTTTGGATTGCATCAACACCTACATCAGTTATGCCACCACCACCAAACAGATCAAAAAATATTCCCTAATCAGAAGCCATGGATGGGCAGGTCCGCCAACTGCTGAAGGCACGTGACACCGCCTTCAGGTCAGGAGACGCGCAGGACTACCGTCTAGCCTGGGCTGAGCTGAAACGGGGCATCAAAAGGGCGAAGCACAGCCACAAGCTAAAGATTGAGGAGCACTTTAACACCTCTGACCCCCGACGCATGTGGCAGGGGTTACAGACCATCACAGATTTCAAACCCACCCGGGCCTCCCCCCCGTCAACTGACCCCTCTCTTCCAGATGAGCTTAATTATTTGTATGCCCGTTTTGACAGGGTCAATCATGAGGTAGCCACTAGGGCCACTCTCCCTGCAGACCATCTACCCCTCACACTCTCCACCACAGATGTGCATGCTGAACTGAGCAGGACAAACACACATAAGGCCGCTGGCCCCGATGGCATCCCCAGACGTGTACTCAGCTCTTGTGCTGAGCAGCTGACCAGGGTCCTGACTGACATCTTTAACCTGTCCTTGGCTCAAGCAAAAGTCCCCACGTGCTTCAAATACACCTCCATTGTGCCTGTTCCCAAGCACGCCTCTCCAACAAGCCTTAACGACTACCGACCCGTGGCACTTACATCGACCATCATGAAGTGTTTCGAGAGGCTGGTCCTGGCTCGGCTTAAATCATGCATCCCACCCACACTTGACCCCTACCAGTTTGCCTATCGTCAGAACAGAAGTACGGATGACGCCATCTCCACAGCACTACACCCTGCCCTCTACCATCTTTCAGGATCAGAGAAACACATACGTACAATTCCTGTTCATTGACTTTAGCTCGGCATTTAACACCATCGTTCCTTCCAAACTGATGTTCTCAGCAACAATGATGAGACTGCATACAGGGAAGAGGTTGAGCATCTGGCAGAGTGATGCGCTAACAACAACCTGGCTCTCAACACCAAGAAGACGAAAGAGGTCATTGTGGACTTCAGAAGGAACAAAGACGGCACGCACTCCCCAATCCATCTTAGTGGAGAAGAGGTTGAGCGGGTCACCAGCTTCAAGTTCCTGGGAGTCAACATCTCGGAGGACCTCTCCTGGACCACCAACACCTCAGCCCTAGTTAAGAAGACTCACAAGCGCATCTTCTTCCTGAGGAAACTGGCAAAACTCCGCCTATCCTCCCAGGTGCTAATGAACTTCTACCATTGCACCATCGAGAGCATCCTCTCCACCTGCATATCAGTATGGTACGGTAACTGCACGGTCAAGGACAAGAAATCACTTCAGAGGGTGGTGAAGATCGCACAACGCATCATCAAGATTCCACTCCCCTCCATAGCCTCAGTCTATGAAAAGCGGTGCCTGCGAAGGGCACGAAACATCATCAGAGACTCTTCTCACCCCAACCATACACTGTTTATCCCCCTACGTGGCACCCGCTCTGGGACACGCTACCGCAGCCTCACGGGTAGAACAAACAGGACTACGCACAGCTTCTTCCCTTCAGCAGTCAGACTGCTGACAATTAACCCTGTCCCATACTGCCTAGTTGTTGTCGTGTGCTGTGCTGAAGCGCAATTCTGTATTCACTGTATTTATTATTATCTGTGTATTTATTCTTATTTATACATTTCCCATCTATTTACCTTTATTTTCGTATCATTTATTTTGTACATACTTCTGATAATTGTGTATATAACTGACTGTTTTGCACTCTGGTTAGACCCTCCTTAATTTCGTTACACTGTGCTTGCATTTTTGTAATGAAAATAAAGTAATCCAATCTAATCTAATCTTTGATGGTGGTGGGGGCCACATCATTGATGGCATTGGCCACCAGGGGGCAGCAGATTCATTTGGAACACACACAAACAAAAATCCCATGTGTTGTATGCAGTGTTGGGACTAACGCGTTACAAAGTAACACGTTACTGTAACGCCGTTATTTTTGTCAGTGACTATTACTCTAACGTTATCTTTTAATTCAGTAACTCAGTTACCATTACTACATGGTGCGTTACTCCGTTATTTTTTTTATATAGTCTCGGCTCCCAGACGTTGGTGAGCGGCGCCAACAGCGAGGCGAACAGAGATGAAAAGTGTACTTAAGTACAGTCAGTGGCGGCACCAGGGTATGGCTGGGGTAGGCTACAGCCATACCAAGAAATGGCTTAGCCCTACCTTAGCCCGACCATGAAAAAATATGTTAAGGTAAGCATGTTGTTAACACGGATTGCGAAAATCTACCGGTCGTGTCCACAACACACAAACTGATCCTGCTGTAACAACAAGTGCACGTTACTGACGCAATATGGTTGATACCATTCGGGCTTATGCTAGAGGGGGCAAGGAATAGTCTAAGTAGTGGGGGAGTTTTATACTCTAGGTGTGGAAATTATTTTGCGTTATAATATCAGCGCGGCCGCGGTCAGATAAAAAATGCCTCCGAATGCAATTTGAATAGACCTACAGCCAATCAGAGCAACGAAACGTTGGGTCTGCTCAGAGTCATAGAGATATAAGATTTTTCTCTCTAGAGATCTGGGTCTGCTGCGTCATGCATTACTGATACGTCACGTTCACAGTGAAAAGTCCCCAAACTCGCGCCGAGTAAATTGCAGACGGACAGCAGAACTTCTAGGATTAATTGTGATATAGTGTGTATGTCATTACATTACAAATACTGACTTGAGAACCACCACTGTATGGGTTAGCCCTACCATAGATTACCCAACAAAGATAATATGGCGCCGCCACTGGCTGGGACTAAGCTAGTAGCCTAGCTAAAACCACAGACCCAGACTCATCCGACGCCACTCCAGCAAGAGTGACTCTGCTAAGCAACAGCGGCTGGATTTTAACCGAGGGACTGCTAGCCAGGGAAAAGTTGATAAAGCCATTGCCAGGTATGTTGTAGAACACATGCAGGATATTTCTACTATTGATATTTCTTGATCCACAGATTGTATTATTCTCCAATGCAATAACAGTACTGAAATGAAGGCTATAAGAACATTAACGGGAGCCCTTTTTTAAGTAACTAACGCGTTACCTCACACTTTTGGGTGAGGGCAATCAGTAAAGTAACTGAGTTACTTTTGAAATGAAGTAACTAGTAATGGTAACTAGTTACTGGTTTTCAGTAACTAGCACAACACTGGTTGTATGTAATTATTAACAAATATACTAAGTCTGACATCTTCATTGACATTTTACAATCAAAGGGAACATCCCCAAAAAATGGGAACATCCTCTAATAAGCTCACTAAACAAATATCAGTTCACAGAAATGTTATTTCATTTTTACAAGTGGCATGTTTGTATTGAACAGGTTATTAAACAGAGGAATACAACTATTTTAAACTATTGGAAAGCAAGAAAAATGTGTGTATATTGAGATTAACCGTTAAGATGACATACACATGAAGTCATGAACACTAACCCAGACATTAGTTCAATCAGGAGAGACGTGATGTATGAAATACATGTTTATTATCGGGACACATGATATGCGGGAATAGTGATTGACGTACTACAACAAGTAACGGTAATGATGTTTTGGCGATTAGGCCCCGGGTTTGCAGGATGATCATTCAGGAGGGAAAGAACCGCTCTGATGAACCCCCGGGGTCTAGACACTGGTGGTGGTGATAGTAGTTTGTCCGATCTGAAGGGAGAAGGTTTCAGCTTGGCCCTGTATTAGGAGACAGGAGGCGAAGGGGTGGAGGAGGGTTGTGCGTTGACACCTGAAATGACAACTGACGGGGAGGGGAGAGCAGATTTAAAGGGGTTAGCAGGTGCGATGATTGGCTAGCCGGGGCGTAACGCCCCTGATCACTTATTGAGATAACGTGTGACACCAGATGATATTGTCTTCCTGATTGAACTTGCGCTGAGCTACATTTCAATCAGGAGAGACGTGATGTATGAAATACATGTTTATTATCGGGATACATGATATGCGGGAATAGTGATTGACTTATTACAACAAGTAACTGTAATGATGTTTTGGCGATTAGGCCCCGGGTTTGCAGGATGATCATTCAGGAGGGAAAGAACCGCTCTGATGAACCCCCGGGGTCTAGACACTGGTGGTGGTGATAGTAGTTTGTCCGATCTGAAGGGAGAAGGTTTCAGCTTGGCCCTGTATTAGGAGACAGGAGGCGAAGGGGTGGAGGAGGGTTGTGCGTTGACACCTGAAATGACAACTGACGGGGAGGGGAGAGCAGATTTAAAGGGGTTAGCAGGTGCGATGATTGGCTAGCCGGGGCGTAACGCCCCTGATCACTTATTGAGATAACGTGTGACACCAGATGATATTGTCTTCCTGATTGAACTTGCGCTGAGCTACATTTCAATCAGGAGAGACGTGATGTATGAAATACATGTTTATTATCGGGACACATGATATGCGGGAATAGTGATTGACTTATTACAACAAGTAACTGTAATGATGTTTTGGCGATTAGGCCCCGGGTTTGCAGGATGATCATTCAGGAGGGAAAGAACCGCTCTGATGAACCCCCAAAAGAAGTGAAGGATGAAGTACTGAGCTGTGAGCAATTCTTACCTTGCGGCTGGCTGCGGAAATCTATGGATGAAATGAGAGATTAACATGGGGACGTGATAAGCGCCGGAATCGCTTCCGGGCTGCGGGGTTAGACATGCAGACCCACTGGCCGCAACCTGCACTGCAGGGTTAAACATGACGCAGACCCTTGTCCGCAACCTGCACTGCAGGGTTAAACATGACGCAGACCCATGTCCGCAACCTGCATTCGCAGGGTTAAACCTAACGCAGACCCATGTCTGCAACCTGCCTTCGCAGGGTTAAACCTAACGCAGACCCATGTCCGCAACCTGCATTCGCAGGGTTAAACCTAACGCAGACCCATGTCCGCAACCTGCATTCGCAGGGTTAAACCTAATGCAGACCCATGTCCGCAACCTGCATTCGCAGGGTTAAACCTAACGTGGACCTGTGTCCGCAACCTGCACCCGCAGGGTTAAACATAACGCGGACCCATGTCCACAACCTGCATTCGCAGGGTTAAACCTAACGTGGACCTCTGTCCGCAACCTGCACACGCAGGGTTAAACATAACGCGACCCACTGGCCGCAACCTGCACTCGCAGGGTTAAACATAACGCAGACCCGGAGGTCACAACCTGACATGTAGGGTTAACATGAACACGGACCCGGAGGTCACAACCTGACGTGCAGGGTTTAACATGAACACGGACCCGGAGGTCACAACCTGACGTGCAGGGTTAAACATGAATACGGACCCGGAGGTCACCTGACGTGCGGGGTTAAACATGAACACCGACCTGGAGGTCGCAACCTGACGTGCAGGGTTAAACATGGCGCAGACCCGGAGGTTGCGACCTGACATGCAGGGTTAAACATGAACACAGTGACACGTATACATGCTGACGTGCTATGAAACCACCACCACCAGTTATAGGCATAATTACCATTTTTATTGTTGAGAGACCTTGGATAGCCAGCACGCGCTAATGTCCGGGCGAATGTGGGATATGAAGGCGGAGGAGGACCACCGTCCGAGTTGCAGGGATGAGGGAGAAATGCCTTGATTGGCAGCAGAGGTGGCTGCACCTATCTGAACGAAAGCCCTGATATGCTATTAGGACGCCACAACCAGTTATATGCATATTTACCATAGGTAAACTGAAGAGATCTTGGATTGGCAGCACGAGCCGATGTCCGGCGAAGAGGGAGATGTAGACAAGTAATGCACGAGAGCTGTTAGCTGGAGTACAGTGATGCATGAATATCATGACCTGGATTGACCCAAGCCAAGTGAGCATAAACCCGAGAATATGAATGAAGTGCAGATGCACGCAGAAAAAACATACGCTTAGTTAAATACTGAGACATGACCCATGATATAGACTAGCTTAATTAGCAGTTAAGTACGCCAGGATGAGTCATAGATGCTGATAAGCTGATTGAGTGATTAGGACCGTCTTCTATCATCTGAGAGAGGATGATGGAGGGACGCTAGTGTTAGATCCAGCGAGTGTGATAATAAATGTGTAAGCAGGAGTGGAAATCTGAGCGTGCCGCTATAGCGGATGATCTCATGCAGATATTCCCCCCAAAACGGAGCATGTGCAGTGCACGTCCTTAAGAGTCGGGGAAAACACGGTCGTCGTGAGGCCGGCGGATGCCACGTCCAGGAAACGGGAGATGATGCGTGCCGAAGATTATCCGCATGCAAAGTACGGTTGCCCGGTGAGGAACAGCAACTGTCGTTGAAGATGTTTGCTGTCTACGCCTTGACGTTTATGTGGATGCACGCAGTTTGGTTAGAGAAACATTAATACCATGAGCTTGATGTGATGCCTAGGCACTCCGGGTGTGTGACTGGGCCTATAGTTCCTCATGAATAGGAACGCTGTGCTCCTAAGGAGTCTCTTCTTCTTCTTCTTCTTCTCTTTCTCAGTTGAGCTGAGTTATAGGTTAGTAATGTTGTATTTGAACACTAGATGGCGTAAAAGCACGCATGAGGGGATCTCCCTGGGCAGTGGGTGATTTGAACTGGGGAGAGACAACTATGAATATTATTTATCCGAATAGCTGGTGCACGCGTTGTTTCTCTTTACTTGACTCCCGCTTAAGGCTGAAAGAGTTCCGCTGAAAGGATTATGGGAACTTTAAAGTGCGTCAATAATATCTGCTTTGAAGAGCCAGCCTTGGCCTGCACACTATTAAGATTACATTGTCTCCGTGCGTAGAGGGGGAACATTGACCTTGTCATCGAGAATGCCCTGGCTATACCAGTCATGCTAGGGCCTACGCTAAAGCGAATAGAGTTGTAACGAGCAGTACGCTTGAACAAAGTGACTAGAACGCGACCGCACCTTGAATACTTATACAAGTCGGGCAGCACTAAGATCTGTTATTGTGTAGGAAACGGTTTAATGCCGCAATGATAGTGACAGTAGTCAAGATGACTGATTAGCTTGGTTGCTAGTAACATCACCTGTAGGATGCCAGATAACCATATGACGGTGTTGTGATGCCGACGGCATAAATCCATACTGAAACATGTCGCTAAGAGATGGGAAATAATTATCGTCTGCTTATGTGACAGTCGGACAGTGAGTGCTTAACGACGACCGCTGGCGTGTGAGTTAACAATGGAATAACTTCGGTGCACGCGCGCTGCAGCGGCGTTAATGCCGCTGGATCACATGATAACCGATGCGTCACGGCGTTCTAGAAATATAGTTTGAAGAAGTAGTTCTGATAAATCTGCTTTGTATGATTAAAAACTACCCGACGCAATCCTCTATTGATGTTTGTTTGACAGCGGTATTGGGAGAGAAACGGCGATGTAAACGTTACGTCATGACGCGATATTCACCTTGAACCTAATTCACCTCTGAAATGTGTAAGGATTTAGTGGATCAGAGACTGGGAACGGATTTGGACAGTGCTGCCGAGGAGATGTTGTTGTCGCATATCCAGCCGTTGGTGCACCGAGAAACTGAATATTTCTTAGTGGAGAAGAAGAAGAAAAAAAAGAAAATACGATCATTCAGTCAATAATCATTAAATTAATATTGGGAGTCAATTCCTAATTTATTTAGTATCTGGTCGTGTCATAAACAGGATAATGTGCAGTGACTTGGTCATTGAGGAAAAGAAGCCCTACGAAACACCATTAATTTCAGGTAACACTGTGCAAAGTAATACGTTACTGAAACTCCATACTGTAACACGTTAAACCCAACACTGCCTGAAACTCACCTTAACCCTGAACTAAAGGTAGCAATGCATAGTGTTGAACTTCCTGTCGGCTCCCAGACCGTAGTCGAGGAAACGGGGGGGGCATGACTCTGTGTCGTCTCCCAGGGCAGAAGCAACGCGCTTCGGGTTCAATAACCCATTTATCGGAAAGACTGGAGAGAGGCAAGCTCTTCTTGGAAGGTCGTTGCATTTATTTAGCTCTTCTGTTCGCAAGATAGATTCGCAAGATCACAGACCTTCCTTTTCTGCTGCCTCGTTTACTTCAAGAAAACATGTATCCCGCTCGCTCGCTCTGCACGCGCCACACCCCTCTCTTAAAGGGGTAGCGATCTCACTCTGCATGACCCGAATGTCATAACAATATAACGAAACATCTCATGAATTTGTTGCAACTGCCTCTAGCCAGCGCCACCCTGACGCCTGTTTTAGAGGTGAGGCGCAGGAGGAAGTAGCTTCAAGGGGATGTAGCTTAAGCCCTGCCTGCCTGCGGTAGGGGTTGTGGTTGAAGCCAGCAATGGGTAAAGCTTCGCATGCGATGAAGGCCTGTTCCGCGTGAAGCCGGAAGCGCTGCATTTGAGCTGCCCTGATGCCAGTGATGCCTGAAGGCGTGCGTCGATTGTTCCCGTGAAGTAGGCCATTTCCATTAAGCCGGAGGAACTTCCGTGGAGCCCGATTTCCTTGTCTTTCCTCCCGCATCCGGGTTTGCGGGGCGGCCGGCTGGAACCGCTAGCCGACTGGGGAACGCCGCCTGTAGCTTAATCCGCAAGACTGCGGAGCTGATGAATATGCCTGGAGTTGGGGCGAAGTCCTGCTGCTGCTTGTGCGTTGACACCTGAAATGACAACTGACGGGGAGGGGAGAGCAGATTTAAAGGGGTTAGCAGGTGCGATGATTGGCTAGCCGGGGCGTGACGCCCCTGATCACTTATTGAGATAAGGTGTGACACCAGATGATATTGTCTTCCTGATTGAACTTGCGCTGAGCTACATTTGTCTAATTTGAACCTAAAACACTTGTAGCCAGTCTCTGCATTCCCCTTATTCAACAATAAGGGGAATGTCAACACAGACACCTGTCAGCCCGCACTCTGCTGTTCCTCAGCACCACTCCCCCTCCCTCCCGCTGAAATTATGAATGAAAAGCGTAGTAATCATAGATAACACGGCAGGGTCCGTGACAGGTTGTTTTCATCTGATTTCAAATAAACAAAGTCTTGGTTTTAAGAATATTACATTTGTTTCGCCAAATTCAGATGATAAAAACAACTTTTAAGCTTGTAAAGGCATAATTACAAGAGGAAACTGAACGTCACAGCAGGCATAACAACAGCCAGTGTTTCTTGTGAGGGTTTCCCCGGGAAACAAACACAATACACACAAATGCGTCACAGATTATTTTTGCGGTATTTGAAATCATGTACGCAGCTCGCAACGTAACTAGGAGTCTAGTGGACGGTATCAGTACTACAAGTAACATTTTTTTATTAATTACGTTGTTTATAAATTAATCTGAGGGCCGCAAAAAGAGGAGGTGGGGGCCGCATGAGGCCTGCAGGCCGCCATTTGCCCATCCCTGATCTAGAGAATTCGAACGGCACTTATCTATGAAATGCCATTTAAGCCAAAATTAAATAAATACATAAATAATTAAATAAATACATAAATAATTAAATAAATACATATATATATAAATATGCCTATGAAATACATTCTGAATTAAATAAATGAGGCAATAAATATGTATACATTGTACATTTAAATACACATTTATTTATTTCATGGGACTTTTATTTCATAATGACACATTTATTTATTTATTTTAAGAGACTTTTATTTCATAATGACACATTTATTTATTTCAAGAGAATTTTATTTCATAATGAAACATTTATTTATTTATTTCAAGAGACTTGTATTTCATAATGCCACATTTATTTATGTCAGGGGACTTGTATTTCATAATGCCACATTTCCATTCCTTATATGCAAATGAACGGGGCGTGGTTAGCTCACAGATCCAGACCAAAGCAACAGCACCACACTCCAGTACTCTTAAGTGGTTTGCAAGCTGCCAATAAACCAAACCGGTTCAAGAACCATTATTGTGCTTATCTGGTGCTTAACTGGTTCTTCTCTGGTTCTGAGTCCAGAGCCAGTTGCGGGCTACAGCCTGATTTAGCTCTGGTTCTTCCTGTTTCAGCCGCAGCGGAGCCCGGCTCTAAACACCGAAAACCGGTTCTTAGCCGAACCCACTGGGCTGCCCGGCAAGAACCAAGAACAAACGCTCACTTCGGAAGGGGGTAGATTAACCTGAGCCATAATAACAGTTTATGGCAAGTACGGAAAATGAAAGTTGTAACAAGCAGTAGCGCTGAGCAAAGTGAGAAGATCGTTCTTATTATACATCCATGGTGAAGATCAGTTGAGAGACAGCTCCTTAAAACCCAACCGCTCTACTCAACGCAACTCTGCTAAACCCGCGGTCAGAGAGCGGAGATGTTTCCCCTGTGTGATGTAATATGACGCGTTTGACGTAAGTAGTAAAATTCATCCCGCTTTCATCTCATTAGTATGCATAGGGGGTGACAGGTGCTGTGACAGGTCACACCTTCCCCTACTTATGCTAATGAGCTAAGTCCCGCCTCCCTTTGTTCGAAGTGTGAGATCTCAAGTAGGTGTGATATCCTAAGTAGGTGTGAGATCCGTCGATAGGAGGGGGTTGATGTGTATTCACAGGTGTGAAAAGCCCCCACTGTTGCGCCTTATGGTGTATCATAAAAAATGTTTCAATCACATTAGTATGCATAAAAAGTGACAGGTGGGCCCGCCCCCAAGTCTATTAAAACAAAATGCCGCTTCCATCACATTAGTATGCATAAAAGTGACAGAAGGGCCCGCCCCAATTATGTGATGTCAGAAGACCGAGGGGGTGGAGTGAGATAAAAAAAAAAGAACCCCGTGCAGATAAAAAGCCAGTCATTTCCAATCATCAAGTCATCTCTCCAAAAAGAAAAAATGGCCAAGAGACGCCTCGATATGGGTTTAATCAGCGAGACGCATGTGACAACTTACCGCCATCTGTCCGGAGCGCCAGTCAAGAAACGGATGCAGTATCTGTGCCGGGTTCAAACACCTCCGGTCGAAGATCTTGAAGAGAAATGGCTTCTGGAAAATGAACATGTTTGGGGATACGTATTCAACTATATGGCGAATGAACTGCATTTCTACAACCTGAAGAATGGAGAAACGTATGGACCCCACAGTGTTAAAGCGACGTTGACCTCAACAGATTGGGCTGTGTTAACTCTGGTGTCTTCCAGAGATCTCCACGCAACCATTGTATCGGAAGAAGTAGTGCATCAAGAAAATACTGTGAAACCAGCGGTGTACAAGATATTTGCAACAAAAAGCAAAGAAACGCAAACAAAAAGCGAGATCAGAGAAGAGTTCTCACCGTTACCCCTCAATGTGGAGGAAGAAGAAGGAAATATCCCCCCGCTGCCAGAAGTGAAAAGAGTCCTGACAAGCACCGTCTGGGAAACTAAAAGCGGACCATCTGGACGATGGTATTACCGAGCAAGCCGTTTGCTGACGCAGGGGAAGGACCCCTCTGATGATTTTGTTTTGGAGTATTTCAACTCTACATGCGGGATTTTTCAAACATCCTTGCGGGTGCCTCTGACTGCTTGGCTGAAAATGATTGATGAGAAATCTACAAAGCTTAAAGAACTTTTTAAACAGAGTCAGACATCGATGGACATTATACTGGTGAAAAAGACTCTCACCTATGCAGATGACTCCTCCTCCCACTCAGCATAACAAGTCCCACCCCCCTCCCCAGATCATTTAAAAGTAAGGACCGCTCAAAGACATTCACTGAACACTAACCATGGATCTGAGAAAAAACAAGTCTCTAACCGCGAGTTGCAGCCTGGAAAAAACGCCTGGAGGACCCCCATCATCTCCAACAAGCTGGAATCCCTATATCGATATGTTGCTGCCATTGATGTTACTGGTTGGCTGGATATGGATCAACCTCCATCTACTCCATCCGTGTCTCCAGGGATATCAACAGCTTCTTCACACTACCCGGTAGCAGACATTGAATCGCCATGCTTTTCTTATGCTCCAGAGGGGGATGCTGCAGAAGGTACTAGGACGGCTTCGTTCCTGAATACGGTAAAAGCTGTAGTGGTTCATCTGCTGGACAGGGTGCTACATCTGTACAGAAAGGAGAAATGTTACGGATGTCAAGTCGACCATCCCAGTCAAATTCAACATGAGTGTTTGTTTCCGACCGAAGAATACTATCTGGATCGACACTATGATGAAGTGGTAAAGAGACTGTGGACCGTTCGTTTCATTCCAGCCATTCGGGACGCTCTACACCAGAGCCACCTTCATGTGTCGGGGAAGAGGATCTTTGGAGCTGCTGAGGCGATTCTGCACAATCTCAGAAACACAAGACTCTTTGAGGCTAAAATCGACAAGTTTTACAAACGGCTTGACGAGACCCAGACAAAGAACATAACAGCAGCCTGGGACTCTTGGCAGCAATAGGAAGAGTTTGATAGTTTTATTTTCGTAAAAGTATGTTTTTTTATTTTATCTGTTTTATTTGTATTTTACTTGATCTAGTGTGTCCTTCCTAACAATCCCGTTTGTGCTTTTAAAATATTTTTTTATTCTCTGTTTGGAGAAAATGTTTTTTTGATATATGTGCCAAATCAATAAAATGCGTTGTAAGAAAAACTGTTGTACTCATTACCTCACTGGTGCTGTAACGGGGAACATGTCTGAGAAACGTGTCATGCGAAGGGTTTTTTATTACACTCCGTCTAATCCAGGGAGTTTAGGGGGCGTTGATAAACTCCATAGAGCTGTACAGATTGAAACGGGTAAACAAGTAAATGTAGAGAAAGTCAGAGAATTTTTATCTGAACAGGATGCATATACTTTGCATAAGCCGTCTAGGGTGAATTTTGTAAGAAACAGAGTTTTCGTACTCAGACCGCTACAACAATTTCAAGCTGATCTCTGCGATATGCAGTCGCTGTCCAAACATAATGATGGTTTTAATTATTTGTTAACAGTCGTAGATGTATTTTGGAAAAAAGCCTATGCTCAGGCAATAAAGAAGAATACTGGTATAGAGGTTGCCCAAGCCTTTGATACAATTTTAACACACAGTCAGATTCCTAAAAAGATACAAACAGACGCCGGGAAATAATTCTTTAACAAAGTTTTTCAAGCCTTATTGAAGAAACGAGGTATTGTACATTATGCAACAGCCAGTGATATGAAGGCGTGTGTGGTAGAGAGATTTAACCGTACGCTGAAAACTAAAATGTGGAGGTATTTTACAGCTAAAAACACTCATAGATATATAGACGTCTTACCTGAATTAATTGAAAGTTACAATAATAGTTATCATCGCAGTATTAATAATAATCAAAGTGTTTTTATTGATTTTTGTATACAAACACACATCCAGTACAACACAAAATAACAAGACTCAAAATACACATCACATACTCACCTAAATACAGGTCTAAACTAAAGGAACAATAACAAGACAGGCATTCTTAGGTTAAAATGCATAAATAAACAACAATGTCCGACAGAAGAAAATAAAATAAAAAAATAAAAAAAAATAATAAAAAAAATAAAGGAGGGGTGAGGGGGTGGGGGGGGGGGGTGCTGCCAGTTATGTTGAAGCAGATGAAAGCTCCCGTTCAAGATGGGCGATAAAAGGCTGCCAGACCTTATAAAACTTCTTAGTGTTGCCCTGCAATGTAAATCTAAGGTGCTCCAATTTAAGATGTGTCATTACCTCCTCTATCCATCGTTTATGAGATGGTGGTGTTGTCTTTATCCAGTTAAATAAAATCAACCTCCTGGCCAACAATAACGAGAATGCCATTGCTTTCTTCTGAGCAGTTGTTAGTCCTGCTTCCTCTGGTGCCACACCAAAGATGGCTGTCAGAGGGCCAGGCTCTATATTTTTATTATAAATAGATGAGAAGGCTGTAAAGATTTTGGTCCAAAAATCTTTCAGCCTGGGACAAGACCAGAACATGTGGCATAAATTAGCTGGCACCTGTTTACATCTAGGGCAAGTCGGATCAGTCCCCTGGTAGATTCTTGCCAGTTTGTCCCTTGAGAAATGAAGTCTGTGTAACACTTTAAACTGTATTAATCCATGTCTAACACATATGGAAGAAGAATGTATTAGATCCACTGCCCTACCCCAGTCCACCTCTGATATGTCCAACTCCAATTCCTCCTCCCATTTCCTTTTTATGAGATCAAGGGATGGGGAAGCCACCCTCTGGATATTGACATAAATCCTGGAAACCACCCCTTTAAAGGTCGGGTTCGTATCCAATAGCTCATCAATCCATCCACTCTGTGGGAGAACGAGGGATGAAGAGAATGTTTTTTTAACAAATTCTCGAACCTGAAAAAATCTGAGGTAATTAGTCTTTGAGGAAATGCCATACTCCTTCTCCAGTTGAGCAGCCGACATAAATATCCCATCTTTAAAAAGATTTCTAACACATTCCACCCCAGCTCTATGCCATTCTCTAAACGCTGCTCCCCCAAGGGCCGGGGTAAACAAATGATTGCCATAAACGGGAGCAGAGAGGAGGGCGTTTCTGTTTTTAAAATGTGTTCTGAACTGGATCCATATCTTAATAGAATCATGTACAACAGGGTTATTAGTGTAAAGGTGTTTGCTTAAAGGCAGAGGAGCACAGACCAGGGAGCGCAGGGACACTGGGCTAGATGCATATCTTTCCATATGTACCCACACTGGGGTTTCATCATCGTCTAGCTGCGAGACCCAAAACAACAACTTATGTATATTGGCGGCCCAATAATAGTGCATATAATTTGGTAGAGCCGGGCCTCCCTCTTCCCTCTGTCTCTCAAGGAACTCTCTTCTTATCCGGGGGACCGTTTTATTCCAGATGAAGGTGGATGTACATTTATTCAGTTCCTTAAAAAATGATTTAGGAATGAAAGCCGGAATCGTCTGAAACAAATAAAGGAACCGTGGCATTATATTCATTTTAACAGAATGTATCTTCCCTGCTAATGATAGGGGGAGAGTTGACCATCGTTCCATGTCTAATTTTGCCTTATCCAGTGTTATCTTAAAGTTATGATTAAATAGATCTTTGTATTTACTTGTTACATTAATACCTAAGTAGGTAAACTTATCTTTATGTGTTGTGAAAGGATAGGCCTGAAATGACAGTCTCCTCGCCTGCTTATTAATTGGGAAAAGGACACTTTTCTCTAGATTAATTTTGTACCCTGAGACCTTCCCGAAGCCGTCAATAATATCCAGAGCCACTGGGACGCTTATGATAGGGTTTGACAGGAAAAGGAGGAGGTCATCAGCGTATAGCGAAAGCTTATGGCTTTGCATCCGCCTGCGTATTCCCCCAAGTCCAACAGCACTCCTCAGCATTATTGCAAGGGGCTCAATTGCCATATCGAAGAGCAGGGGTGACAAAGGGCACCCCTGCCTTGTTCCCCGAAACAGGGGAAAGAATTCAGATATCACATTGTTCGTTCTTACCATAGCCTGGGGGCTTGCATATATTATCTGTATCCATGAAAGGAATTTAGGACCAAATCCAAACTTCTCGAGAGCCGTGAACAGGTAAAAATACTCTATTCTATCAAAGGCTTTGTGAGCATCTAGGGATAATACAATCTCAGGCTCAATGTTGTCATCCCCAGTGTATATCACGTTGAAAAGGCGACGGAGATTACTGGAGAGTTGTCTACCAGCCACGAACCCTGTCTGATCAGGATGTATTATCCCACTTGCCACAGGCTCAATCCTAGCTGCCAGTACTTTGGTCAATATCTTATAGTCACAACCAAGTAAACTCACTGGGCGGTACGATTCGCATTTAAGCGGATCTTTATTCTTCTTAAGGAGCACGGAGATCATAGCCTGTGACATTGTTTGAGGTAAAGTATTCTTTTCAAGGGCCTCTTCATATACTTTACAGAGTAGGGGTACAAGTTTAGGCGCAAATGTCTTATAAAATTCACTTGGGAACCCATCTGGGCCCGGCGCTTTACCCGTCTTCATATTCCGAATTGCCTTCTCTATCTCCCTCGTAGTCAGAGGTCCCTCTAATCTATCCCTTTCTGCCCTCTTTATGGATGGCATTTCTAGATTCTCAAAGAAGTTCTTCACTCGCTCGTTGTCATTTATTTCTGAGGTATACAGATCCTTATAAAAAGACTTAAATTGGTTGTTAATACCTTTCTGATCAATAATTTTGTTGCCTTGATTATCACCTATCTCCACTATCATGCCAGCAGCCGCTGATTGCTTCAGCTGGTGGCTCAGGAGCTTACCCGCACGCTCACCATGCTCATAGAGATCCTGTCTGGACCTAAGATATAGATCCACCTCGCGTTGATTCGTTAAGACATCATATTCAGTTTGTAGCAAGATCCGCTTTCTATGTAGCTCCTCAGAGGGAGCTGTAGAGTTTACCAGGTCGACTTCTTTTATTGCCCTAGTTAATTCTGTAATACGTTTCATCTTTCTCTTCCTGTCACCAGCATTAAATGAAATTATTTGCCCTCGTATATACGCTTTTAAGGATTCCCACAAAATGCCACTACTTATGTCAGGGGTATCATTAAGCTCTAAGAAAAAGTCTATTTGCGAATTTATGAATTTTGTAAAATTGTCATCTGCCAATAGCCTGTTATTAAGACGCCACATTCTCTGAGGTGGCGTGTTTTCAGGAAAGTGAAGTCTCAATATGACTGGGCTGTGGTCGGATATTACAATACCAGAGTATTCTATATGCATTACCATAGAGGTCAGTTTATTATCCAATAAGAAGTAATCAATTCTAGTCTAGTCTAGTATGTCCGATGTGGTGGAGAGTAAAAAGAGTACTGCCTGGAGGTCGGATTTACGAATCTCCATGGATCAAACATACCATATACCTCGCAAAAAGAATTAATGCATTGTGCTGAATTACTTAATACCTTGGATGTTGGGCTAGAGCGGTCCAGAGTTGAATCGAGGACACAGTTTAAGTCACCTCCTAGAATCAGATTATGGGTATCCAAATTAGGTAATAATGAAAATAGGTCCTTAAAAAATTGAACATTATTCCAATTGGGAGCATATAAATTTGCCAACACCACCGGGATGTTGAACAGTTTTCCAACCACAATAATATACCGGCCATGCTTATCTCTTATAGTGGTTGTTTCTATAAATTGTACATTCCTGTGTATAAGGATGGCCACTCCCCGGCTCTTACCATTGAAGTTTGAATGATAGACCTGAGTAAATCCCCCCCTACAGAGCTTAAGGTGGTCCTTATTCAACAAATGTGTCTCCTGTAAATAAACTATCCCTACGCCCTGGTCTCTCAAATGTGAAAATACCTTACTCCGTTTCGCTGGCTTATTGATCGCCCTCAGGTTCCAGCTCATCAGTTTTGTGTCCATTCTGCTTGGATCCATGATTGGTGACATATCAGGAGACTGTAGCCCAATGTCACCATTGCACCCCTATGGTACCCATTATCCGGATAGCACCTTGAAGTCTTGGCAGCAAAAGCAAAAGAAAAAAGAGGGGGACTGGGAAGGAAGGGGAGGGGGGGGGGGATCACCCACACAGATACAATCAACATATAACACATAACATATATAATCATAAATACAATGCTCTTCAGCGAGCACTGCTGTGTCCAACCGGTCCACCATCTCCTGCACATCGAGCTAACCGTGTGCGGCTCCGTGTATTTCACATTATCAGAATCATAACATCACCCTTTTGACTCAATCCCCTAATGGGAAAAGAAAAACAAACGAGGGAGGGGGGGGCTCGAACAATGAGACCCTGAATAAGGTACAGTAATGAAATAAAAATAAACAGTAATACCATAGAAGGTATGCAACAGTGGCAGCGAGGATCAATAGTCCCTTAAACCTTGAATAGCGTACAACAGTAATATGAGGGAGGGCAACAGTAGCTCCCAAAAAGAATTAGGTTTATAAAAATATGCTTTGAATAACTACTGGAGTCCAGGTCTCCCAACTACACACAGTAACAACACAGCCCTGAATAACTACTGGAGGCCAGCTCCATAAGGTACAAACCATATATATGCTGGCGGCCAGGTCCCCGATCCCCCCACAGCAACAACGGAGCTCTGAATAACAACTGGAGGTCGGTCCTTAGCCGGAATCAAGGCAGTCCATTGTTTCACCCGGGGCTCAGTTCCTTTCTGATATAATCCACAGCGTTTTGCGGGTTCTCAAAGGTCTTTGTTTGTCCTCCTTCTGGCGTGATCACCAGGGTTGCCGGGTATCGCAACCCGTATCTGACCCCCGTGCAGGACCGCAGGAGGCCTCTCGCTTCTCTGAAGGCCGTCCTCTTGTTGTTTACCTCCTGGGTGAAGTCTGGGAAGATGTGAATGTTTCCGCTCCGACCCTCGGGTGTTCTCTCCATTTCCCTCGCCTTCCTCAGTATCTCCTCTTTCTCTGTGTAGTAATGGCACCTCACTACGAAGGCTCTCGGTGGTCCTACATTCCCGTCTCGCCTCGCTCCGAGGGCCCGGTGTGCTAGGTCCAGCGTCGGTGTTGCTGCTAGTCCCAACTTTTCCTCCAGTAAACCAGCCATAAACTCTGACGGCTTCTTGCCTGCCTCGGCTCCTTCTCTGACCCCCACGACCCGGATGTTATTGCGCCGTGAGCGTGCCTCGAGGTCTTCATTTCGTCCCTTCTGCTTCAGCAGCTCCTTCTCCATTTCTTTCAGTCTCGTCTCCATGTCTGTTAAAGCGTCAGATTGTTCATTTAACGTTGCATCCACCTCTTTTCCCCGTTCGTTCATCCTGTTTGCCAGACTGCTAGTTTTATCACCAATCAGCTTCACCTCTCCCCGCAGCAGCTCAAACCGGGCCTCGGCGCTCTCCTCCAAACTCTTAGTCCACTTTTGCATCTCGGCCATCATTTCTCTTCTTCCCTTTTCTATTTCTTCTTTATACCTTGTGATCTCGGTCTTTGTCTCTTCTCTGTATTTAGTTATTCCGTCGTTGGCTTTTTTAATCTCCGACATCATGTCCTTAGCCCACGGAGGTATTTCAGCGTTAGCACGTAGTGGGCTAGCTGCGTCACTGCTAGCTGAGGAGGCCCTGTTGGTGCTGCTGCCCGCCATGCGTTGTCTCTCTCGCCCCGCTCGGGCCGAACGAGAAGTCATCTTCGGTCCCAAACTGCACCAAAAATTCACCTCTCAGCTCCCAAAACCAAACGTTATGCGTCCAACCCTCCCAGTTGATAGAAATGTGTCGATGTTAAAAATTATTGACTACTTTTACACGGAGCTCCCGCACGCACGTCTTCACACGGCAAAGCACATCCGGAAGTCCGGTATTAAAATAACACCACTGCAGGTGACCAAGGAAAATGCGGCTCAAGTGTTTCGCAACCTGTACACCCCCTCCAGCCATGGTAAAAAAGCTGCTACGAAAATGAACTTTAAGGAGGGTGAGCTTGTAAGAATATCCAAATTGAGAGGGGTCTTTGATAAAAAATATGAGCAGAGTTATACGGACAAATTATTTACGGTGTCTGAAGGCATACCTCGTCAACCACCTGTTTACAAACTCAAAGATTATGATGGAGAAGAGATCAAGGGGACTTTTTATGAGAAAGAGTTACAAAAAGTGAAGGTATCAAGTGACAAGGCTTTTCAAGTGGAGAAAATTCTGAAAAGACGTGTGTTGAGGGGGAAAAAACAAATGTTTGTATGCTGGAAGAACTGGCCCGAGAAATTCAACAGCTGGGTTGAGACTGGCGCCATCAAGGATGTATAAAAACAAACAGACTCAACGCTCAGTCCTTCATTACAGCCATGGAGATAAATGAAGGGTTCTACATTACGCTGCCGTCCAATGCCAGCCTTGATGTATTTCAAAACAATACAAGCTCTAGTTATCAGGTAAACCTAGCACAACCTTTACACTTGGACGGTTCGTGGCAGGTCGCCATGACAGAAATGTCATACCCCCACACCTGGTATAACAAGCCTTTAGAAGTAGCCTATTTTGAATGGATAAAGAAACCAAAAGCCCCCGCGATAGCGAGCAAGTTAAAGCTTCAAATGTTTCGAGGAGGTTACTATAGTAGCATAAGTCAGCTCATGGTGGAACTCGAGTCCTGCTTCAGAAAAATTGACTCTGGTGTTAGTTTGTATTATAGTCCAATTCACAGGAAAATTGAATTTCAAGGAGATGGACAATATCGTTTTCGCTTTCCAAAGACCGTGGCTTATATGCTTGGAATAAAACCAGACCAGTGGCTCAAAGTTGATGATAAATCAGCAGCCCACCCCGCAGATATAAATGCAGGCGTAACTCATCTCTACTGTTATAGTAACGTGGTCAGTCACCAGCGGGTAGGTGATGCTTTTGCTCCTCTCCTGAGAACCGTAGATATAAAAGGGACATTCGGCGACACCATCACCCAGTATTTTAGTCCTGCGTACTACTTGCCAGTAACAAAAACGCATATTGAGAATATACAGATAGAGATAAAAAACGATCAGAACGAGCCGATAAAGTTTACCTACGGCAAGAGTGTAGTGACTTCATTTCCGACCTTCAAAAGCCGGGCAATCTTTTGCAAAACGATGATTCATCACGATCCACACCGTTTTGTGAGTTACTATGAAAATCAAGCTGGGGGGTCCTTGCCTAGTTTTTATGGAACACCAGTTATGTACGGCCGAGGTATTGGTTCTATATTCTCCAGATTATTTCGTTTTGTAGCCCCTCTGGTGAGAAAGGGATTTGCCATAGCTAAACCTCATCTGAAATCGGCGGCCAAAAATATTGCATCAGATGTTATCAATAAGGCGGTCCATAAATTTAGCAGCCAATCAGATCAGGGGTCTCAAGAAGGAGCAGGAGGTCTGATGGTTTTAGCAAGAAGGGCCAGGAAGAGACCTCCAGGAAAACAGGTTCCGGCCGGCGTTAAAAAGGGGAAGCAGACAGTCAAGAGAAAATCATTAGGGAAAAAACTCCCCCGAAGAAGGAACGTATTGGGGAGAGATATATTTTAGAGTGTTAAATATGGCTCTTTTACATCACAAATCTGCTGAATGCAGTATGGCTGAGCTAGATTTATTTTCGGCTCCCATGACGCAGCTTTCTATCGATGAAAAACACTACACAGAGGTCCTTCCGTTGTCTGCCATTACAGATGACGGACCCATTGAATTTTTCATTCCCGGGGACGGGGATAAATACCTCGATATGAATGACACCTTGATGCATCTCAGGATCAAAACAACCAACGCAGATGGGACTAATCTGGCAGCTGATGCCCCCGTGGCCCTCGTTAATTATCCACTGAATACAATTTTTAACCAATGCGACGTTATTCTAGGGGACAGGCTGATTTCTCAGTCCAGCTCGACTCATCCGTACAGAGCAATGATTGAAACGCTATTGAATTACTCTGATTCTACTTTAAAAACTCAGTTCACTGCCGGTTTATTTTATAAAGACACCGCGGGATCTATGAACTCCATAGTGATCGCCAATGGCCCTAACAAGGGTCTAGTAAAGAGAGCTGTATTCACAGCTGAATCTCGAGAACTCCATCTAATGGGGGCCCTGCACACCGATATATTTTTCAGCGAGAGGCTTCTCCTGAACTCTGTAGATTTGAGGATCAAACTCACCAGATCTAACGATGCGTTTACTCTCATGTGTGCAAATGATTCGACATACCGTCTAAAAATACTGGGGGCCTCACTTTTTATCAAGAAAGCCACCATCTCCCCTGCTGTGCGTTTAGGTCATGCTGCGGCTCTGATGAGAGGGAACGCCCTCTATCCTTTATCTCGCGTGAATATCAAAACATACAGCATCCCGGTGAATTCCAGAATATGCACCCAAGAAAATCTCTTTCTGGGTAATATGCCTAAATACATAGTATTGGGTATGGTAAATCAAGAAGCCTTCACCGGAAGGAGAACGCTTTCACCTTTTGATTTCCTTCATAATGATATGGAATATCTGGCTTTATGTCAGGACGGTAGGCAAGTACCAGCCAAAGCATTCCAACCTCAATTTAACCAGGGGTCTTCAGTCAGAGAGTTTTACAACATGTTTACGGCTACAGGGAGACACATGAAAGACTTACCTCTGTGTATCGACCGAGAGGATTTCGAACAAGGATACTCGTTATTCGTATTTAATCTCACTGCAGGGGAAGATGCTGACGCATTGTCCCCGATTACAAGCGGTAGTTTAAGACTGGAAATGAGATTTCGAGTAGGCTACCGCTACCACAGACTACCACTTTAATCGTATATTCTTGTTTTGATTCGATTCTGGTGATTAATTCAAAACGTCAAGTGTTGGTAGATTATTACTAAGAAGATATTACACCATGAATAATCATCAATTGGATAGTCTGCTGCGTCATATGGTGGGAGACTCTTTTGGTGGGGTGTGGGCGTCAGATCAGCTACCCCAAGTAAAACAATTATTTAGATACCCTGTATACATGATTGTAAATACCCACCCCTCCCACATGCCGGGAGAACACTGGCTAGCAGTGAGCTTAGAGGAGGACGATATGGGGACTTTTTTTGATTCTTTTGGCTTTCCTCCCGACTTTAGTCATTACCCCAAAAGCATCCTCCAATTTCTAGAAAAACAATGTAAAACTATTTTACACCACAATCAACAGCTTCAGAATGTCATGTCTACAGCCTGTGGTCAACATTGTGTTTTCTACATGTGTAAAAGAGCGTCTGGGTTGTCTTACGAAAATGTGTTGTCTATGTATCAAGATGATGTGATAAAAAATGATGCTGCTGTAACTAATTTTGTGAAAAAATACCAACGGTGTGAGAGACGTCATAAAGACACTCATTTTAACCACAGTGTTTGCTCTCTACAAATGTTTAAAGATTGTTACAAAATGTAGAAAATACAAATAAAAAGGTCTGAAGACAAAATTAATTCAAGTGACTCTGTCTTTTATTGAAAAAAAATAGAATACAACTTTATGGGGTAAAATGTAACCAGCTGGGGCTTATTTTTCTATCTTTCCTTATTCTTTTCTTCTTAAGAGGGGCACTCTGAGGTTCTTCCGCATCTGCGGTGTCTAGGGTTCCTGACACCTCACGGCTGAGGTTCGTTGGAGATGACTGATTATTTCCTCTTCTTCTTCTTCTTTTGGACATATTTTCTCCATATAGTTCGCCCTCTTTGACTACACGATATTGTTCACGAGCTTGTAGGTTTTGAAAAGCTGATAGAGGAATGTTGAGCTCATTCATACTATTTAAAAAAAAAAAACAGCCTTTAGGCTCCTGGACATTTGTTTTATACGAGGACGACAGATGTCTAAATAAATCTTACATGTGTGAACCTTTTACAGCTCTACCCTTTTCTACAAATTCCCCCGTGGGGGTCCATCCATCTGTACTCGTGACTAATTTACTCATAATGTACTCTGCATTCTTACGGTAACGCTTAGGGAGGTGTTGAAGTACCTCGTTCTTTATTTTATCATTGGACATGTCATCCTTTTCTTCTCCTTTTACCAACCCCGTGTCTTCGGGTAGAGTTAAAGCAATATGTCGTTCCTCCTTCCCGTCTTGTTTGAGTAAGGTGAGATATCGCTGCAGCAAGCCGTTGTATTTTCTTATTTTTTCATAAGAGGGTCCTGTTTCGTTTAACACCGCTCTCATTTTTTCATCCAGAGCATCTTCGGCAGTGCGTCTCATTGTTTCCTTACTATGGGGGTTAGTTACACCCGCCTGATTGAGTTGATTAAACTGGTGAGGTGATAACAAAAACATCTTTTGACTCATGATCGAATGAGTCCTCCTAAAAGCTGCGCTAAAACGGGAATCACAGCACCTAGCAGAGGCAGAAGAAAGCCTCCAGATTGATTTCTTAAGGCCTTCAATTTAGTTTTAAAATTGGCCTTTTTATTGGCCAAGAGTTTGATAATCTTCTTTTGTTTTTTCAGTTTGTTATACTGGGCGCCAGATAGTGGAATGTTACCCTTTAGAAGATTTAAAGACAGCTCACAGAGTGATTGAAGAAAATCCGTGGAGCAGTTCTTGAGTATATCCTTGCGCTTCGAGGGCTTGGCGTTACAAAAGGCCTTCAGCATCGGCATGTTTCGTTTTAAACGGGCTGACATACTGTTTTAAGTTTTCGGTTTTGGTACATAAACAACTGGTTAGGTAGTGCTCCCGATCTAAGTCTGTAGATGTCTGGACAGCTGGGGGTCATGTCTACGATTAAATAACCGTGAGGTTCTTTGGTGGCGTCTTCAAAACTCTGTAGGAAAAATGACTTATTGCCAGGGTATATTTGCTGAGCAAGTATGTTCATCTGCAATCTGTCTCGGGGGTTTTTAAACAAAACCATGTAATTAGTATTCAAACTAATGGTACGACTATTTTTCCCCTGATGAAAAACATTCTGTGTAAGCATCATAACACTCATATTCCTGTGATGACGGTATTGGGTGAAAAGTCTGACTACTTCCGGATGTTCGGAGGCCTGAAATATAACATCGTCCAATATAATCAAATGACTCTGATTTGGAGGAAATACAGATTCATCTTCAAATGATTCAGGCAGACCTTTGATGAATTTCATATTTTTATTCTTTTCCTGCAGTTCTGCATACATGGGCTGGAAAGAAGTATAAATCCACACAATATTTTGAGGCTGTACATCCATCACATGAATACAATTTTGCAATACATTCTTGACAAAAAAAGTTTTTCCACACCCACTGGGGCCAACTACTAAACAAGAAAAAGGTACACGTAGTCTGGGCTCAAAATCAATTTGGCTGGGTGAAAACATTTTTGTCTCTTCTTATTATTTCTCAATACCCAAAAGGCAAAGTATTTCCTCCGTCTAGCAGACGTCTCTTATCAAACACAACTCGGAACTTTTTAGTGAATGACACATTTCTCAAAACGAAACCCTCTTTATTCCGTACAATGTTGTGTTGCGGAGCCTCAATTACCCTCCCCCTCTCAGAGTTTTGAACGTAGCCTTCCACCAGATCTGTTAGACTGTCAAAGTTCACTCGTTCACAACATTCGTGCGTTTGTGTGATCCCTTTCACTCTCATCACAACCTTTTTCTGATTTTTGGTTTGGTAAGCATAACTTTTAGGGCCTGCTGAAACAAACTCTTCAATCGTGTCGCCCCCCAGTTCATCTGTCAGATCCCCCAGATAAACCCCCATGGGCAGTGGAGTCTCCCCCTGTCTTGTCACATAGATTATACTATCTGTGTCGTAGTAGAAAACTCTGTGCTGTAATTTCTCCGACTCACTGTACAGTTTCAGTCTGGCATACGCTGTGGTGAATGCTGCAATGAATATGTTATCTACCTTGTTGGGAGGAGAATAGCAATTGTCTCCGTAACACCACTGAACAAGAGCCGTCCTGTCGTTGAGGAATGAGAAATACTTAACCTTATGTTTAGCTAAAAACAAGAGGTTAAGAAATTCTTCTGTTTTGGTCACAATCTTAGTCTGAGTCAGATTGCTTCTCTGGGCAAATTTGCCCCAGAAACTGTTGAGACATAGTTTTGACACTTGTCTTTTGGCTGGATTTGATTTGATTTGATCTGCATCCAGCAAGATCCCCTGATTAACATGGTAGTCTGTCACATACTTTTTTCTGCTCTCATCATCTGTGGCCTCTGAAGGATAACCTGATGCTTCTTGTTTGCCTTTCAAAAATGTGTGTATATAGTCTACAAAAATGCTGTCGCTTTTGTTCTCAAAATGCCACACCTCTGTGATTTGAGTCAGATTGTACCCCATATCCAGGGCTTTGTTGAACTCTGTGGTCACCCAAACTCCTGTTAATGCTCTTTCCTCTATGCTGTGCATGCAGGGCCCCTGTTGATTGTTAAGCTCAGCGCATGTACGGCAGAGGGTGAACACTAGCTTGCCCGCTGCAGTTCTGTAGGGCAAGACTGGAAAGTAAAGGCCCTTGGGAGGGTCTACTGTGGCTCTGATTAACCCAAAATAACTCTGAGGATCTTTGAAATCTCGGAATATGATCTGGGGGTGTCCAAGTGATATAGGCCTGTACAGTTTACAAAAGGATAGAGCGAGGTGAAATCACAATAGTGAACCAGTTCATCGGCCGCTGCCGTGTGCCTCAACTTCACTGCACATGTCCTGCCCCCGTACAAAGCCTCCCGAGGGGTCAGTGGCTCTGGAGCTTTGTATTCCCTGAGGAAATCCTGCAAATCCTGATTGGATTTTTTCATCTCACCCCACGTATGCTCCCGCATAACGATCACTTTGGCCCCGTGAACAGACTGTAGCTCATGTAGCTTTTCCTCGCTGGCAGCATGGAGCTGCTCAAATGTGCCGCCTGTCAAGGGGTTTTTCTCATGACCCTTATAGCAAGATGGACACCCGTGATAGAAGCAACCAAGAAATTCCCATACAATCTTTGCGCCCGCAACTTCAGCAAAACCGTCCACGACAAAACGACCCACTTGTTTCTCACCCTCATTCAACGCATGCTGAATAAATACACCTTCGGCTTGGGCCACCCACTCCAGCCACTGAATACCTGCGTCCGAGTACGTCTTGTTTTCACGGCGGTAGTCGTCGGGTGGGGGAATTGCTAAGGTTTTGGGCGGTAGAAAGTTTGTTGTAAAAACTTTCTTGCATGCAGAAGCGATGGTCCCCCGACTAAAAGGATCCACTCCTGTCTCCTCGAGAAACCCTTTTCGAAATAAAGTGGCGCCCTGGGCAAGAATGTCAACATCGTTTTTACAGTAAAGCAATGCCTGCTTTCGAAAATCAAAAGTACCTGTGCGTACCGTCTCATACCATCTGAAAAAGTCACTCTTTTCATCAGTTGTCATGCGCTCAATCCCATAACAGTGTGCTGGTGGGTAAGGTCCGATATAACTCAGATTGGCCTCAGAGCTGAAACCGTGAGGGAAGTACCCCTTGATTTTATCTTCAAATCCCAAAGCTTTTGGCATTGCTGCTAAACGCACAGAGAGATAAGACAGTGAGTCTATGTACTTTTGTCCGAAATCCTGGTCAGTAAAAGAGATCACTTTACTTCCTTGCATTATCAAAGAGGGTTTTAGCCCCTGCTCAATCATTGCATTGATAACGAGATAGCTGTCAAAACCCTTAGCATTGTGAGCGATGAAGGTTGCATTTTTGAATTTGGGGGACCTAAAATGTGTCAGAAACTGCAGTGCACAGTCGACACCCTCAGCGACCCAAATTTTGCCTGCAAGGGTTTTTGTACACACCAAAAACGGGGCATGTGCACCTTCTGCCCCCGCCATTGTCTCAAAATCATAAAACACAATGTTGTCATTGTGTTCTGTCTCTTTGGGTAACACTCCGATGTAACACAGATGTTTTTCACACTCTCCTATAGAAGCAGAGGGTAATTTCTCGCCGCATGTTTTACATTTCTTCACCACACACTTGTGTGTTTTATCTGCACTACTCTTGGGGGTGTAGTAAGAAAGTTGGCAATCTACACACTTTTTGTGTAAATCGCAGTTACTGGCAATGCCTGATGCTCTCTGTGTCTGTTTTTTATGTCGAGAGTGGCAGCCAACCGTACGGCACTTTTTCTTACAATCTTTACAAAAGATGGGTTTAAACTCTTCCCGAGTACATGAGGGGTCAAGGCAGACAAAACAATGACCAGTACAGGTGTGTGTCCACTTTGAGCTGTAGCCTGTGTAACAATGTTCGCAGACATATGGAGAGCCTAAAAACCCCTTCAAGTCTTTAATCCCATAATAATGGTTTTTGAAGAGGAACAAAAACACAGTTTTGTCTCGTTTGGGGCCGTCTGTCTGGAATTTACAGTGGGCACGATCATCGTCGCCTCTGTAAAACACCACAATCTTGCATTTCAAACTCTCTTCGAATTTATCAATGTCGTTGAATGTCACAGCTGTCTGATCTGTCAAACCCACCCTCCTCTGAATCTGTATACCGCGTTCATAAGCTTCGCTATCAGTGATGTTGTTATGCAACAACATGGCTAAATTAATAGCAAAACACAGCTGGTTGGAAGGGTTCTGAACAACGTAAAGAAACCTCTTCTTCTTTCTGACAATTTCACTGTCCAACATTTTACTAGCCAATCGTTTCTCACCACCGCCACGGGGTGATTGAACAATTTGCACCACAAGCTCAAGATTGCTGTCTGCCATTACCTCCAAATTTGACTGCACTGCATTGAACAGGGCATCCTCAAAATCATTCAGATTATTAACACCATGGGCATTTAAAATGGCTGACACGTTAGCCTGTAGCTGTTCACCTTGCAGTTCAATCTGTACAAGATCTTCCCTCTCTGCCCGTGCAAAAGCCTCATGTAGCATAGCATGTACATTGCTCATCAGAACCCTATAATAGGCCGCAAAGTCTACGCCAGCGTTAGGAGGAGTTAGGACTAGAGTCTGACGCAGTTCTGTGTTATTGAATACAGGTCGAGAGAAAACACATGTTGAGGTATCTCGGCTGGCGCCTCCACCATGTTGTAACGAGGAAACTGGTGATTCTGAGTCACTCGGAATGTCATTCTGATCAACATGTCCACCACTTTGCATGGAGGAAACTGGTGATTCTGAGTCACTCGGGGGGTCACTAACATATCCACCATTTTGGACTGTGTAGACTGATGATTCCGAGTCACTCAGAGTGTCACTAACATATCCACCATTTTGGACTGTGTAGACTGATGATTCCCAGTCACTCAGAGTGTCACTAATATATCCACCATCTTGCACAGTGGAAACTGGTAATACGGCATTGGCTGAAGCTTTGCTATTTTGTCCATTCAGACGGAGTACATCGTCTGGGAGCTGATTTAAAAGCCCCCGGTTCTGGTAATAGTCTAGTGTCCATTCCATTGCGTCATTTAATGCTGGAGAGGTTGAGTTTGTTTCAGAGGAGGGGGGATGTACGCATGCAACTGTTTCTTTGTCATTTGATTCACTGATACTCCCTGAACACGGAGGAGAAGACATGTCTCCAAAAGCGTATTCCTCCTCACTGCTTAACTCATGCATGTTTCGCATATCCTCAAGAAAAGACAGTTCTCTAGCTATGGGGGGTTCTGCTTCTGAGGGGCTAGGAGATTCGTTTTCAGCTGAGCCTGCTATTTCATGATATTTCCCGACCCCCGAGGAAATGACAGGTCTTCAAGCCTGTAATCCTCATCACTGCTTAGCCCGCTTATGTTATGTATATCCCGAAGAAAAGACCTGTCTACATCTGTTAAATCATCCATGTTTGACCGTTTATGAAATCATTCCCCATCAAACAAAAAAAAAAACCAAGATAAATCAAAAATAGATGGGGCACCACTGAAGAAACATTTCACACCGCTTCTACATTTATGGACATAAAGCCAACATACCATTCGGATACATCATTAGCAGTTTACATGAGACCCGTCCAGCTTATTCATTTGGTGTGACCGAAAAAGTTGACCGTAACATCAGCAAGGGTCCTCTTGATAATAGGGGATAGCTCTATAGAGAAAAAAGAGAGAATAAAAAAAAAGAGGATAAGTATTTTTTGAACACAGGATTATACATTTAACAAACAATTCATTTAGCGCTCATCTTATAAAATAACCATAAAAGGCATTTACCGGAATGATAACTCGTCAGGAGTGTATCAGGGCCTGAGTTCAATATCGACCTGATTCTCAAGCAGATTCTGTGTTGAGGGTTGACCCCCACCTGCTGAAGAGGGGCTGTGTCTGTCGGACTCGTTTGGGATGTGTATGAACCAGTCACAGGTGTTACACACTGAGATCAGACACGAGGGCAGGACGGGTGTGTAAAAACTCCAGAAAGGAGTCCTCTTGGGGGTCGCTGCTGGCTGGCTCACGCGGGGAATTCAACGCCTTTTAATAGAAATGAGTAAGTATATTAAAAACATTATTTTGGATACTTTACTCGTAAATTAAAAAAAGCCAGTAAATACAACAACATCCAAGCCAAGCAACATTAAATAATTAAATGCTATTATAAAAATAAAAAAAAGTACTTACCAGTGTTTTTCTTCCAAAAGATCAGATCCGGGGTCCAGGAAAAAAGCACACAGATGATCTGCTACTCACTACATGGCCTCTCTGGTGAATCTGTAACCTTTATAAAAAGCCCAGCTGAACTAGCGAGGTTTATGACTCTAAAAACCCACCAATCGGATTATTCCTAGTTGTTTAACAAATTAGCATCACATTTGTTTTTTTTATGACAGAGAAAATACTGTTTAGGCTTATTCTTATATATATATATATATATATATATATATATATATATATATATATATATATATATATACATTGATGTACATACACATTACAAACATGTAGATAGTAGAAAAAACTAAAAATAATTTCCCAGCCTTTCTGTGTTCTGATCAGTTCTGAATCGACATATTTTGGTCTGGATATATTGACACCTCCGAGTCTCCTCTCAAAAACCCCCTCCTACCTGCTTTTTCTATACTTTTAAAGCCTCAGCCGACTGCAGGACCTTGGGTGTTAAGAGACAGGAGTCTTCATCTCCATGTGAAGACATCCGTGACTGCTTCACACACGCACCTAGGAAGGCAAAAGGTGCTTTCTTTCTTCTGATCAGCCCCAATCTGCATACTCTGTCTGAATACATTGAGAGTTACTTTTGACTCTAACAGTGTTCCACTGGAGTCATAGCTTTCTGAACTTATTTCTTAGCAGCAATTCGGTTTCTTTTTAACGGCCTAGGCGAATTTTGGCTTTTTTTTTTTTTTTTCTCTTGCCAAGATACTTTTAGACACACTTTGAGGTATGCAAAGCCTTAAAACTAGAACACTGATGGCTGGCATACGTTGCATGCTTCATCGCCTTTTAACAAGAGAGTAAGTATATAAAACGTTATTTTGTATATTTTACACATCAGCAGAAACAGAGAGAGAGATAGATGGAAGGAAGGGGTGAGGAAGTCTCCGCCAACTCCACGCACACACACACCTCCTTGGGAGGACATCAGTGAAGGTCCCCACACCCACACACACACACAAGCACACACACACACACACACACACACACACACACACACACACACACACACACACACACACACACACACACACACAAATGGGGGGCGGGCCCACCTGTCACTTTTTATGCATACTAATGTGATTGAAACATTTTTTATGATACACCATAAGGCGCAACAGTGGGGGCTTTTCACACCTGTGAATACACATCAACCCCCTCCTATCGACGGATCTCACACCTACTTAGGATATCACACCTACTTGAGATCTCACACCTCGAACAAAGGGAGGCGGGACTTAGCTCATTAGCATAAGTAGGGGAAGGTGTGACCTGTCACAGCACCTGTCAACCCCCATGCATACTAATGAGATGAAAGCGGGATGAATCTTACTACTGACGTATGACCTTAAAAAAAAGCTGTTTTTAAGAGCAGAGCTCAAAATTGCTCCTTTCCCTCTGAATTCCTGCCTTTATGTCTCGTAAAACATATCAAATCCTGCATTCACTTTTTTAATTGTAATTTTCAAGCAACTTTAAGCATAAATGTAGAAAAAATAAAAACCTGCAAGATGCTCTTTAAAATCGTCAATGTAATGCACGTTAGAGGTTTTGTGTTGGACATGAAGTTAGCTAACGTTAGCTAACTCGACCAGGTTAGCATGTTAAGCTGTACTCTCTGTGGCAGCTAGCTTAATACAAAGAGGGGTTTTTTGCTTCATTGCAAACTTTTCTTACAAATGTGTGTTAATCTACCGAAACTGTAGGGACAGTTTGTTTCTACTCAACTATACAGACCATTGTTGAGGAGATGCAAAACATACTGTACATGAGTTGGATCCAACATATACCTTGAGTAATGTTACTTTGCTGCTAAAAATGAAACATCATTATCAGATGAGGACATCACCTAGACCAGGGCTATTCAACTACACATTCAGTTGGGCCAGATTTTATAACTACAAAATTCAGCTGGGCCAGACATTCAGCGGCCTGTAAAAAGCGGGTAGTGACACATTTTAAACCAACACATATTACTGCGATGAAAAACTTGCAATTTTTATTCATTGTTCATCTAACAAAGGTACGTCAAAAAGTGCATAAAAACACAACAAATTAGCATTAATTTAACAGAATCTGAAAAAAAAGTGCACAGTTGTAGCATTACATTTGTTTGCTTTAGAAGTCAAATATTCAGGTTATTTTTTCTGAACCAGGCACATCACAAAGTGCATTTACTGAATACAATAATAGCAGTCTTAATAAATGCGCTCACATACAAAAAAAACAGCTAAAGAGCTCCAATGCAACACAAAGAGGTAGTACTGTAGCAATATTTTTTCACCTTTCAAGTAATAACAACAAAATCATACGTTTTGGTCACATTTGTCCCAGACACATTACAAAGTGCACTTAAATGAATACAGAAAGAACTGTCAAACACTTCAGTGCACAAACCCATAACAAGGGATACGGGTAGCTATATGAATGAATACATCACTACACGTTTACTATAGTAAACTAGGTGCTTACTATCACCTCATTTGTGATTTGTCATCGCTGACTTTCTCAATGGGAGAAGGGACATTTTTTGTTTTGAACAAGAGCAGTGATTTTTGGCTCATAGGATGTCAATGCAATCCTAAGACATTGGTGAAGAGTGCTGTCAGTCAGGGAGCAGCGAGTGCTACTTTTGATTGAGTTCCTGTGTGAAAAGCTTGATTCACATGTGTAGGTTGATCCAAACATACTGGGCACACAGATCGCTACTTTCTGAACGTTAGGGAACTGCTGTTTTTTGACATCACTCCAAAACTTCGCTGGCCCGTTAGTGCGCTGCATGTCAATAAGTTCCAGTGTATATTTCCCCTTGTCGATGCAGGGGACCACTTCCTTTGCTCTGGTTGATACGTCCCTCTCTATTGCGACAGTGAAGGGGTCTCTGGCAAAGCCCATCATCACGTCTGTGGGCAGAGCAAGTCCATCCAATCGACCGGCAAAGTTCTCTTTCAACCTCGCAATGAAATCTGTCATCACATCCGTGATTTGTGCCGGAGATGTGATGTGTTTGGGGAGCGTCGGAAAATGCAGCATCCGACCCGTGCTCAAGTCGGTAGCGAAAAGGTCCAGCTTGACTTGGATCTGCTCCACAAGATCAATGACCGTTTTGTCTCTGTTTACGCTTCAGAGTTGAGAGGGACATGTTTTAGAGTTGCTATCATAGGACCACCGTTACTAGCACCACTAGATGCACTTTCAAAAAACGTGCTGCGTTGTGGTTTGGTGGTTTCTATGCAACGCGGAGTGTTGCGTTCATGGTCTGTACTAGTGTAGGAATTTGGCTACGGGAGGCTGGGCCACTCGGGAGTTGGTTCTGGGCCGCATCCGGCCCGCGGGCCGCCAGTTGAATAGGCCTGACCTAGACCCTCCAGAAAAACGCGATTCTGCGATCGCAGAATTGTCCGCATAATCAGCAAAATGGCGCAGATTTTTAAAAGGCCGCATATTTATCAAAAGGCTGCATAATCTCCTCATTTTTCCACACAAAGTTGAGAAAAAAAAAAGTTAACTCATCTTGATGTGAAGTAGTGACTTCACATCGTCATTAGCTCGCGCATCACAGAAGGTAAACAACACCGTAGAGTGAACGTGTGGAGCTCACACGATAAAGAAAACACCAAGAGGAACACATCTAATCCATCTCATTTACCGACGAACATTTCTGCTAAAGACCGGGCAAAGCAGTACCCCGATGTCTTTCATGAAAGTGGGGGGAAACTATTCTGCACCCCGTGCAACTGTGTGTTGGAGCATAAAGGCCCGGACACACCTGGCCGATTATCGGTGTCGGTGTTAGTCGGACGACGAAGCGTGCCCTGTCGCCCAAACTCAATTAGGTGTGTCCCGCATCGTCGGCCGTGACACGCCTTATTTGGCCTTTCATGGCCGACGCATGGCCGATTCAACATGTTGAATCGGCCATGCGTCGGGTCGGGCAGTCGGGCCAAATAAATCACTGGCTGTTCAGCTAGCGAATCAGTACATAAGAAGCGAAACGGAGGTGAGTGATGAAAACAAACGCTTTAAGAAGGCACGAAGAATGTCTTCCGCAAGCAACACTCCAATGGCTGATAGCTCCAGTACCGCACAAGACATGTTTTCGATGGACGAGAGTGAAAATGGAACGCACACGCTATTTGTTGTTTGTTTATATCTTATATTTGTTATATATTAGTCTGTTCTTCTTCTCTGTCTTCCGGTTGTTGCCTATTTTACGAATACAAACTACCGCCGCCTGCTGGTAAGGAGAGTTATTGCCACTCACGCATGCGCAGTTCGTACGTGCTACTTGGCCGTCGGCTAAAGTCTTTGCGGTGTGTTCCGTCAGGACGTGTTTTTTGGTGTCAGTTTGGTGTGTCAGGGCCTTAAGAGAAAATCGACGGTGACGACCCACTTTGATTCATTCAAACATTCGAAAATGCTTTCTGCTGCTGCGGTCAAGAAAGCCAAACAACTCACGTTCACCGAGGCATCAACCTCCAAAACCCTTTCGAGGGCTACAAGAAACAAAGTGAGTAGCCTACAATATTGAAGCTGGTCAGATAACGAGCGAGTAAATGAAAACAGAATGAGGCGGAGAAGTGTGTGTGTGTGTGTGTGTGTGTGTGTGTGTGTGTGTGTGTGTGTGTGTGTGTGTGTGTGTGTGTGTGTGTGTGTGTGTGTGTGTGTGTGTGTGTGTGTGTGTGTGTGTGTGTGTGTGTGTGTGTGTGTGTGTGTGTGTGTGTGTGTGTGTGTGTGTGTGTGTGTGTGTGTGTGTGTGTGTGTGTGTGTGTGCGTGCGTGCGTGCGTGCGTGCGTGCGTGCGTGCGTGCGTGCGTGCGTGCGTGCGTGCGTGCGTGTGTGTGTGTGTGTGAGATTAAAATAGCCCAATTGCTTTTACAATAATTAAACATTGAATGTGTTTAATTGAATAGTAAAGGGGTTAACGTTAGTGGCAGTTTGTGTGTGAGAGAGAATAAATAAGACAGCCCAATATTTTTTTTTAAATCTATTATTTTTCCTGCATATTTAGCATATTTCGCAACTTTCCGCATATTTCGCAACTTCCCGCAATTTCACCGCATACAATCACATAAAAACCCTGCATGTTTAATCCCATAATCAAGGATTTTAACACGCATAGTCAAGGAATTTAGCCCGCATTATCAAGGATTTTTGCCCGTGTTTTTCTGGAGGGTCTAATCACCAAAGTGTGTGAGTCTGTCAGGGGATTTGATCTGTTCTCTGCATGTCGTACACACTGCTCTGGTATTACTTATCTTGTAAAATGTAAGTCTCCCGCTCTTGTCATCGTTCAGGCTTTGCATTTGAACTCCTATGACTGGTTGCGGACTTGAAGGGAACGACTTCCTGGCCTTCCTGACATCCAGGAAAAAGGTGAGATTCTAATACATTTGAATGCCAAAAGCAAGTTATTGTTTTTAACTTTTTAAATATGATTGTTTTGGGGCATTTCTGTTTTATTGGACAGAGGCAGTAGATATCTACTGGAAACAGTGGAAAGGGGGGAGATGATATGCAGCAAAAGGCCCAGCCGGATGGTTGTTGCTCCGTGTGGAACGTGTTTTATCAGGTAAAGCACTTTGGTTACCCAGTTATTTATGGTATTGAGATTGAATTTAGCCTTTGGAATGTAATTTCCAACAGTGCATTGTAAAGACTGAAAAAACAGGCTCAGGTTAAAGCTTGGCATGATTTGGTCTTTTACTTAAGAGGATGTTTGTCCTCCTGTGTTGTCTTATTTCCTTATCGTTCTTTCAGGTGTAACATCTACCAATGGTTGTACATGACAGAGACCTCCTCCACCTCTTTGCTGTCTTACTAGTTCATCCTTCTGATCAGGTCATTTCCTAAATAGTGGTAAGTTTTACAGTTCAGTGTACGTTAATTTAGCAACTTAATGCTTTACCGCTGTTGAATAAACCCTATATTGCTAATCATTTTATTAAAACTACAATTTGTAAACTTTTTGATTCCAATTACAATAATCTTTTTGTTATAATTTTAAAACATATCTTAACATCCATCAGAAATCAATACAACAAATCATCCAACACTAAATAGAAGAAATCTGGACCTATTTATTTTTATACAGCAGCATGTTTTGGGACTGCTCATTGATGTCATCAAGAGCCATTGAGTCTACCTTTTGTAGTCGGCCTCTTAGAGTGTTTATCATTTCTTTGTCTCTTAACATTCCTATAATAATTAGTTTTTTATTGTTGATATTGTTTTGTTCTTTATTTTTGTTGTGAGAATCACTTTGCAATTGTGTAAGTGCGATATAAATAGTTATACTAATATTATTGTTGTTACCATCATTACTATTATTGATAATGTCTTCTTTGTTTTCTTTATTTATCGCTGCAGAAAGGATCATGCCAGCCCACATCAAACACCTGATCAAGAGCTTGTGAAACTCACTGCTGCGGACACCTGTGTGCAGTGGCGGCCGGCCAATAGGGGCGCTAGGGGCGCCGCCCCACCTCTTCCCACATACAAAAAAAAATATTAAAAAAAATATTAAATTAAAAAATATAGCCTATATTTAAAAAAAGAAATATTAAAAAAAGATATATATTTTATATTTTTTATTTTTAATGAACAAAGTAAATATCATACAATTGGTATCAGTAAAATATATAATCTACAATAAAATCTTGTTTCCTGCCTGGCCTTGCCCTTGGCACGTTACAAAAGTGTCAATAGTAAACTGTGCCGCCGAAACATAATTTCAGCCAATCAGCGGCTTCAAATATTTTGGTCACGAGGGCGCTCACTCGGCGCCCACGTTGCTTACGTGCGTTGACGTGAGTTGTTTTTAAGACTCGTGAGGAACTGGGGTAGTATCTATAGTAACGCAGTGTAGGCGGAGCCGTGACGTCATCTTCAATGAGCTCCCCAGAAAAACAACACAGCCGTTAGCTCTTAGCACTCAGAGCTCACAGCTCTTCATATCTGTTCAGAAACTTGACAAAAGTTAAACAAGTACAAACCACATACTGTCTATGTCATGGCGAATACAATCGCTGGTTTATTTATGTCTGTATAGGCCGTTGTTGTGAGTGTGGACGGTCGGAGCATTTACAACGTTAGCTTAGCCAAATCTCCATTAGAAAACACGCATTTTAAAAGGTTTTTCGCCTGCCGTCTGTCTGCAGACTTGTCAAAGCCTTCATTCATGGTTTTTACTATCCGGTATCAGTATGTTGTTACTTCGGCATCATTTTGAAACGTGTATTACAATTAAATCACGGTCAAATATGTTCATCTTGTTGTAGTCGTAGCCCCCTTGACAGCGATTCTCTCTCTAGTTTAGACTGCGGTCAAGCCAGCCTCCACTCGGAAAAACCTAGTCAAGCCAGCCCTCATGTGATATTGCGGTGCGCGAATATCCTATGCATTACGGTAGAGTCAAAAAAATCCTCCCTCTGTGTTTAGATGAGAATAAAACAAAACCTGTCCAGTATAATATATCCATCTCACTCCAGGGTGATAGCAGGACACCCCATGTAGTCACTCAGAAAAAATCAGGACATTCTAATGTACAGTTTCAAAATAAAAGACCTTTGAAGTCTCATATATGAGCTATCATCCCTGTTTTTAGATGAGAATAAAACAAAAACTGTCCAGTATCATAGATCCATCTCACTCCAGGGTGATAGCAGGACACCCCATGGAGTCACTCAGAAAAAATCAGGACATTCTGATGTACAGTTTCAAAATAAAAGACCTTTGAAGTCTGCTATCACCCTGGAGTGAGATGGATCTATGATACTGGACAGTTTTGGTTTTATTCTCATCTAAAAACAGGGATGATAGCTCATACAATAGAGATTTCAAAGGTCTTTTATTTTGAAACCCTAGATCAGAATGTCCTGATTTTTTCTGAGTGACTAGATGGGATGTCCTGCTATCACCCTGAAGTGAAATGAGTCTTTGATACTGGACAGTTTTTGTTTTATTCTCATCTAAACACAGAGGGATGATTTTTTTTTTACTCTACCGTAATGCATAGGATACTCGCGCACCGCAATATCACGTGAGGGCTGGCTTGACTAGGTTTTCCCGAGTGGAGGCTGGCTTGACCGCAGTTAGTTTAGCATACTCAGCCCGACTCAGCCTGGTTGTTCCTGGCCCTAGAACCACGATTTTATGGGGCCATTACATCACCAGAATTACCAATTTAAGGGGTCATTTCACCCCAAAAAAATGTTTTTACTCACTATATCAACAGCCCCACCAAATATATTTTCCACCAGCCGCCACTGCATGTGTGATATTCGACTCTGACTGGAACCCTCAAAATGACCTGCAGGTACGATATATATATCTGCTCTGTCTGTCCTAAAGATAGTTCAATAGGGCTACAACAACAACAGTCTTTCCGTTTATTCCCTCGGTTCTTTAAGTGTATATTTTCCTATTTAATGCTTAAAAAACGTTGAACAGCAGCTGCACATGATGCTCTTTTGACCCCTCTTTTAACTTTTTATTTCAGGTTCAAGCTCGGTGTCATCATTTTGGCCAGTCTAAGGCGGTGAAGGTGTACCGTCTGATCACTAGAAACTATGAGAGGGAAATGCTGGATAAAGCTAGTCTGAAGCTCGGGTTGGACCGTGCCGTCGTGCAGAGCATGAGTGGGAAAAAAGAAGGCAACAACAACGGGGTTAGAAAAAGAAAATCTGTCATATTTCTAGATGCCAAGTAATTTTTGGGTCAGTTGCTGTTGCAGTACGCTTAGTTTATTTTCGAAAAGAGTTTTCTAAACATTATATCGCAGTCTTACTGTCGCCAACTCCGTTTCTAATATGCAATAAGACTAAAGTGCGTCTATGATTTATTTTCGATCTTTCCAATCCAGACGAGAGGGAGCGGGGCAGTTTACACACACAACCTGCTACATGCATGCAACACACACACACACACACACACACACACACACACACACACACACGCGCGCGCGCGTGTGCGCACACACATGGCGGAGAGAACTAAGCGCCCCGAGGGTAGTTAAGTTACCGTCTTGAGCATGGATGTATAATAAGAACTGGATACAGCGTCGTAGGAAGGGTCTCGTTCTTTCCTATGAGAGCTGCTCATTGGCGCATGAAGTCAAAATGGCCCAACTTTTGAGAGAGCGAAACGTCACAGATTACCCGTCATGCCTGGCTGTCAGAGCAGAATAACCCGTATGTGCGCTCACAGAGCATGCGGCCCTAATGCCCCGCCCCCCGAGCTCACACTCTCGGCTCAGTAGAATTAATGGAGACCAAATGATTGTAATAAGGGCTATAAAATAGTTCATAGAGGGTAGTTTATTTAGTTTCAAAAATATTATCCACCGATTTACAGACCTCTCTTTCCCCATGTAAGCCTATGGGAAAAAGTATTTCTGGGCCGGTCGACGTCACAGACTGAAATTGTAGTACCTTGGGTTTCGTGAAAGGCGCTATATAAATATTATGTATTATTATTATTATTACCACCGTTTGGACACAATGAATATTTTCCTCAGAGTCCGGCGCACTTCCTGGGGGCTTGGTCTTGAGGTGGAAAATGCTCGTTGCCAAAAGTGCAATAAGAATTTAGCATGTAAGGGCGGTAACATGAGCTATTTGTCTAAACATTTAGCAAAAGTGCACCACATTCAGACGGAGAAATGCACCGGGTTCGACTGTCTTTCTAGTAGCTCTGTAGCCCCATCCACGAGTAACGTTTCCACGTCAGGTGTTATGTATGCTAGCAGCAACACACGGAGTTAACTCAATTACACAAACATGGGTTAATGATTAGAAGTAACTGAGTTATTTATTTTGTTAAAGTTTCAGCTATTCTGTTTACAGTTCTGTCATCAGATTATTTAATACTATTTGTTAAAACATTGTTTTTTCTTATTTTCAGTTTGCTTCAAGCAGTGGCTGTACGAAAAAGACGTGGAGGACCAAGAAATGCTGGCCAGATTGGCAAAGACCGGAAAATACATAACAGAGAAGATAATGGATATTAACAAGAAAAAGAAAAAAAATTATAATTTCTTTGTTGCTGTTTACATTTTGAATTATATTTGTTATTTTTAAATCAAATGCATCTATTTTAGATGATATATTTATTTAGATGTAGGTTTTTTTTGTAATATTATTGTATTAAGTATAATTTATTAAATAAAAATACTGTTATGAACACTATACAATGTCTTTATTTTAATAGTTACCAGAATACATTGTATATTTAATACTATAAGCTGGTGATAGATAAATGCTGGTCTGCTGGTATGCCAGCAAAACCAGCATGGATGTTGTGTTTTGGTCACCAGCATGGACCAGCATGCTGGTCCATGCTGGTGACCAAAACACAACATATACAGGACTGTCTCAGAAAATTAGAATATTGTGATAAAGTTCTTTATTTTCTGTAATGCAATTAAAAAAACAAAAATGTCATACATTCTGGATTCATTACAAATCAACTGAAATATTGCAAGCCTTTTATTATTTTAATATTGCTGATTATGGCATACAGCTTAAGAAAACTCAAAAATCCTATCTCAAAAAATTAGAATAGTTCCTCAGACCAAGTAAAAAAAAAAGATTTATAACAGCAAAACACAATCAAACATTTGAAAATGTCCATTAATGCACTCAGTACTTGGTTGGGAATCCTTTTGCACGGATTACTGCATCAATGCGGCGTGGCATGGAGGCAATCAGCCTGTGGCATTGCTGAGGTGTTATGGATGCCCAGGATGCTTCAATAGCGGCCTTTAGCTCATTAGCATTGTTGGGTCTGGTGTCTTTCAGCTTCTTCTCCACAATACCCCACATATTCTCTATGGGGTTCAGGTCAGGGGAATTTGCAGGCCAATCGAGGACAGTAATGCCATGGTCAGTACACCAGTTACTGGTGGTTTTGGCACTGTGGGCAGGTGCCAGATCATGCTGGAAAATGAATTCCTCATCTCCATAGAGCTTTTCAGCAGACGGAAGCATGTAGTGCTCTAAAATCTCTTGGTACACAGCTGCATTTACTCTGGGCTTGATGAAACACAGTGGACCAACACCAGCAGCTGACATGGCTCCCCAAACCATCGCTGACTGTGGGAACTTCACACTGGATTTCAAGCAACTTGGATTTTGCTCCTCTCCAGCCTTTCTCCAGACTCTGGCGCCTTGACTTCCAAATGAAATACAAAACTTGCTTTCGTCTGAAAAGAGGACTTTGGACCACTGTGCAACTGTCCAGTGCTTCTTTTCCTTAGCCCAAGTCAGACGCCTCTTCCGTTGTCTTGAGTTCAGAAGTGGCTTGACCATGGGAATACGGCTATTGTAGCCCATTTCCCGGACACGTCTGTGAACAGTGACTTTTGATACCTGGACTCCAGCTTCAGTCCACTGTCTTTGAAGCTCCCCCAAATTCTGGAAGCGACTCTTCTTCACAATGCTGTTAAGGCTGCGGTCATCTCTCTTGGTTGTGCAGCGTTTCCTGCCACATTTCCCCCTTCCAACAGACTTTTTGTGGATGTGCTTTGAAACTGCACTCTGTGAACAGCTTGCTCTTTGAGAAATTTCTTTTTGTGTCTTACCCTCCTGATGGAGGGTGTCAATGACGGTCCTCTGGACAGCAGTCAGATCAGCAGTCTTCCCCATACTTGTGATTTAGTTTACTGAACCAAGCTGAGTGTTTTTCAAGGCTCAGGAAACCCTTGCAGGTGTTTCGAGTTAATTAGACGATTCAAGTGATTCGTTGAACACCCTACTAGTATACTTTTTCATGATATTCTAATATTTAGAGATAGGATATTTGAGTTTTCTTAAGCTGTATGCCATAATCAGCAATATTAAAATAATAAAAGGCTTGCAATATTTCAGTTGATTTGTAATGAATCCAGAATGTATGACATTTTTGTTTTTTTAATTGCATTACAGAAAATAAAGAACTTTATCACAATATTCTAATTTTCTGAGACAGTCCTGTATGCTGGTCCATGCAGGTCAACACCATGCTGGTTTTTTCAGCAGGAACGCAACCACACACTTGTAAAAAAATAACACACTCTATAAAGTCAGGCAACACTATAACCAGGCTTCGTGTGATTCTGTTTATTTGTACCTTACTTTGACCCTCCGTTCACTGTCATTGATCATTGTGAAGAGCAGGCAGACGTTTTGTTTTGTATTAGCAGCTATCGGATGGAATTGGGCTGCACAGGTTGTGCTGTCCGACTATCACAAGTAGAATCATAATGAAAAGGTAAAGTGTGCCTGTAGAATACGGCTTATGCCACAATAGGATAGCAACAAGTAGTCAAGATAGTCAGTTTAGCTTCGGTTGCTGTTGCATAACTGCGGTCAACTCAGCCGTCTCTCGCGTTCGCTTGGTCAAATCAGCAGCTATTCATTTTTGAGTGCGCAATGAATAGTGCCTTTACGGTAATCGCTGTACAAGGGTAAAATAATGCATGTTTTTTTTTTGTTGTTTTATTTGCAATACAAGTCATTTGTACCATAAGTTATTAATAAAACTGACACTGTTTGACTCAGTCCTAGTTTGACTGCTACAATAAAATGAAGTTTTTACTGTGTACTTTTTGGGTAATACTCTCTCAAAGTCCCCTCCTGAGAACAAAATCATGCCACTTCTGCTTCCACCTTATTTTCATTTAGTAGTTTGCCTTATTTTTATTCAGTACTCCTTTTCCTCCTTTTTCTTCCTCTTCTCGAGTAGTCAGTGTGGTGCTGTTGCTTTGGTCTGGGTCTCTGGATCTGTGAGCTAACCACGCCCCGTTCATTTGCATATAAGGAATGGAAATTAGTCATTATGAAATACAAGTCCCCCTAAATAAATAAACGTGTCATTATGAAATACAAGTCCCCTGAAATAAATAAATGTGTCATATGAAATACAAGTCTCTTGAAATAAATAAATGTGTCATTATGAAATAAAAGTCTCTTGAAATAAATAAATGTGTCATTATGAAATAAAAGTCCCATGAAATAAATAAATGTGTATTTAAATGTACATGTATACATATTTATTGCCTCATTTAATTATTTCAGAATTTATTTCATAGGCATATTTATATATATATGTATTTTTTTAATTATTTATTTATTTAATTTTGGCTTAAATGGCATTCCATAGCTAGGAAGGTTCCTAATCTAAATGGACTATTCAACTTCAGCCTAGGCTCAAATGGGTGTAGGTCTTCCGCAAACAAATGACAGTCAATAGAGAACCGCAGTGACGCGTCGTAAAACCCGGAAATAAGTTAGCATTTTTAGCACTTCCGGTTCCTTCCTCAAAAAGCAATGCATTTTTTCCATAGGGTTTTGGAAAATAGCTCTAAATAAGGTCTGTGGTTGACACAAATTTAAGAGGTAAATCACGTTTTGTTCTACGACATTAAATACATCAGCAGTGACCTCACTGGGGACTTTTGAAGAGTTTACGTGTCTGAAAAACGATGGTTGTTACCGAATGGCTGAATAGGACTACAGAAATTGTCGAGACCGTTGTACGTCATTACACCGAACACGTAAACACTCCCGCTAAGTTTGTTTTCCCCTGTGTTCTGCTTGAAAGCAAGTACCTGCTGTTAGAAATTAAAATCAATGTTTTAATGGGGAAATGTAGTTTAAACATGCCGTCAGTTTTAATGCTCTTTTATACTGAAAAAACAGAAATTCTTGTGCACAAGCAGTTAAGCTTTTATTCTGAAAATCCTTCATCTACGGTTAGCATTTAGCATGTGGCTAATATACGATTTCCTGAAGAGGTGAATTTAGTACCGAAATGATATGGAGTGGTGCAAACCGAAGCCTACTGATTTAACACTACAACTACAGATGTCGAGATACTACCATGCTGAATATTAAATGAAGGTACAGTTTATTTGAATACATTATTGTTTACAGACGAGAGTAGCATGTGACAACATCCGGAATGACCGGAAACCAAACGAGCCGAGAAGTATTTTTTAGAGTATTGATTACAGCGTTTAGAATGTGTTAAATGAAAAGTGATGAAAGAGAATATGAGGAGAAAAGGCGTGTTAAGCATATATTGAATGTGAAAAGAACCAATCCTCTGTTTAAATGCAACAACGGACGAGGCGAGCCGGCTGGCGGGGAGGAGCCAGCAGAGGATATATAACAGCACCGGAGGAGAGATCCAGGCTCTTCTCTTCCCTATCGAGGAGCGGATCACAGCTGTTTGTCTGACTGAACAATATCATGCTTGTGACCAACCCGCGCCTTTTTTAATTAAAGTACCCAATTGAACTTTCACAGAGACTCCATTTATTCTCCTTTTAAAGCTTCTCTCCTGGACGGGAGAATAACGAACACAGTTAACAATCTGGTGAGTTCCCTGACGTGATCCCGCTGACCGAGGAGAGAAAACCAACCGGCTGTTTCCTGGAGACGCTTGCAGCCATTCGACACACAAGAGCTCAAATAAATCGGTACGGAGATGCCTGTTATGACAAAGATTCTTCACTAGTTAAACTAGGCAAAGTTAGATTTGTGTGTTTGACGGCAGCCGGCGGATCCTGAAAATAGCTGTGCATTTTAATGTTAAATCAACCCAAATTGATAAAATAATCACTCTAAAACCACGAGGCGTTGTTTTGTCACAAGCAGGGTGAGTTCACACTTTCTTTTGTTCCATTAACCTTGCATGCTATTAACCACGTGTGGGTGTTGAATTTTAAATATTTGTGTGTGGACATTGTACTTCGGATAGGTGCCTTGCTGTTTTCACAGCGGTGTCTCTAATTGTTACGTTACTAGTTAGTTAGCCTATGACGTAAGGGTATATAGCCCATTTGACGATTTTTGTTAAGATCTGGAGACATAGCGAATCGGTTAAGGGCCGAGTAAGTGAAAAACAGCAGGGCATAGTGAATCAACTCAGGGTTAAGACCGAAGTCAGTGCTTTAAAGAAAGTCCTTTTCAAGAAAAGGCTTGGTTAAGGTCTAAGCCTTTATCAGTGGTTAAAACTGTTCTGTTTTAAAAAAAGATGTTGCAGGTGGGTTACGGTAATCGGAATTACAACAGCAGTGCAGTAATAAGACGACGGTCTATTATTAGTTGCTGATAGGTCTCCATATTGGTCCCGGTTTGGCGTGTCCAAATGGCAACAGTTAACCATAGTCGACTATAAAGTCAAATATTACGTGAACAGGTTTATAGCTAGTGCGTAAGGGTTCCTAACTTTAAGTGATGATATCAATAAGATAAAGCCCATAGTCGACTATAAAGTCAAATATTACGTGAACAGGTTTATAGCTAGTGCGTAAGGGTTCCTAACTTTAAGTGATGATATCAATAAGATAAAGCCCATTTTTTTTCATAGTAAACTAGATAGAAATGTTGTTATTTTAAACTAAGTGTTGTTTTGGCTTGGATTTCAGGGTTTATAATACCACACCAGTGGTTTACTTTGTTACTTTCATTTCATTTCATTTCAAACCTTTATTTAGACAGATTGGTCCCTTGAGATCATCGATCTCATTTACAAAGGAGACCTGCATCATTTAGTTCCACATGAAACATAAAAACAACATACAAACAACAGAGGATATCATATTTACATATTCAACATTTACAAATACCCAGAGTGTCAGAAAGCATTTCATTTAGACATGCCTTAAATACATTCAGAGAAATAAAAATGCTCAATTTCAATTTTGCCTGTAGACTGTTCCAAGCAAGTGGAGCTGCGCACATAAAAGCTGTCTTACCTAAGACAGTCCTTACTCTTGGCACATCTAACAAGACTATATCCTGTGATCGCAGACAATAGCTGCTTGCAACTTTCTGCTTTATCAATGAACAGATATAATACGGGAGTTTGCCCAACATAGCTTTATAGATAAAAGTGTACCAGTGACTGAGCCTCCGTACAGTGAGTGATGGTAAACCTGCCTTGGTATACAATGTACAGTGATGAGTAAGTGCTTTACAGTTTGTGACAAATCTCAGAGCACTATGATACGCAGCATCTAGTTTGCTCAGGTAGTTGGCAGGTGCATTCATATACAGCAGATCACCGTAGTCCAGCACAGGTAAAAAGGTCACAGTGACTAGCCTTTTCCTGGCCTCAAGCGAGAAACAGGACTTATTCCTGAAAAAGAAACCTAGCCTAACCCTCAGTTTTTTAAGCAGGTTATTGACATGAAGTTTAAAAGAGAGACAGTCATCAAGCAAGATACCAAGGTATTTGTAACAGGCAACAACTTCAAGTTTTGTTCCTTGCGTTGATACAATATCTAAAACAGGCTCTGGTGTCTTTTTAGCTTTTGAAAAGAGCATTATCTTGGTTTTATCCACATTTAAAAGAAGCTTTAGTTCATAGAGCTGAGTCTGAATAATGTTAAAAACAGCCTGTAATTTAACAACCGCCTCCTGAATGGAGGGACCTGCACAATACATCACGGTATCGTCCGCATAAAAATGTAAAGTAGCTTCATCCACATTTTCACCTAAACTGTTGATATATATGGAGAATAAAAGTGGACCTAAAACAGAACCTTGAGGAACACCATTAGCAATGTTTAACCACTCAGAAGACAGCCCATCAAAGTGAACACATTGGGACCTTTCAGAGAGGTAGTTCACAAACCACCCCACTGCATGGCTGGATATGCCAGTACTGAGTAGCCTCTGTTTTAAGACGCGATGATCAACGGTGTCAAACGCTTTGGAAAGGTCAATAAACAGAGCTGCACAACTCTGTTTATTATCTAGCATACTAGTAATATCATTTACCACTTTCATTGTTGCAGTGATGGTGCTATGTTTCTTCCTGAAGCCTGACTGATGTTTAGACAGGATATCATTTATACATAAAAACTCCTTTACTTGTTCACTCACAAGTCGTTCGAGCACCTTAGCCAAAACTGACAATTTAGAGATTGGCCTATAGTTATTTAAAATAGTTGCCTCCCCTCCTTTCAGTAGAGGCAGGACATAAGCAGACTTCCATACTTGAGGAATTGTATTTGTGCTGAGGGAGAGGTTAAAAAGAGAAGTAAGAGGTGGAGCAATAAAATCTGCAGCTATCTTTAAAAAGAAAGGTTCTACGTTGTCCGGGTCAGCCGGTTTCTTAGGATCTAACTTGGATAAAGCTTCATGGACAATACCAACAGTAAAAGGAGTAAAACTGAAAAGGTTTTCCAGACCACATTGTTCAGAGTCAAGGACTGGAGCGTTCACAGAAGCAGAAGCACAGTCAGTGACAGAATCAAACAGAGAGCCACAAGAGACAAAATGCTTATTAAAGCAATTTAGCATAGTAGCCCTGTCTGATATAATGCCAGATGCTGTGGTGAGGTACGGAGGTAGCTCATTTGGGATATCACCAGTGGAAATCGATTTTATGGCTTTCCAAAATTTCCTAGGATTATTCAGGTTTTCTGTGGTAACTGACAAATAGTACTTTGACTTAGCACTTTTGACATGTGAAGTAAAGCTATTCCTTAGCTGCCTAAAGCGTAGCCATTCTACCTCTGAGCCTGATTTCCTAGCCTTTGCCCAGGCATTGTTTCTCTCATGAAGGAGACTGGACAGTTCAGCAGAAAACCAGGGATTGTTTCGTCCCTTCACTCTAAATTTACGCAGAGGTGCATGTTTATCTATAATTTTTATAAAACCAAGATAAAAATAAGACCATGCAGTTTCTACATCAGCACACAGATCGATTTTTCCCCAATCAAAATCAAACAGATCATGTAAAAAACCCTGCTCCACTAAGTGTTTTTTATCTCTCTTTGTGATGATGCGTGGTTTAACTTTTTGGACCTTAGTGTCCCTAGTTGTGGCTACAACACAGTGGTCACTCACATCATTAGCAAATACTCACACAGATGAGTATTTATATGGAACATTTGTTAAAATGAGATCAATTAAGGAGGATTTATTTGGGGACTTAATATTTGGGCGAGTAGGACTGTCTATAATCTGAGTAATGTTCAAAGAGGTACACAGGTTTTTAAAATCCTCTGACACAGAAGTTAACCAGTCCCAATTAAAATCACCAAGCAGCACTATTTCCTTGTAGGAAAGTTGAGATAACAGTTTTGCCAATGAAGATAAGGAGTCCTTGACAGCCGAGGGGGCCCTGTAGCAACCCACCACCATGACCTGTTGACCCTTTGTTACTTCGACATTCACAGCTAAAAATTCTAGTTGTTTTCTAACAGATTTGGAAACCATTTTTGTTACACAAAACTTATTTTTCACATAAATGGCAACGCCACCACCTTTTTTAGGACGGTCAGTGCGATATACATTGTAACCATTTATGTAAATGTCAGAGGCCAAGATCGATTTGTCTAGCCACGTTTCTGATACGACAATGACATCAGCATCAGTTGAACTTGCCCAAATACGGACAAAATCTAATTTAGGTAACAGACTGCGCACATTTAAATGAATTAAACCTAACCCCGATCTAGAAATAAAATCAGCAGGAGTAGCTATTTGACTAAAACTACCAGGTGGACCCGGATTTGGCTGTACATTTCCTGATAGTAACAACAATAAAAATACCAAGCACCTTTTCCTCTTAATCAAAACACATACATTCTCAGCTGTTCTAGAGTCACCAGCAAACTTCGCAAAAGTGAGATTAGAGTTAAAAAAAACAATTCTGAAGGACCATTGTGGCAGGCATGTGAGAAAGACAGACATTTGACGAAATGAATGTCCGCGACAGTGCAACTAGCAATTGTTTGTGCAAACCATCCGAACCTGTACAGGGGATGTCCACTGCGGGCGGCAGAACGGACCCGAATCCAGCAGAATTTTCAGGATGACTAGCGAACTTCTCCTTGTCCAGCACAGTCAAAAAAAGGCACAGCAGAAACACGACATTTGCCATTTTCCCAGTCCAGCTCAACAGCATCCACGATGTTCCCGAAGCAAAACCACGTCAGGACAGCAGCAAGGAAATAGGCAAGCAGCAGTGTGGCAACACTCCGGTTTCTCCGCGGTATCTCCAGACCAGGCCTCCCCCGCACAGTAGCACCCAACAGGTGGGAGTAGGCCTCTAACAGCAGGTGGATAGCAGCCTTCAGCCGTGGGAACCACCACCAGCAGAAGCAGAAATGGGTGGACGGCAGGCCCTCAAACCGCGATTACGGTTCGTTTAAAGATCACCTCGCCATTGTTTAAACTCCCACCTGAGAGCCGCATGGACAAATCTCTTTGTCTACAGGTCCGAGTGCGAAATAATCGGGTGCCATCTTGTTTACACCCCACATGTGGAAAAACAAAGACAGGGCAATCGCCATTTCGTGAAATGCAAATTCAATTTGGTCCTTTTGCTTTGAATTTGCATTTACACAGAGCATCCACCAATTAGAAGTAGCAGAGTAGAACATTTAGCAGACTATTTTTGTAATTATGAGAAGGATACAGATTACAAGTGATGTTGTTCCCCCACACAGAAAACTATTGTGTCCACACAACTAGTGAGGTCAAGAAGACGGGCTTCCACCCAAAATATGCAAGGGGCGGCGATACACATGACGTGAAGCTGTCCACACCTGAAAACAGAAACTCGATTCTGCTGTGGTGAAGTCTGGCTACAAAGGGAGGTGTCCGATAGGGTCGCTTGTCTCAAACCAGTGAAGGAGTCAACAAGAACCCAGCAGAACTAGAGAGTGACTGTTAGTGGGAGAACTGTGACGGAGCGACAGAGACTGATCCAACATTTTCCAGCCAGTACATAGATAGACCCCGTCAGAAGACCGGGGCTGTGTTTAAAGGGGAACTTCATTTATTCTTAGCCAGAAGTGCAGTTTTTAATCAAACAATTATGTGATTTATGGAGTCAGATTACATTTTTCTCATAAGCACAATTTTATAATCGGTCTGAAGTGTCTGTTTTAAGGCATGAGCCGCAGATTAAATAACATAACACTGATTAAGAGCTTGGATGAAGAAGTTGTAGGGTTTTTACAACAGTTTCAAGAATCAGTCTTTATTTATTTATTCTTGAGTAACTTTACTGATTTATAGTGTAGTGCGTAAGGCAATATCTCATTTGAGTGAGGGGCACCAACCCTTCATGCAGGTCACTCTCTGTGAGAATAGTTCATATTTTCCCTCCAGTTTGGAGAAAGATTATTTTATCATATGTTAGTTCAGCAGTGTCAACCAATCCTCTAATTCTAGAGTTATTGAGACGCATTAGCGACACCAGGGGTATTGTTTTTCGCAGCAACGATGATGCATAATACCATGACAAAAGCCATTATTGAAACAAGTAAACTATTAGAAGTGCTAATGGGAAATGTTTTGTGAATATGCATTTATGCCATCAGAAAGCCATACATCATATTATATTTTTGTACGCCTTGTGGGTACATGGAGAATTTATATTTATTTAATGCAACGTTGTGGGATTTCCATGTCCTGTTCATAATACGGTAATCATTACAATATTAATTGAGCATTTTATGCTCAAAGGAGGGAGTGTCATGATTATACAGATATGTTGATTTCAGTGACGTTGTAGTTAATAAATAATAACATGTAGTCAACAATAGGTCATAAAACAACAAGAGGTATGCCGAAGCTTGGGCCTTCTCCAAGGAGGGAGTGGTCCAGTTTTAGATATTAGACAAATAGAAGTGGATGAATATGTCAGAACTCTGAGTAATATTATGCAAGTTTTGTCTACACAGCAGGCTAGGAAAACTACAGAGATACCAGACGAGAAACCAGAAGAGACTCCTGTTCGGCCAGGTGATTGGGTGAGGGTGAAGTTCACAAAAGACAGTGGGCTTATCCCCGGTGGACGGAAGCGTGAAAAGTTGTAACAAACTTCACACGCGCTCCGGTTTAAAAGGTAAAGAAAAAGGAGCAAATTGACACCACCTCACACATTGTCACCCTTCACTTCCAGAACATTATTGGGAGTTAGGACTGATTTGGCAGAGCTGGAACAAAACAATAAATAGAAATAAGATAAAGATAGAAACAGCTCAAAAGACAAATTGTCTATAGATTGTACATTAATGTGAAAACCTATTTTTTTGTTTTACATCTGAAAAAGAGTCCAATTTTTTGTATGTTATTTTTGGACTCATTATTTAAATTCTGTAACTGACACAACCAGGGATAAAATAGAGATGATGACGAGAACAAAGCCAAACCAATTGTGGGGTCCCCTAGGGATAAGAGTCGGAATAGCATTGTTGATTGTGCTCATTACACTTGGCACCTTGTTGGTTGGATGGGGAGTACAATATCAAGTAAAACATGGAACCATTAGTTCACTCATAGAGAATGCCCACATCACTAACAAGACTCCAGCTGTGTTTCACAGACTTTCACTTATCCCCAGAGCCAAAAGATCAGCTGAGCAACAAGAGGAGGAGTTAGAAATACTCGTTCCCAAACAAGAGGCGATTATAATCAAGATGATTCACCCCCCCCCTATATGCAGTTCTTGTATCAAATGATGAGATGGGTTTAAGTGATCGGGATATGTAAGTGATGGGGATTTACAGATTAGGGGAATCTCTAAATACACTGGATCCATGTTTTAGTCTGTACCAGAAACACCCCCTGTTAAGTTTATGAACAACCGACCGGTGACCTGAGTAGAATTATTGAAAATGATAACAGTTGAAACAGGCTACTAACCCAAAAGTACAGCTTTGTACGTACAAACTCTATGAACCAAATTTCCTAGCAGACAGTGGCGACATTGCAGATATGTCCAGTCACCAAAGTTACTTATGTTCTAAATAACAGTGAGATTTAAGTGATGGAGAAAATATGGAGACGTTCTTTTATAGTGTGTGAAATATGTGGTGCTTGAAGCATCTAGGTATTTAAATTTATGGAAGAAAGTGGTTTCCTGAAAGAGTTAATTGGAGTAAACATGTTACAGTGGGTGAAAACAATGTTTAGGGATATGGTACAATTATTAGAAAACATAAACTGGGCTTAGATGACATTTAACATCAAAGAAAGATAGTATGGTTAGGAAAATGGAGTGGGAAAGATTGGATTTATTTTTACCTCAGTGTGTTAGAATTAACTATAGATAATGCGTCCCGAGATCTCTCTCTCTCTATCTCTCCGCCTGTCAGACCGCTACGACCCCATCGTCCAAGCAGACAAAAGACCTCACCACGGAAGACTCCTCCTCCTCCATCGAACAGACAGAGAAGCAGAGCTGAACCAACAATGACAAGACTTTATCCAGAACCATCTCCACCTGAGGAATCCAGAGGTGACATAAAAAGGCACACTCTCATCGGTCCCCCACAGGACATGAAGTTCCAAGCTGAGCCACAAGATTTGGACACAAGAGCAGAGTGTGGGACATGAGAGCAGAATACGCCCTCCATGCAACAAAGTAGAGACTGTAAAGGAGGAGATGAAAAGCAAAGCAGATGGGACACTGAAGAGAGTTACAGCGGAAGGATCCAAGAGCGGATGGACTGAGGAGAAGGTGGACGGAGGAGAGGAAAGGACGGAGGAGTTGGCATGGTCCTGCAGAACGTGAGGGGGTCGTGGCTTGACAACCAGAGGGGGAGAGAAGGAAAACGGGAGTGAGTGAGTTTACACATAAACACACTTATTCACCAACGAGAAATACGTAAAGAAAAAGGTTTATTATATGAATTAATCAATTGGTGAATTTATAAAGTAAGAAAGAGGAAACTATTAAATAACCCTAAAAACACACTGAGGGTAGAACATATTATTCAATCTTTTCATCGTATGAACAAATTATTCTTTAAGAGTTCTTTTTTATTCATGTGTGAATTTGGGTAAGATTTAATTTGTTACAGTATAGACCTACAGTTTAAAGGGATGGTTTTAGTAACCACTCTATAAAAGCAGACAAATCTTTATTTGTATGGAAAATGTTAAAGGTAGAGCTAGTACCAAGCCAAAGATAGTATTCCAATCTAGAGTATTGATTTCTCCATTGTAGCATGGTTATTACCTCAGGAGGGAAGATTAAGGTGGAAATAACAATTTTTTTTCGTCCAAGATGTAGAGTTTTAAAAAGACAAAAGAGAGATTGCACATTTTAATTAAAAAAAAAACTAATATAATTGGGAGTAATACATGCGGGCCTTGGATCACTCATTGTGATGGTGCATATTTTACAACAAATATCGTTCAGGGAGAAGGGGTCGCTCGACCCACCCTGCAGATGTTTTAAATCTTACTTGCAGCTTCAGAGGGAGCGCACGGCACCAGAGTATGAGTTTTAAAAGACAAGCGCCACCAGCTCCTAAAGGTCATCCATTCAATCAGTGATGACCTGACATTTAGAGATGTTATTTAAAGGAGAAACATATCTGCCATAGGTGTAAATTCCTGAATTGAACTGCAAACCATTAATGAAATGACTTCTGTTTTTAAAGTCCTTGTTAAAGGAGGGAGTAATTATCACATGCTCTAGCACCCAAGGTTCCACACACTGTTAAAGGGGTTAGCATAGCTATTTAAGTAGACAAGAATTGAAAATAAATTAGAATAATGCGTTATTGATATTCCACCGGTTCTCACACCATTTCAGGGACTTTATCACTGCATTAGAACAGACCACCCAAAGGTAATGAGAAGGAACTTTTAAGTGATGAAACTCTACAACTGTTGTAACTGACCAAAATCTTCTCCCAGAAATGACTGTCTAGAATGCCGTACCCCAGAGTAGAACGTACCGATTGATCACGACGGCCCCTTCTAGAGAACATATTACTTTCATACCTTAAATGGTATGAAAGGAGGGAGGGTACATTTCTCATGAGGAGACAGTTACAAATGCTAGCAGAACAAGACGAACAACCCCCGTATTCAGATGTTGATGACAATGATGAGTTAGTTTAAATGATATGGATGTTCGGAGATGAGGTTGATCAAAGAATGTCCAGCTGATGTGATTCTTTACATTATGAAATCATGTGAAGAAGTGAGCAAAATAAAATGCTAAAATGGAGTGAATCCATTTCAATTTACTTTACACTATTCCAAGATAGTTTATTTTTATTTTTCAATTTACTTTGCCAATCCAAGATATTTTATTTTATTCTTTATTACTTTATACTATTCTCATATGGTGGATCTCATGTTGTAAAAATCATTGCTATTCTAAAATGGTTTGTTTCTTTTCACTTTGTAAAAACAAGTGCCTTAACACTGAGCGTGGTATGAGAACGGTTTCTGTGAAAGGAGGGACGAAGAAATGTTCTGATACCAAGCCATTGCTGCTATTTTGAAGAATGATATTGAATGTAAACACTAGAAGTTATGCACAAGGGAAAACTTTTATATTTGAACACAGACAAGAATTTATTTTGTATTTTTGTAAAGCCGGCTGTACAACCATTCCATTAGATTGTATGTTTGTTAATATGAGATATGTAATATGCAAAGTTCAGATGAATAACTCATTGATTTCAGTATTATACACACCTTTTAGGTGTGTAAGGAGGGACTGTTAGAAATTAAAATCAATGTTTTAATGGGGAAATGTAGTTTAAACATGCCGTCAGTTTTAATGCTCTTTTATACTGAAAAACCAGAAATTCTTGTGCACAAGCAGTTAAGCTTTTATTCTGAAAATCCTTCATCTACGGTTAGCATTTAGCATGTGGCTAATATACGATTTCCTGAAGAGGTGAATTTAGTACCGAAATGATATGGAGTGGTGCAAACCGAAGCCTACTGATTTAACACTACAACTACAGATGTCGAGATACTACCATGCTGAATATTAAATGAAGGTACAGTTTATTTGAATACATTATTGTTTACAGACGAGAGTAGCATGTGACAACATCCGGAATGACCGGAAACCAAACGAGCCGAGAAGTATTTTTTAGAGTATTGATTACAGCGTTTAGAATGTGTTAAATGAAAAGTGATGAAAGAGAATATGAGGAGAAAAGGCGTGTTAAGCATATATTGAATGTGAAAAGAACCAATCCTCTGTTTAAATGCAACAACGGACGAGGCGAGCCGGCTGGCGGGGAGGAGCCAGCAGAACAGCACCGGAGGAGAGATCCAGGCTCTTCTCTTCCCTATCAAGGAGCGGATCACAGCTGTTTGTCTGACTGAACAATATCATGCTTGGGACCAACCCGCGCCTTTTTTAATTAAAGTACCCAATTGAACTTTCACAGAGACTCCATTTAGTCTCCTTTTAAAGCTTCTCTCCTGGACGGGAGAATAACGAACACAGTTAACACTGCCTATCTTTAGTATCTGTATATCTATATCTGACCATTAGAATCTGTATTTTTGAAATTGTCGTTTTTAACACCGTAGTTTTACAAATGATAGAATAATTAATTACCAGTGTTTTCCAATTTTACCCGGCAGTTCGTTTCGTTGGCTAACGTTAGCTAAAGCTAGCGATACTAGTTAACTACGCAATGGTTTGTGCTGCTTTGCTCCGGGTTGCAGCCACAGGTCTTCGCATGAAACGTGCTTGTTCTATCGTTTCCCGGCCAATGTTTTCCAAAGGAGAGTCTGGATTCGTGCCATGAGGTAAGCTGACGTTACATTTTTGTCCATGTCACGGTGAAATGTAAATAATGGGTAGTGACTGTATCGCCGTTATAGAGATGGCGCTGCTGAAAAGACCGCAACATAAGTAAAGATAATGAATACATCCTATTAAAACCTGTGTGGCTTATATGATAAGTCTTATTAGTACAAGCAGCATAACGTTTCACCATGTAACTAAAGATTGTAGTCAGGGAAATCAGTTTGACATATTGAACTAATAACAAATCACCTCTGGCTGGCAGAGAACTCTCTGCTCCATAGCTTCTCTTGGACGTAAAATCACATGTACATTTTAAATTTATATTCAATTTAATATTCCATCCCTCACATACTTTTTGTATATATAATAACTTATATTTTGTTTTTCTTGTTATGCTGCTGGAACACAAACATTTCCCAAATTGGGATCAATACAGTAATATCTTATCTTAATTAATTAAGAAATATAACTATTATAATTATTGTAGCAGCTGACACCTATTTTCAACATGGATTAATCTACCATTTATTTATTTAGTTCAATTTTCATCTATAAAAAATTCAAAATAATGAAAATGTTCACGAGACTTATCAAAGTGCAAGGTTATATCTTTAGATGTTTTGTTTTAGCCTATGTACTGTATGTCTTAATGCTCTTACAGTATGTATATACTGACGTATATATATAGTATATGTGACGGCGTGACTTCCATGAAACTAATATTTTATATCTTCCCAACAGACGAGCTGACAGGAAACCTAACACTCTAACAACCACAACATTGCAAAGGCGAGTAAATGTAAATTAAAAACAATTCACAATTTTTTTATTTCTTCTTCTTTCTTGCAGTGAGGTGAAGCTGACCTTGCACTTGGTGCCAGTAAGGATGTTCCTCACGCAGGCTGAATGTTTCTCCTTCCTTACTGACACAGAAGCCCTTGATTTGCAATGCTTCACTAATTGTCATTTCCCTGGCTCCGTAGGGACACTTTACCTCCAGCACAGCGGAAGACCCTACCAGACCATCTGGAGATGCCCCCAACAATCCTGATAGGGAGAGCCACAAATCTGACTCATGGACCTGCATCTGAGTTGCAGTGGTGAATGCCCTGACGCCCTCACATTCATTCATAGTCCCCCACTGTACAGACAAAACACCATCAAGGGCCTGTTGTTGCCCTAGCACCCTGGCAATAAAGGAAGCAGTCACACGTTTTGACCTCAGGACAGCTCCAAAGTTGCTGGCAGTCAACCTTCCTTTCCTGAACAAATGCCAGTTTGGGTTGGTTCGCTGACCAGTGGGAGCCACCTGAATTGCCCTCTGTTGCTCTTCAGACAATGCCATGCTTGCCACAATTGCCTCAGGTCCCTGATGCCCAACAGATTTGATAATTTCAGGAACAGTAAGTGTTTCCAAGCTGTAGTGTTCCTCTTCTGGCTCGGGGGAGAGAAGCCAAGAAATAACTGAGAACCTGCCCCCGAGTCTGTCCCTCAGCCAGTCACGATCTTCGGAGGTGGGCTCTCTTGTCAGCGGGTTAAATTAGTTATTGGTTTCAACAGTCACATTAAAACAGTTACTAAATCAGCTTACTATCACCTAAAGAACATATCTAGGATTAAAAGACTAATGTCACAGCAGGATTTGGGAAAACGTGTCCATGCTTTTATCTTCAGTAGACTGGACTACTGCAATGGTGTCTTCACAGGTCTCACTAAAAAATCTATTAGAAAGCTGCAGCAAGTGGCGGCTGGTGGAAAATATTTTTGGTGGGGCTGTTGACATAGTGAGTAAAAAAATGTTTGTCGGTTACGGAGTAGTGTAACGGAGTAGTGTAACGCGCTACTTTTATAATTCAGTAACCACACTACAGTTACTAACATTGCCCCGACACGCGTTACTTCCTTACTTACTAAAATCAGGCATAATCAAACCTCAACACACCTGCAAATAACACATGCTAAGGTGAAGCTAACACACACAGATATAAACAAATAGAAAACAACCGAAAAACAGAGAAGAAGAACAGACTACGTGAATCACGTAGTCGGTATTCTTCTCTGTTTTCGGATTGTTGCCTGTTTTGAATGACGAATACACACTACCGCCGCCTGCTGGTAAGGAGAGTTATTGCCACTCACGCATGCGCAGTTCGTACGTGCTCGGCTGAAGTCTTTGCGGTGTGTTCCAGTGCGAAGCTTTATGTAGAGACTAGAGCAGGGGTGCTCAAACTTTTTCAGCATGAGAGCTACTTATAAAATGATCAAGTCAAAATGATCTACCTACTACAAAAAATGCAAAACATATATTTATTTATAAATATATTGAGGATTCTTTATATCGCATGAGCCAATATTGCACAACACAACACAATTAACTATGTACATTTTTTGTCATTACCCGAGTTTACTCTGATGACTTGCACTGAATTGAATCAGCCAGGGATGCATAGTCCGGACGGTAACTGCTGACAGCGAGCCTCAAGCACACTTCCAAATGTTCATCAGTCATGGTGGAACGGTACTTGGACTTGATGATCTTCATGTGGGAAAAGGCTGACTCACATAAATAAGTGGAGCCGAATAATGCTGTCAAGGAGGTAGCACATTTCCTCATGTTGGGGTACTTTACCTCTGTGAGTAAGTTCCAGAACTGTCCATGAGCTCTGGACTTCAGCTCAATGTCAGCTTGTAGTGTCAAAATCTCATCTTCCACTACAGAAGAGTTCAGGTGAAACAGTGTTGCAATTTTTGATGCGAGTGAATCAACCTCAGCATCTTCCCGAAAAGGATAGCACATGAATGTAGCGACTGGCTCGAGCAAAGAAAAGTCTTGAAAGCGTTTGTCAAACTCTGACAGACATTTGTCAATCTGCTCTGTGTAGCGTGCAGTGTCAAGTTGCACACAGGCCTTCCTTTGCATCTCCAGCTCTGACGCCAGGTTCTGGAAGTTTGCCAAATCATGGCGCTGCAGCTTTGAGGAGAGATGTTGCATCTTTCGTTTGAAAGCATTAACCGAGCTGATCATATTGATCACTGTTTTGTCTTTTCCTTGCAGCTGTAGATTAAGGTCATTCAACATGTTGGTCAGATCGGTTAAAAATGCCAAGTCTAACAGCCACTGACCGTCATTTAGTTGCGTGTATTCTGCATGTCCAGCTACACGGAAAAACTCCTTAATCTCCGGACAGAGCTCTCGAAATCTTTGCAGGAATTTCCCTCGACTAAGCCATCTCACGTCAGTGTGTAGCAACAACTCAGAGTGGTCGCAGTCAGCATTCTCCAGATGTGCACGGAATAGCCTTCTTTGAAGAGATCTGGCGCGAATAGAACAGGCGATCTTCGTTGCAACATCCATGATCTCTTTCATGTTGAGCATTTTAGCGCATAACGCTTGTTGGTGGATTATGCAATGGTAATTTAGGAAGTCCGGGAAAGCATCGTCCTGCCTGCACTTTGCAATAAATCCATTCAAGCGGCCAACCATTGCGGGTGCTCCATCCGTGGTGATAGACATCAATTTGTACACTGGGAGCTGAGTTTTCGCGATAAAGTTTTTAAACGACTGAAATATGTCCTCTCCTCGCGTCTGTTCTTTCATGGGCAGTACTGTTAATAGCTCTTCTTTTGTAGTGATATCACTAAACACCATACGAATGAAAATGCACATCTGGGCTGTGTCACTCACGTCCGTTGATTCGTCCAACTGCAGTGAGAAACACTCGCAATCTCCAATGTCCTTCCAAAGTTGCTGGGTTAAATCCTCAGCCATGGCTTCACAGCGCCGTGTAACTGTGCTTCTTGACAGCTGGAGAGCTTTGATCGAAGATAATATTTCTGCCTTATTTTTAAAGTCTCGGAACAATGAGTCAGCTGCTTCAACGAATGCCTCTTTTACCATCTCTCCGTCTTGGAAGGACTTCTTGTTATTGACGATGATGTGACTCACCCGGAACGATGCTTCGGTGGCGGCTTTCGCTTTTGAAGTTTGTTGCGTGAAAAATGACTGCTGTCCGGACAACTGGGATTTCAGTTCCTTCACTTTTCTCTTTCTCAGCTCGCTTTTCGGCGGGAAGTCGGTGTCGTATTTTCCATGAACAGTCCGAAAATGCCGCTCCACATTCCCCTTCTTTGGTATTGCTATGGTAGACTGGCAGATGAGGCAAACGCACTTGGAAAATGTCATCGTGAAAAAAAAGTCCTCCTCCCATTCCGTATGAAAGTTATACGTTTTTTTCTTCTTACTTGGTCCAGCTACCTCACTCATTTTTATACCCTTTCATAGGTTTGAGAGAAAAAACCAAAGGCTGAAAACTGGCCGTAACTCGCTGACAAGCTTGCTAGTTAGTTAGCACTTAGCGCTGTTGTTTGCTCATGCGCAGTGACCTAAGTGTCAGACAAAATTCAGATGTCATCTGACTGGCTGCCCTGTATATCAATCAAAAGACGGGATGGATGATAGGTTGACGTCAATTTTTTTAATGTCACTCGATCTACCAATAATACCTTTGGGATCGACTGGTAGAGATCGCGATCGACGTATTGAACACCCCTGGACTAGAGTAACGAAGTAGTGTAATTTATTACTTTTTTTGTGGAAAATATTATTTATCAACCTGAACATCTACCACTGTACAAGGAATTTGTATTCTCAGACCTGATCTTTGTTTTTCTCTTTCTTAAAACTGTTCATGTTTGACCCAACACCTCCACCAAGTGGCTTTACAGTGCATGTGGGATATAAAAACTTTTGAAAATGTGTTTCTGGTCATTAATAGCATCTTTTCAGTAGCATTAATTATAAATATGTAAGTGGTTGAATACAAATCACTACAGCATTTCAAAATGAACTGTGAATAAATGCAATTTAAAAAAAAAAGTAGAGCTTTACATTTGTATAAGATTTATACAAAAAGAAAAAACACATTAACCAAGGCATGTCATACATTGTGTTTTTTCTTTGTTTCTCTGAGGATTATTTACAAACAGGCTTATTTACATATAGCAATAACTCAGAAATGAAAAAGCTACATCGTCTAACACAAACAACCAGTTAGCATAATGATAATATATTTGTACAATGTAACTGGCAAGGCTAGAGCAAAAAAAAATGTTTAAATAACTTCAAGTATCTGTCTTCAGATTACATGGAGGTTTTAGTCCGATGGGAAGCAGATTTTAAGCGACAGCGAAGATAAACCAAAAATGTGGTGGAGCTGCAAACCGTGTAGTGTTGCTGGGACAGGACAGGAGGAGCTATAACCGTTGGAAAATACATCACAGACAATGCAACAAAGGTGGAGACAGAACAATCACTTCTGTGATAAATGCCCACTTATTAATAAACTTCTAACACAACCATGGGAAACCTCCTCTCTACATATAAAGTGATATCCAGCTTATTGGCCTATAGCACCTTTTTTACTGCTTTGAATAACAAATGTGCAACAGGCAGAAAAAAGACAAAAACAAAAGGAAACAAGAAACGACTTCCTCTGGGGAAAATGAGTCGAACGCAACAGGTTTCCAACAGTCCTAATGTTCCTGTATTTTGTGGTTGGACAAAACATCTTAGGTATCCAAAAGTAACTTCACAACATTCTGCGGCCGTTTAATTGTCTCTCTAATGAAACGCATTGGTTTAAGGGTCGGCCATCTGTGTTTGCTGCGAGTGTGTGTGTGTGTGTGTGTGTGTGTGTGTGTGTGTGTGTGTGTGTGTGTGTGTGTGTGTGTGTGTGTGTGTGTGTGTGTGTGTGTGTGTGTGTGTGTGTGTGTGTGTGTGTGTGTGTGTGTGTGTGTGTGTGTGTGTGTGTCTTTGTAGAGGAATTTTGCCCTTCTCTCCTTCTGAGTGGCAAACTCTGGTCAATGACTCTGGTGTTGAAGTCAGGAATGCTCATAATGAGTTTTTTCTCAATTGACAGCATAGCCAGAGCATTCAGGCGATCCTGTGTCATGCTGTTCCTCAAGAAAGTCTTTATTCTTTTCAGAGTGGAAAAGCACCTCTCTGCCTCAGCCGTAGCCATGGGTGTGGTTACCAGAATCTTCAGAAGACTGACAGTCTCTGTGAATGTCTCCTGGAGATTGTTGTCAATAAAGAACTGGAGCAGAGTAACAGCACCACTGCAAGCCCTGAACTGGTCATTTTCGTAGACGAGGGACAGTTCCGTCTTGAGCTTTGCCCTGTCCAGTCGAGGGTAGGCTTCCACAGTTGTTTCCAGCGCTGCTTAAGGGAATGTTTGGCTGTGCTGCTGGAACAGGTCTCCTTGCAGGAGGGTGGAGCTGATGAGGTGTTTGTTGAAGGAAAATCTCTCCTTTGCGTGACTCAGTATGGTATCACATACCTATGAAATAATGCACAATGAAAAAATCAAGACATAATAAATAACAGAATCACCTTTTCACATCTATCACTCATAATATCATTAGTGTCCCCTCATAAGATTTGTAACAAACAAAGAGCTTTCTTGTGAATGGAACTGAATCAGAATAACAGGACATCTATCTGAGCGTCAACAGAACAATATTACTGTTTAAAATTAAGTCACTACAATATATACATTTAATGGCTATGTTTACACTTCATTCATTCATTGTTGGGCCCTTTCTGTCTACTGTGGTTGCTTCTGGAGGCCTAAACCTTTTCTGATCTGTCTTGATCCCATTTGAAATGTAGACTGTGGGACACTTTTTGCAGTTTAGGCCTTGTTAAGTGTATACAATTCAGAATGTAATAAGCAATAGGCCTTTCCATTTGGATATTTTAACTAGCCTACCTATTTATTGAATTTACAGAAAATGGGCTTTCTTGTGAAATGTATCATTATTGTGACATGAAATTACCTATATATTATGAAAGGAGCTTTTGGTCATAGAACACGTTCATATTACTGCTTACCTCTCTAGCCAACAGCTGTTGCTCTTCATGTCCAAGTCCCCTCCTCTTTGTGGGCAGCTGCTGCACAGATCCACTGTTTTCACCAGAAGGAATGGAGTCCCTGATCCAAACCACAAGTAACCATGTACAATTACTCATTGTGGCAAGAATTGACAAATTAGGTTTGACTATTTGAAATAGTAGTCAGAGATACACCTTTTAAACGTTATATAATATATACATTTCCAGTAAGTATGTATGAGTTGGTCTATTGTGTTCAGCTAAATCACATTTAGGTTTCACAGATTTCCTATAATAAGCACATCTCAGCCATTGTAAATAATGATTTACCTGATTGTTTGTATGCTGCTGGTGAACCTCTTGATGAGTCCTGTGATGTAGACAGAGTCGATGTTCCTCTTCTGCAGTTGGCTAAACAGCATGTCTACATGTGGCATGATCTTGTGGAACAATGTCAGGAAAAAGCTAAAAACTTCATCTTCCATCATTCTCACAAAGCCCCCGGCTTCTCTCACTGTTATGGGATCAAAGTCACCTGAGTCTCTGATTGTCTTGAAACACCTCAGGATGTTCTCCTTGTGCTCATACACAGTGTTAACAGCACGACTGTTAAAGTTCCATCTTGTTGTGGAAGTGCCAGGAAGTCTGTGTGCCACAACTTGATCCAGGATTGCAGTTCGCTTAAATGACCTAGAGAAAAATGCAGCAAATCCACCAAGGTCTGAAAAAAATGTTCTTATCTTGGGGATGTGGGATGTTGCCTGCTGCATAATGAGGTTCAGCTGATGAGCATAGCAGTGGATGTAGTGCGCACTACTGTACACATCCTTCACTTTCCGCTGAACTCCACCTTTAGCTCCCCTCATCACCGCTGCACCGTCATAGGCTTGGGCGATTAGTTTGCCCTGTTGTCCATCGGGGAGGATAGTGCCCAGCCTCTCAATCAGCGCGGTGGCAACTGTGTCAGCATTTGCATTCTGAAGAGGGATGAACTCCAAAAAACGCTCCTGGACGTTGTTATGCGGGTCAATGTAGCGTAGCACAAGCACTAACTGGCAGTGGGTGGAAATGTCAGTTGTCTCATCCGCCTGAATAGATAAATAACTGGCATTTTTTACTTCCTCCAGAATGTAGTCTTTACAAACTGATAACATGCAGTCCAAAAGTCCATTTTGCACCGTCTTTGAGGTGCCTTTGAAAACGGTAGCCGTTTTAAGGTGCTCCTCCAACACGCTATCTAACGAGGCCAGAAGATTAACGAAACCCCGAAAAACGCCGGGGTTGTCGGATGTGTCAGTCTCGTCGTGGCCACGCAAAGCTAGGTCAAAGCCCCCACAAAATGCCACACAATCAATTATTTTAGACAAGACGTGCCTATTCTTGTCCACTTCTTCATTGTGTTTTTTCAATGAGATCTTGTACCCTTGATCTAGCTGCGCGGCTATGTTAGCTTTGCCTAGCATAGCTAGCTTGAAGGTACTTGTCATATGTAACTTTGTGCACTCGTGCTTTTTAATTTTTTCGGACAAATGCTTCATATCGTTCACCCCCTTCACAGTCCACGGGCACATCGTATTTGTCCCCGACTGTTTGAAGAGCAAGCATGGGAAACAAAAGACAGCATTCACCTGTTTGCATCCAGTTAGCCATGCCTTTCTGGTGTACCAGCTACGTGAGAAGCCTCGTTGATAGGTTTTGTTTTTTTCACGAGCTTGCTGCGATATATTCAAATCAGGTTGGTCCGGTCCAAGATCTTTTAGCAACTGTTTATCTCCCAAACTTCTCCTTTCGAAAGGATTGGAGATTAGCTCTTGAACTGAATTGGGTGGGGACAGAGGTCCGGAGACTCCACCTGCACACGAAGCCATCCTCTGCTCTAGTGCGTCACCCGGATATGAGTCACTGTCCAAACTACTCACAGATTGGACCAGGCGCTGACATTGGCGCCCGGTCAAAATCAGATTTGACGACGCTGATTGGCTGAAATTATGTTTCGCAACAGTCAGCTGCTAGTGGCTGCTGCTGCACTGGATGAAGGCTGATTTCTTAGCGCCCAGGCGAGAGAGGGTAATGATGTTGATACATGGGCAAGGCCAGGCAGGCAGGAAACATGTGACTTATCAGTAACTTTAGACATCGTAACACAATTTTAAACCAGATTGTATTGTAGATTATACATTTTACCGATACAAATTATATAATATTTACCTTTTTTATTAAAAATTAAATAAAAAAATAAAAAAATATATATATATAGGCTACTATATATATATTTTTTTTATATATTTTTTTATTTTATGTGGGAAGAGGTGGGGCGGCGCCCCTAGCGCCCCTATGGACCGGCCGCCACTGGCTGCAGCTGATTCAGAACACCGCTGCTCGAGTCCTTACCAACACTAAGAAAGTGGATCACATCACTCCTGTTCTGAAGTCTTTACACTGGCTTCCTGTGTGTCAAAGAATAGATTTCAAAATACTGCTGCTGTTTATAAAGCACTGAATGGTTTAGGACCAAAATGCATTTCTGACCTCCTGCTAAATGATGAACCATCAGGATCTCTCAGGTCTTCAGGGACTGGTCAGCTTTCTGTCCCCAGAGTCAGAACTAAACATGGTAAAGCAGCGTACAGTTATTATGCTCCAAATATCTGGAACAAACTCCCAGAAACCTGCAGGTCCGCTGCAACTCTTACTACTTTTAAATCCAGGCTGAGGACTTTTCTTTTTGTCGTTGCTTTTAATTGAACTATTCATATCTTAGACTGCACTGTAACTTTTATCCATGTATTTTTTTCTTTTAATGTTTATTTTATTAGCTTTTCTTTTTAATGACTGATTTTAAATGCCATTTTCTTAATGTCTTTCATTTTTTGTAAAGCACTTTGAATTGCCTTGTGTTGAAAAGTGCTATATAAATAAACTTGCCTTGCCTTGCCTTGCCTAATAAAGATTTCATGTGACACATACAATTGATTTGTTGATGTGAATTAATGTGAATAAATTAACTCTAGGTTAAAGGTACTTTTGCTATCACTACTCACCTATAAACCTTGTCCCTCGTGCTAGCCCTGACAACACCGGTAAGCACACCTTCATCTAGGCTGCACTGTAACGTGTCCTGACTTGTAGTGGTTCTCTCCTCTATCTACACTCTTCTTGTCATCTTTGTAAAACGATATCAGACTGGTAATTGACACAGCCATGACTTCTAGTTAAATTCAGTGTAGCTAAAATGAAAAGCTTTGTTAAAATATGCAAGCACGCGAAAGTCAAATTCAGCTTTATTGTTAAAAATTCTACATGTGTTATACATCCAGAAATATCGAAATATCGTTTCCCACAGTGTGACATGTATACATAAATCAAAAAGGGCCTAGATAAACGTGGTATACATTCAACAAAACGGGCCTAGATAACCGGGGTATACAGTTTAAAATGTTAATATTTAAAGTGTTCAAAGTGCAGTTTCAGTGCAAGTCAGTTGAAACGATCTTAAGTTGGCGTGACGTTGAAGTTTTAAGACCCTGCTGCTGTACTGGCTTGTAGTTCGTTTATAGCATAACGTTAGCATTTCGCTTTTGGCGACTAGATTTATGATTCAAAAATTATAAAACTAGGGTTGACATGTGGAGATTATCCGGCTGAACAAAACGTGATCTCTCTCTTAAATGTGTGTCAACCACAGACCTTATTTCGAGTTATTTTCCAAAATCCTATGGAGAATTTGCATTGGTTTTTCGGGAAGGAACCGGAAGAAGTTTACTTCCGGGTTTTACGACGCGTCACTGCGGTTCTCTATAGAGGTTTCTCAATACTCAAATTTCCCCTCCTCGACTCCTATCCCTATCCTATCCCTCCTATAGAGAGGCGAAGTCCCTCCCCTTCCGGGAGCCTCCATGGGACCCCGGAAGCGGAAAATTATACATTGAAGTCAATGGAGAGAGAAAAGTTATCTTTTGATCCCGTTTGAATTTTGCCACGAATGACACATATGATTTTTATCAATCTTAAACAATCATTTCCATGTAAAAAAAGTCACAGTTTGTCATAAAACTGTTGAAATATAAGACTATGAAAAATATGCAACTAGAAAGACAACAAATCCCAAATGCATTCTGGGTCGCGTAAGTGATGTCATAGGCGATAATGCTCCAAGACTGGTTGCGACTCGCAAAGCAAAGAAGAAGAAGATCTCGCAATTAAAGCAAAGAAGAAGAAGAAGAAGAAGAAGACTGATGTATTCCCTCCAATAAATAGGAGAGATTGCTAGTGATGGCAAAATGAAGCTTTGAATGAAGCGTCGAACCACTTGGACAATTGTGTCGGAAATAGGTTCATTTCTCGAAGCTTCAGTTACAGCGACCTCTCCTGGCGAAGTGCAAGGCTGCAGTGGGTTTAACGTATCTTTGCCTTGAAAAATATTCGATGCACACACACACACACACACACACACACACACACACACACACACACACACACACTAAGACTGAATATCATGTTCTATTTGCAATTAAAGATTGATAATAGTGTGCATTGGGTTATTGAGAAGAGACTAGAGAGTGCTTGACATTTTTTTGGGCGGAGAGGGCCTTTTATCAGTTATTAAAGTATTAAAGTTGAAAAGCAATGATTACAAGTTTAACTATTCCGAGCTTTGAACCAGCTGCGCGGAGGATATCCCCGCATCCTGGCCGCCAGCTCTATCCACTGGGCTATCAATTCCTTAGACCACCGAAGTGTTTTTATATTACTCATAGTCTTTTTGTTCACAACTTCTCCACATTTCGAAGTGTTTCACGAGCCAGAACGACCTATTTTTCTTCCTGGCGTGCTCTATAATGATCCAATTCAAATGCAATGCCAACAACAACTCAACAGCAACAATGCAAACTACGACAACAACCCACACATTGCGCATTGTTTAGAGCGGTTATAAAGTGTTGAAGCGCTCAAATTTGAAACTGTTTCAACCTGTCACCTGTCAGAATCGAGACGAGGCAGTGCATTGAATCACCTGATTGGACGGCGAACCAGTGAGTTGATTCATTCAGGAAATGAAGCAGTTGCTGGTTCGGACGTCACATGTCACGTGATTTGAAGCAGTTGCTGCTTCGGACGTCACATGTCACGTGATTTGAAGCAAGCTTCGAAGCACTGCTTCTATGGAATAGGAAGTCCAGGGTTGAAGCTCCGTTCGAAGCTTCAGTGTCAAACTGCCATCACTAGAGATTGCTCCAATAAATTCACTTTTAAAAGATGCATGTGTGCTTTGTACCAGGTTGTAATCACAAAAGTGATCATACCACTTGCTCATTCTATCGCTTCCCGTCTGATGAAAGGACCAGGAGTCGTTGGACCAAACATATCAGGTAATATACATGTTTTGCATGGAACATAGTCAAGTTAGCTACCTAGCTAGTAGCGAGCATGTTAGTTAGCATTACATTACTTAGCCATGTCATTTGTATTAGCCTTAACATGAAGTAAACCAAAATGTTAAACAGTAAGAGTAGTCATGATGGTAAGTATTTTGTGAAACATTTGAAGAGTAGCCTATCGCCCCCTCCACCAGGTGCTAAGGGGGCGGGAGGTAGGCTAACGCTACATTAGCATCAGCGATCTTTTCTACTTCATGCTATCTGCAAAAATGGTTAACATTGAACATTAAAATATCAGGCAGTTCAGGGAGAGTCGAAGGAAGGAAGGCAGGCAGCTTTGCATGACATTCTTCTGGACGTGTTTCATTGTGATGATAGTGAGAGTGAGTCAATCTGTTTGTTGGAAAAACAGTAGTTGAGTGATTACTGAGAGAAAATTATTAAAAGAGATAATTATTCAGTGTTGTTACTTTAAAGTGTTGTTACTGACCTTTTTCTCTTTTATTTTCTTTACTTCACCTGTAACTGCTGAGACCCTGAGGAACATGCACACTGGACTGACCTGCTCTGGCAACCTGATTTCCACTGTACGTAATAGTATTTGGTTATGGTATATTATTTATATACATCAAAGGCACAATGCACCCCCCAGAGACACACATGTATTGAGTGTGATATTTTGCATTGGTCATGTGAAATCATCTTTACATACTAGAAAACTGTAGGAGCGGCAACTTGTTTTGAAATAGAATTTTTAATATCCGATAATAAAGTTGATCTGTTTTCTTTATTCTTCTCTCTTCCCAGCTCCATCCATCACCATTCTCTGTTCCTGCAGGTCCTGCTTGCTAATCAATGCTCATATTTTTTTACACAATTAGAAATAAAGTCAATGTATTGTATCACATGAAGTTGTGCTTCATTCTGAGTCAATAATACATTCATTCTGCCTTCAACTGAAAAATTATTGTGGACTGCACCGATATCCATCTAGCTGCCCCCCAGTAAGATGAACCAAGCAAAGCTGACATACTCAACATACAGCTGTGCTCTTAAAGAGCCTGTGACACGAACCCAACAACTGTTGTGCAATGAAATAGTGGGCTACTAGTAATCTCGAACAGTCAGTTTAAAAAAGAAAAAGCGATACCGTTCCGATAAATATCAATAATTTCGAACATCGCGGGAAAATTCCTTCGACTCATTTTGAGGTTTTGGGGGAAGCCGGAAGTGACGTCAATGCGGGAACGCTTCACTGTGCGGCGAGAGAGCCAAACACGGACAAAGTGTGTTGTCATGCGTAGAAATTGTGAATTACTGAGTTTAGGCACGTTAATAACGTTTTAATGAAGTTGACTACAGTATATTCATATTTGTCAGTGGTTTCATGTCAATTCCGCGAACATAAACATAAATGATCGTGGTGAAGATGATGATTAAATTAGGATAAAAAATCGGTAGTGAGAGCTGCTGAATTTCCTCCCGTGGATGTGATATCAAATCGATTATTTTTGTAGTTGTAAACTCAAGTAGATGAAACTACATTTATTAGTGCTTTCATGTCAACTCGGCGAACATATGACACATTAAATGATCGTAAGGATGATGATTTAAAAATCTTTTGTTTGAGCCGGTCTGCATTTCCTGATGAGAAAACAAACCTTAGCTTTTTGTAGTTGCAGTCAGTGGTGTAGTGGGCGTTGGACACGGGGGTACCCCCACTTATTTGAAGCATGATTTCTTTTTTTAATAGTCTAATACAGGGGTCGGCAACCCCTGGCACGCGTGCCAGCATTGGCACGCGGCACCCTAACCAGTGGCACACTAGGAATAAGTGGAATAAGTGTGCAAAAATATTTAAATTGTATTTTCGGATCCTGAACGACACCGCCGCCAGAGCGCGTCTCCCCGTTACCTGCAGAAGGAAGCCATGCACGCAACGCAGCCCCGCCCTCTTTATCTCCAGGTGACTTTCTGCCGCTTTCCTCCGTGGTGCAGTGCTGATTGTTTCACCACGGAGGAAAGCACTTCACAAATTGCAGTACCCATAAGGAGCTGTATAAATCCCGCAGTTGTTGCGTGGCTGTGTGTGTCTTTGGTTGAATGCACAGTGGCGATCTGCTCATCTCTCATCGAAATAATATGCTACAAAGGGGCGGACTGGCCATCTGTGTGTTGAACGTTCCTGTCGGCTCCCAAACCGTAGTCGAGGAGGGCAGAAGCAACAAGCTTCAGGTTCAATAACCCACTTTAGCTTAAATGACTGGAGAGAGGCGAGCTCTTCTTGGGAGGCCGTTGCATTTATTTAGCTGTTCTTCTGTTTCACAAAATACATCACAGACCTCTGTTTTTCTGCTGCCTCGTTTCACTTCCAGAAATAACATACACACGTTCCCTCACTGTCGCTCTACCATCCACAAACACACATGCACAAGCCACACCTCTCTCTCTCTCTCTCTCTCTCTCTCTCTCTCTCTCTCTCTCTCTCTCTCTCTCTCTCTCTCTCTCTCTTAAAGGGCCAACGATCTCATCTCATTCTGCATGACCCTAATATCATAACATGTGTGCTCTGGAGAATCACAGAACGGACGATCGTCCTTATTATTATGCCGTTTAAACCAATGATTTAAATGTATTCATTAAATTCGGCATCATGTAAGTTGCGCTGACAGGTCCACACACACTGCTTCCCCGCAGCGAGGCTCCCCCGCCCTCAAAAACATCCGCACTACACCAGTGGTTGTAGTAGTAGCCTACACCAACATGGATTAAACGTGTGGTTTTTTTTACCACAATGTTGGGGAAATTAATGGATAAAATGCACGGATTATTATTATTATTATTATTATTCCCACTCCGATCGGGACACTAGGTCCACCGTTTCCCCGCAGCGAGGCTCCCCCCGTTGACAGTTTACGTGGGCTGGACTGGGTGCAGTGGCGGACTGGCCATCGGGACGAATCCCGATGGGCCGGTACCGAAGTGGGCCGGTCGGATAAGTCACTAGCACATCCCCCACTCCCCCCGTTGACAATTTACTAGTGGTACCGAAGTGGGCCGGTCGGATAAGTCACTAGCACATCCCCCACTCCCCCCGTTGACAATTTACTAGTGGTACTGAAGTGGGCCGGTCGAGAGTCCCGGGCTGATTTTTAGTCCCAGTCCACCACTGGCCACATGACTGTATGATCGCCCATATTGACGCACCTAATTCCTAAACTTCTAACAGATACAAAATAAACCGATCCTTCAGCCTCATATGAGCTCTCAGACACGTTCAAAATTAAACTGTCATCGCTGTCTGAGCTTGCTGCTGTGTGCGCCATCGTGCGTTTACATGCAGAGGCTGGGATCCTGAACGGTGCAGCTGGAGCGCTGTGCCCGCAATGACGTCACACATGATTTGGCGGGACTTGAAGAATCCCCGAGAAGATCTAGAAAATTGTTAACATTGAAGGGCAGATTAATGGTTATCAAAGTACAAATATCCAAAATCCGTTCAGTAACGGTTTTCAAGGGGACAATATTTACTCAAATTGATGGGTTTGGATGATGGGGGAAACTCGTGTCACAGGCCCTTTAAGTTTACATGAAGAATTTGTGAAATATTGTTAATAACAGGTTTAAATGATTATTAGTAATTAATTATATAATTGTCTCATTGTAGACGAGCAGACAGGGAGCCAGATGAGAAAAGCAGAATATGCAGCTGCCATTTTCCACATGGAAAAGAGAAAGGGCCAAGTGTATTTGAGTGGACAAAAGAGAAATCCCAAATACGAAAAATAAAATTATACAATTTACAGATATGTATACAAATATATATATATATATATATATATCCTATATACACCATCATGTATAATGATGGTGTATGATGTAGAAGGAAGTGTGGTAGATAAGTAAATATAGAGTTACATAAAGATCCATGTTACAGCAAAAGATGGAATAACTAAGAAGCACGCAGTATAATAATAATTACATGCAACAATTAAATAACTGCTCAGCATCTCCACCCCAATCCCAATCTGCTGTGTCCTGTTTTCCTCCCCTCTGCATAACACCCCATCACACATATGAAACACAACGCAGAGTCCGAGGGTGTTAAGAGTATGTTTATTTAAATGTCCTCCTCTCTACTGGCCAACACAGGGAGCATATGCTGGGTGTAGAATTGTTCCAGGAGGAGGAGATTTCCATGCCATGCAGGGTCTTTGGGGATGGGGATGATGATCGCCTCCTTCGTGGTCCACAGTAGCAGAGACTCCGGTCTGTGATGTGCAGCTGTTATATAATATACAATACATTTTTGAAAAACATTTGATCAACAAAAAAGGATTTGGTCAGGATCTAGAGTCAGTGTGTAGTTTATTAATTAATCAATGCTCTTTACATTAGGAAAACACATACCAGTGTACCAGAGGGAGTCACACACAGCTGTGCCTAGATAACCAAACAAATTGACAACAGGGATGCAAACTCATCAGGTATGAAAAAGGTGACAAGGATCCGAGCCCCCCGACCCCACAGAATATCGGCTTTAAAATTAGGAATAACAGAGGATTTTAGCAGTCAGAACAACTAAAGCAGCATTGTTAATATTAACAGAAACGCCAAAGAGTCACATCTAATAGAAATATATAAAAGCATTTATTTTAATCGTGTAGCAGCCAGTTTATAATTTTGGCAGCACTGTTGAGCATTTTGAAAATTCATTTGCATGCCTCTGTGCAAGGCTTAGTCTTTCTATCTTTAAAGCCACTGGTGTAAAGTAACTAAGTTCATAAACTCAACAAGTACTATAATTGGGCACAATTTTGAGATACTTGTACTTTACTTAAGTATTTCAATGTTTTGCTACTTTGTACTTCTACTCCACTACAGTTCAGAGGTACATGGTGTACTTTTACTCCACTACATGTATTTAATCCCTTTAGTTACTTTACAGATGTGGATGAATGATGTGAAATATAATCAAGTCTAAAATCAGACTTTAGTTCCACCTGGAGTAAATCCACAAGCTACCCTGCAGTATACAAAGTCATTCAAACTAGCTGCACCTTTACCAGCTTTGGGAACACTTTAATGATCAATCATTATAAAACATATCATATTATTCTGAAATGGACCAATCTGCAAAATCACTACTTTTACTGTCGCTACTTTCACTATATTTTGATAATAATACTTTTCTACTTTTACTTGAGGAACATTTGGAATGCAGGACTTTTACTGTAACAGAATATTCCTACACTCTGATACTTCTACTTTTACTCAAGTAGCCTACACAGAGCAATGGTCAGCTGGAATTCGTTACCGGTCCATATCATTCAAGACAACTCAAACATACATTTCAAACATTTGCTAAAACAATATCTGAGAACTACAAATTAAATTTGAACTGTACTTGTGGGTCAATTAGTAATTAGTAATTAGTATTATCATGTAAATTATATTGTTGGTAAAATTTTGTTTAGGTTTTGACTTGATGATGGCTAAAATGTGATGACTATTTTTTTCTGTTTTGTTTTTGCTTTCACTTCCTTACCATGCACTTTTCATGAAATGATGAGTTGTTCCGTTCTGGTTTGTATTATGTATGTTTTGTGTGGGTGAGGACCCCAGGAAGAATAGCCAATGCTCATGCTAGTGCTAATGGGGATCCTAATAAAAACTAAACTAAACTACACGATCTGAGTACTTCTACTTTTAGTCAAGTACAAGATCTGAGTACTTCTACTTTTACTCAAGTACAAGAACTGAGTACTTCTACTTTTAATTAAGTACAAGATATATACTTATACCACCTCTGTTTATAGCCTATGAAAAAAACGATTAGAAAACGAAGGCTAAAGCTAACGTTAGCAGATAGTGACAATGTATGCTAGTTAGGTAGCTCAACGATAATATTGCGACGGAAAAAAAACCTTTTCAGTGCACATCACGCTCTGCTGCTCCGACAGGGAGCTCTGCTCTGAACACATGAACGGCCCGTTCTAACAGCTTTTCACCAGCGGTCCAGTCTGTGCCACAGTGACTCCGAACCACACAGTTAGTATTAACGAACGCACCGTAGGTAATGTAGCTGCTGAAGCTAGACCATCATCATCGCCGAGCAGCAGAGCCTTATTATACATCATGAGCAGAGCCGACAGGCAGGAAGACTCGAGCACACAGCTCGCGCTTCATTACAATATATAAAAAAAGCTTGCGGCCGCACATTAATCCGGAGAGACAGCAAGCGCATTTCGTGGCATTTGCGGGCAGTGGCAAGTACTTCCGGCATCTGCCACAGAGGCCGCTACTCCGTGGTATCTGTGACAAGTATATGCCACAGATGTGGTATCTGTGGCAAGTATATGCCACAGATCCCACAACTTGCCGTGGCAAGTATATGCCACAACCATGCCACAACTTGCCGTGGCAAGTATATGCCACAACTTATATATGCCACAACTTGCCGTGGCAAGTATATGCCACAACTTGCTGTGGCAAGTAAATGCCACAAGTTAAGAGTTAAGAGAAGGTTTACGGTAGCTGCCACTCGCCTTCCGTGGCAAATGCTGATATTTAAATGTCGCTGTTTTGGCATGACTTTATTGGACTGATCTGTACACAAGACTGATGATCTGTTACTGATGGTCCAATCATATTTTTCAGAAAGATTAAACATTATATGTTCTATAGATTTTACTTGGAGAACGTGGTTTGTTAAAATAAATAAACATGCTATTTTTATGATAATACTCAAGATATATTATTAGTAAGTTGACATAAAGATCTAACATTGTTGACCAGAGGTGGGAAATAGGCTAACTTGTATACCCAAGTACTGTATTTGTGATTTAGAAATAGCCTACTTGTACTTTAGTTGAGTATGTAAATGGTATGTTACGTAGTAGGCTACTTACCCCACTACAATTCAGAGGTAAATTGTGTAATTGTAGCCTACTCCCCTACATTTATTTAATACGCTACCTTTAGTTACTTACTACAGATTCTGATTAATGATGATACATATAATCAAGTCTTAAATCAGACGTTATAGTTACTCCTGGAGTAAATTCACAAGATACCCTACTACAGTATACAAAGTCATTAAAATTAGCTGCACCTTTACCAGCTTTGAGAACACTTTCATGATCAATCATTATAATGAAAACATGTATTATGCACTTTAAGTATATTGTTATGCTAATCATTTTGCGCTTTTACTTGAGTAACATCTTAATGCATGACTTTTACTTGTAACAGAGTATTCCAACATTTAGGTTGGCTACTTCTACTTTTACTTCACACTAGAACCGCCAGGGGTCGCTGTATAGCCTACCTAAAACCATCAACGTGTCAAATGAACGAATGCATTGATTTTCAAGGTACAATATTATTTTATTTATCATACTAAAACACAATGAGTGTCGCCATTACTCGCCGTGGCATGTGCCTTGGCATTTGTGGCATCTCCCACAGAAGCCACTACTCTGTGGCATCTGTGGCAAGTATATGCCACAGATGCCACAACTTGCCGTGGCAAGTATATGCCACAACTTGCCGTGGCAAGTAAATGCCACAGATGCCACAACTTGCCGTGGCATTTGCGCATGCTGAACGGGAGTTGCCACAAGATGCCAGAGTTAAGAGAAGTTTTACAGTAGCTGCCACTCGCCTTCCGTGGCAAATGCTGATATTTAAACTCGTATTTATCGTGTAAAATGTCGTTGTTTAGGCATGACTTTATCGGACTGATCTGTACACAGGACTGATGTGCGATCTCTATTTTTCAAAAATAAATTATCATTTATATTCAATTTTACTTGGAATAGCCTACGTTGTTTGCTAAAATAAACAAACGTGCTATATCTAAGATAGTAGACTAAACATAGGCCTATATTGTAATAAAAAAAGAAATATTGGCAAGTGAGCGTTGCAACGCAAGCCCTTGGCAATTGTCGCTTGTTGAGGGGAGTTTCCACTGCTTGCTACGATAACCAGGTGTATTGTTACTAGTAAAGACAAATAATTAAAAAATAAATATCTGTATTGACACAGCAACGTGTACAATGGTGTTATTAGACTTGGCTACAGACTTAGGGCAGCACCATGAGAATGATAAATACTTAAATAAACATGAAGAATGTTCTCTTAAGCATGATACTCCAAGCAATCCTCATTTAACCGTATAAAGTTGATTTAATATGTTGAGGAAAGAGGGTTACAATGTAATATAATTACACCCTTGTTAAAACTTTTTTTGTGCATCAGTAAAAAGGTTATATGTCATGCATGCAAATATCAAATCATTGTGTTGCTAATTAACATAAACAGATTTTGATATGATACGTTGTATTTACTTTATTTATCTAAAATGTTGAAATCTTTGCGTTACAGCAGTGATAAGGGATAGGAAACATAAAATAATAATAATAAAAAGAAACAGGAAATAATTTACACATTATTAGTAGATATTTATCTACAGAGTATCTAAAGAATAAACAATATAGCCTACTGAATATGTAAGAATACACTATAATAAACCATCTTACTAAAACCAATAGAAACATATATTTGTCTTTCTTAACCCTTTCATGCATGAATTATGAAAGCCTCACTCAGGATCTTTTTACCAGGTGTTTTTATTGCTCTTGGGGCATGAAAAACAAGATTTTAACTTTAGTTTATTTTTATCTAGTTTTTTCAAATTTAGAACATTTAAAAATACATTTAAAAAAAGAATTTTAAGGATGATGTTTTATAATAATATATCTTGAGTATTATCATAAAAATAGCACGTTTATTTATTTTAACAAACCACGTTCTCCAAGTAAAATCTATAGAACATATAATGTTTAATCTTTTTGAAAAATAGAGATCGGACCATCAGTAACAGATCATCAGTCTTGTGTACAGATCAGTCCTATAAAGTCATGCCAAAACAGCGACATTTTACGCGATAAATACGGGTTTAAATATCAGCATTTGCCACGGAAGGCGAGTGGCAGCTACCGTAAACCTTCTCTTAACTCTTAACTTGTGGCATTTACTTGCCACGGCAAGTTGTGGCATATACTTGCCACGGCAAGTTGTGGCATATATAAGTTGTGGCATATACTTGCCACGGCAAGTTGTGGCATCTGTGGCATATACTTGCCACAGATACCACGGAGTAGCGGCCTCTGTGGCAGATGCCGGAAGTACTTGCCACTGCCTGCAGATGCCACGAAATGAGCCAGGCCCTACTGTTAATCCGGGTCCCAGACCCCCTCCCATACCCCAAAATATTTTTATTGCAGATCTACATGAATCACACAAACGACCTATTTTGGATTGAAAACGGCGAATTTCGCCGAAAGGTGACAAGTTTGCACAACCAAAATCCTTGAATCTACACACAGCAAATAAACTCAAATGACACAACGAGATGTAAAAAGGAGATCACACATATAGTCGATATAGAACTGGCCGTTTCAATCTGAAGAGCAAATAAAACAAAACACGGGAGTGTAGCTTGTTCTTGTGAACATTAATGTTATCCACAGCATACACAGAGACCACAAAGTTCTTAAGGAGAAAACTAGTTGCTAAAACAAAACACGTTAGTGTACCTTGTTAGCTAATGTTAGCTAGCTGACATGAACCTTAAACATTGCACTCATATTACTCATTGAAATCTTGTAAAGCCGGTCCCGCATGCTGGCTCTTACAGAACTGACTAACTCCCCTTTCGTGTATGTACAGCTCTCAACATGCCCAGACTTGTAGTGATTTTCACCTTGTTTTATACTTTTTCGCCTCATTCTGAAAGAAACAGGTGAAATTTGCTAACGTGACAGCCATCTTTGTGATGGTGACGTGTATTGTGCGAGACCAGAGACCTGTAGTTCACTGAACGGTTTCACACAAAAAAATGTGTAACTTCACAGTTTTACGACACATTTTAATTTTTTTGACTTGCAAAATGTGCTTTTAATTTGACAAACATCATATGTGTCATTCGTGGCACAATTCAAACGGGATCGAAAGATGACTTTTCTCTCTCCATTGACGTCAATGTATAATTTTCCGCTTCCGGGGTCCCATGGGTCGGAAGTAGATGGGCGGGACTTCGCCTCTCTATAGAGAACCGCAGTGACGCGTCGTAAAACCCGGAAGTAAGTTAGCATTTTTATCACTTCCGGTTCCTTCCTCAAAAAGCAATGCATTTTTTCCATAGGGTTTTGGAAAATAGCTCGAAATAAGGTCTGTGGTTGACACAAATTTAAGAGATAAATCACGTTTTGTTCTACGACATTAAATACATCAGCAGTTACCCCACTGGGGATTTTTGAAGAGTTTACGTGTCTGAAAAACGATGGTTGTTACCGAGTGGCTGAATAGGACTACAGAAATTGTCGAGGCCATTGTACGTCATTACGCCGAACACGTAAACACTCCCGCTGAGTTTGTTTTCCCCTGTGTTCTGCTGGAAAGCAAGTACCTGCCTATCTTTAGTATCTGTATATCTATATCTGACCATTAGAATCTGTATTTTTGAAATTGTCGTTTTTAACACCGTAGTTTTACAAATTATAGAATAATTAATTACCAGTGTTTTCCAATTTTACTCGGCAGTTCGTTTCATTAGCTAACGTTAGCAATGGTTTGTTGCTTTGCTCGGGTTGCAGCCACAGGTCTTCGCATGAAACGTGTTTGTTCTATCGTTTCCCGGCCAATGTTTTCCAAAGGAGAGTCTGGATTCGTGCCATGAGGTAAGCTGACGTTACATTTTTGTCCATGTCACGGTGAAATGTAAATGATGGGTAGTGACTGTATCGCCGTTTTAGAGATGGCGCTGCTGAAAAGACCGCAACATAAGTAAAGATAATGAATACATCCTATTAAAACCTGTGTGGCTTATATGATAAGTCTAATTAGTACAAGCAGCATAACGTTTCACCATGTAACTAAAGATTGTAGTCAGGGAAATTAGTTTGACATATTAAATTAATAACAAATCACCTCTGGCTGGCAGAGAACTCTCTGCTCCATAGCTTCTATTGGACGTAAAATCACATGTACATTTTACATTTATATTCAATTTAATATTCCATCCCTCACATACTTTTGTATATATAATAACTTATATTTTGTTTTTCTTGTTATGCTGCTGCAACACAAACATTTCCCAAATTGGGATCAATACAGTAATATCTTATCTTAATTAATTAAGAAATATAACTATTATAATTAGTAGGGATGCACCGAATATTCGGCCACCGAAAATTATCGGCCGAAAATGGTTAAAAAGGCCGTTTCGGCTTTCGACCGAAAGGGTTTTAGCACCGAAAAAATATCACCGAATGTCAGGGAACAGGGTTACGTTGGTAAGCTAACGTGTTGTTGTGATGACGTAATCAAAAGGCGGCGACAAGACGGCGCGCGACCATGCTCGCGGCTGGCTCACAGCCAACATGTCTGGCGCTCGGAGATATTTAAAAATATCAGAGAAAGAGGCGCAGATTGCGATTTGTAAAACGTGTTCAGCTGACATTTCTCGAGGGGGTGTAACTGCAAAGACTTTCACCACTTCGGGATTACTCCACCACTTGAAATCAAAACACCCGGACAAATATGCGGAGTAAGATCAAATCACAAGCATTGACAGCGAGAGACTGTTCAGCGCTGCCTCTCATGTGCTTGATGAGAAGAGGAACAGACTTATGGCTGATAAAGCAGAGAAGCTACTGTTCATTAAAAATAACCTCTCACTTTTCCTTAATAAGTAGACCAGGCTGGCTTATCATAAGCTTATCTAGTTCTACATGTCTACTCTATACCCACTTTCCTGAACAATTTTCATTGTGAGTTATAATTCACCATCTCAGGTTATCATTAGGGGGAAATGACAGCAGCACAGTGTTCAATATATTGTACTTTCGGTATCTAAATGATACAATGTTGTTTACATTGCTCATGAGGACAGACCACCTTATTTGCAGATTCTTGAAATTGTAATTTAATTTGTAATTGATTGTGGATTTTGTATCCAGTTTTCACTTTATGTATCTTTATACAATGTTTACTACTTTGCTTATGAAATTGAATTGTAATTTCATTTGTAAATAGTTACATTCATGTGGATTTATCCAGTTTGCACATTTGTATGCATGCACTTATAGGTGCATTTGTTGTTGTTGAAGGCCTGGCTGTTACAGTCTTTATTTACACTATTTTGTTGTAGGCCTACTGGCCTAGATGTTTATGCAGTTTTAAAGCACCTTGGCTTTGTTCTGAATGCACTTTGTTGTAGTTATCCTACAGAGAAAAGAAAATGCACTTGACTTGGAATTAATGTACTGTATGCATTCAAAAGTGCTGAATAAATGTTTTATGGACCCATAATAGTGATTATTATTTAAGTTAAGTTTTGCCATTATCATGTATTTTTCCATAATCAGGTAGCTGAACAACATTGGTAAAAACTGTATACATTATATATATATATATATTTATATTAATCATTTTCGGCCTTTTGGCTTTCGGCCAACTGTTTCCTATTTTCGGTATCGGTTTCGGCAAAGAATTTCCCATTCGGTGCACCCCTAATAATTAGTGTAGCAGCTGACACCTATTTTCAATATGGATTAATCTACCATTTATTTCTTTAGTTCAATTTTCATCTATAAAAATGTCAAAATAGTGAAAATGTTCACGAGACTTAAAAAAGTGCAAGGTTATATCATTAGATGTTTTGTTTTAGCCTATGTACTGTATGTCTTAATGCTCTTACAGTATATGTGACGGTGTGACTTCCATGAAACTATATTTTATATCTTCCCAACAGACGAGCTGACAGAAAACCTAACACTCTAACAACCACAACATTGCAAAGGCGAGTAAATGTAAATTAAAAACAATTCACAATTGTATTATTTCTTCTTCTTTCTTGCAGTGAGGTGAAGCTGACCTTGCACTTGGTGCCCGTAAGGATGTTCCTCACGCAGGCTGAATGTTTCTCCTTCCTTACTGACAAAGAAGTCCTTGATTTGCAATGCTTCACTAATTGTCATTTCCCTTGCTCCGTAGGGACACTTTACCTCAAGCACAGCGGAAGACCCTACCAGACCATCTGGAGATGCCCCCAACATTCCTGATTGGGAGAGCCACAAATCTGACTCATGGACCTGCATCTGAGTTGCAGTGGTGAATGCCCTGACGCCCTCACATTCATTCATAGTCCCCCACTGTACAGACAAAACACCATCAAGGGCCTGTTGTTGCCCTAGCACCCTGGCAATAAAGGAAGCAGTCACACGCTTTGACCTCAGGACAGCTCCAAAGTTGCTGGCAGTCAACCTTCCTTTCCTGAACAAATGCCAGTTTGGGCTGGTTCGCTGACCAGTAGTAGCCACCTGAATTGCCCTCGGTTGCTCTTCAGACAATGCCATGCTTGCCACAATTGCCTCAGGTCCCTGATGCCCAACAGATTTGATAATTTCAGGAACAGTAAGTGTTTCCAAGCTGTAGTGTTCCTCTTCTGGCTCGGGGGAGAGAAGCCAAGAAATTCCTGAGAACCTGCCCCCGAGTCTGTCCCTCAGCCAGTCATGATCTTCGGAGGTGGGCTCTCTTGTCAGCGGGTTAAATTAGTTATTGGTTTCAACAGTCACATTAAAACAGTTACTAAATCAGCTTGCTATCACCTAAAGAACATATCTAGGATTAAAAGACTAAAGTCACAGCAGGATTTGGAAAAACGTGTCCATGCTTTTATCTTCAGTAGACTGGACTACTGCAATGGTGTCTTCACAGGTCTCACTAAAAAATCTATTAGAAAGCTGCAGCTGATTCAGAACACTGCTGCTCGAGTCTTCACTAACACTAAGAAAGTGGATCACATCGCTCCAGTTCTGAAGTCTTTACACTGGCTTCCTGTGTGTCAAAGAATAGATTTCAAAATACTGCTGCTGTTTATAAAGCACTGAATGGTTTAGGACCAAAATGCATTTCTGACTAAATGATGAACCATCAAGATCTCTCAGGTCTTCAGGGACTGGTCAGCTTTCTGTCCCCAGAGTCAGAACTAAACATGTTAAAGCAGCGTTCAGTTATTATGCTCCAAATATCTGGAACAAACTCCCAGAAACCTGCAGGTCCGCTGCAACTTACTACTTTTAAATCCAGGCTGAAGACTTTTCTTTTTGTCGCTGCTCTTAATTGAACTATTATTATCTTAGACTGCACTGTAACTTTTATCCATGTATTTTTTCTTTAAATGTTTATTTTATTAGCTTTTCTTTTTAATGACTGATTTTAAATGCCATTTTCTTAATGTCTTTCATTTTTTGTAAAGCACTTTGAATTGCCTTGTGTTGAAAAGTGCTATATAAATAAACTTGCCTTGCTTAATAAAGATTTCATGTGACACATAAAATGTATTTGTTGATGGGAATTAATGTGAATAAATTAACTCGGTCTTAAAAGGTTAACGGTACTCTTGCTATCACTACTCAACGACACTATAAACCTTGTCCCTCATGCTAGCCCTGACAACACCGGTAAGCACACCTTCATCTAGGCTGCACTGTAACGTGTCCTGACTTGTAGTGGTTCTCTCCTCTGTCTACACTCTTCTTGTCATCTTTGTAAAACGATATCAGACTGGTAATTGACACAGCCATGACTTCTAGTTAAATTCAGTGTGGCTAAAATGAAAAGCTTTGTTAAAATATGCAAGCACGCGAAAGTCAAATTCAGCTTTATTGTTAAAAATTCTACATGTGTTATACATCCAGAAATATCGAAATATCGTTTCCCACAGTGTGACATGTAGGCCTATACATAAAACAAAAAGGGCCTAGATAAATGTGGTATACATTAAACAAAACGGGCCTAGATAACCGGGGTATACAGTTTAAAGTGTTAATATATTTAAAGTTTTCAAAGTGCAGTTTCAGTGCAAGTCAGTTGAAACGATCTTAAGTTGGCGTGACGTTGAAGTCGTGCGACCCTGCTGCTGTACTGGCTTGTAGTTTGTTTATAGCATAACGTTAGCATTTTGCTTCTGCCGACTAGATTTATTATTCAAAAATTATAAAAGTAGGGTTGACATGTGGATATTATCCGGCTGAACAAAACGTGATCCATCTCTTAAATGTGTGTCAACCACAGACCTTATTTCGAGCTATTTTCCAAAATCCTATGGAGAAATTGCATTGCGTTTTAGACGAAGGAACCGGAAGAAGTTTACTTCCGGGTTTAAGGACGCGTGTCGCAGTGACGCGTCGTAAAACCCGGAAGTAAGTTAGCATTTTTAGCACTTCCAGTTCCTTCCTCAAAAAGCAATGCATTTTTTCCATTGGGTTTTGGAAAATAGCTCGAAATAAGATCGGTGGTTGACACAAATTTAAGAGGTAATTGACGTTTTGTTCTACGACATTAAATACATCAGCAGTGACCCCACTGGGGATTTTTGAAGAGTTTACGTGTCTGAAAAACGATGGTTGTTACCGAATGGCTGAATAGGACTACAGAAATTGTCGAGGCCATTGTACGTCATTACGCCGAACACGTAAACACTCCCGCTAAGTTTGTTTTCCCCTGTGTTCTGCTTAAAAGCAAGTACCTGCCTATCTTTAGTATCTGTAGGCCTATATCTATATCTGACCATTAGAATCTGTATTTTTGAAATTGTCGTTTTTAACACAGTAGTTTTAGAAATTATAGAATAATTAATTACCAGTGTTGTCCAATTTTACTCTGCAGTTCGTTTCGTTAGCTAACGTTAGCTAAAGCTAGCGCTACTAGTTAGCTACGCAATGGTTTGTTGCTTTGCTCCGGGTTGCAGCCACAGGTCTTCGCATGAAACGTGCTTGTTCTATCGTTTCCCGGCCAATGTTTTCCAAAGGAGAGTCTGGATTCGTGCCATGAGGTAAGCTGACGTTACATTTTTGTCCATGTCACGGTGAAATGTAAATAATGGGTAGTGACTGTATCGCCGTTATAGAGATGGCGCTGCTGAAAAGACCGCAACACAAGTAAAGATAATGAATACATCCTATTAAAACCTGTGTGCCTTATATGATAAGTCTTATTAGTACAAGCAGCATAACGTTTCACCATGTAACTAAAGATTGTAGTCAGGGAAATAAGTTTGACATATTGAACTAATAACAAATCACCTCTGGCTGGCAGAGAACTCTCTGCTCCATAGCTTCTCTTGGACGTAAAATCACATGTACATTTTACATTTATATTCAATTTAATATTCCATCCCTCACATACTTTTGTATATATAATAACTTATATTTTGTTTTTCTTGTTATGCTGCTGCAACACAAACATTTCCCAAATTGGGATCAATCCAGTAATATCTTATCTTAATTAATTAAGAAATATAACTATTATAATTAGTGTAGCAGCTGACACCTATTTTCAATATGGATTAATCTACCATTTATTTCTTTAGTTCAATTTTCATCTATAAAAATGTCAAAATAGTGAAAATGTTCACGAGACTTATCAAAGTGCAAGGTTATATCTTTAGATGTTTTGTTTTAGCCTATGAACTGTATGTCTTAATGCTCTTACAGTATATGTGACGGTGTGACTTCCATGAAACTATATTTTATATCTTCCCAACAGACGAGCTGACAGAAAACCTAACACTCTAACAACCACAACATTGCAAAGGCGAGTAAATGTAAATTAAAAACAATTCACAATTTTATTATTTCTTCTTCTTCCTTGCAGTGAGGTGAAGCTGACCTTGCACTTGGTGCCAGTAAGGATGTTCCTCACGCAGGCTGAATGTTTCTCCTTCCTTACTGACACAGAAGCCCTTGATTTGCAATGCTTCACTAATTGTCATTTCCCTGGCTCCGTAGGGACACTTTACCTCCAGCACAGCGGAAGACCCTACCAGACCATCTGGAGATGCCCCCAACAATCCTGATAGGGAGAGCTACAAATCTGACTCATGGACCTGCATCTGATTGGCAGTGGTGAATGCCCTGACGCCCTCACATTCATTCATAGTCCCCCACTGTACAGACAAAACACCATCAAGGGCCTGTTGTTGCCTTAGCACCCTGGCAATAAAGGAAGCAGTCACACGCTTTGACCTCAGGACAGCTCCAAAGTTGCTGGCAGTCAACCTTCCTTTCCTGAACAAATGCCAGTTTGGGTTGGTTCGCTGACCAGTGGTAGCCACCTGAATTGCCCTCTGTTGCTCTTCAGACAATGCCATGCTTGCCACAATTGCCTCAGGTCCCTGATGCCCAACAGATTTGATAATTTCAGGAACAGTAAGTGTTTCCAAGCTGTAGTGTTCCTCTTCTGGCTCGGGGGAGAGAAGCCAAGAAATTCCTGAGAACCTGCCCCCGAGTCTGTCCCTCAGCCAGTCACGATCTTCGGAGGTGGGCTCTCTTGTCAGCGGGTTAAATTAGTTATTGGTTTCAACAGTCACATTAAAACAGTTACTAAATCAGCTTACTATCACCTAAAGAACATATCTAGGATTAAAAGACTAAAGTCACAGCAGGATTTGGAAAAACGTGTCCATGCTTTTATCTTCAGTAGACTGGACTACTGCAATGGTGTCTTCACAGGTCTCACTAAAAAATCTATTAGAAAGCTGCAGCTGATTCAGAACACCGCTGCTCGAGTCCTCACTAACACTAAGAAAGTGGATCACATCCCTCCTGTTCTGAAGTCTTTACACTGGCTTCCTGTGTGTCAAAAAATAGATTTCAAAATACTGCTGCTGTTTATAAAGCACTGAATGGTTTAGGACCAAAATGCATTTCTGACCTCCTGCTAAATGATGAACCATCAAGATCTCTCAGGTCTTCAGGGACTGGTCAGCTTTCTGTCCCCAGAGCCAGAACTAAACATGGTAAAGCAGCGTACAGTTATTATGCTCCAAATATCTGGAACAAACTCCCAGAAACCTGCAGGTCCGCTGCAACTTACTACTTTTAAATCCAGGCTGAAGACTTTTCTTTTTGTCGCTGCTCTTAATTGAACTATTCATATCTTAGACTGCACTGTAACTTTTATCCATGTATTTTTCTTTTAATGTTTATTTTATTAGCTTTTCTTTTTAATGACTGATTTTAAATGCCATTTTCTTAATGTCTTTCATTTTTTGTAAAGCACTTTGAATTGCCTTGTGTTGAAAAGTGCTATATAAATAAACTTGCCTTGCTTAATAAAGATTTCATGTGACACATAAAATTGATTTGTTGATGGGAATTAATGTGAATAAATTAACTCGGTCTTAAAAGGTTAACGGTACTCTTGCTATCACTACTCAACGACACTATAAACCTTGTCCCTCATGCTAGCCCTGACAACACCGGTAAGCACACCTTCATCTAGGCTGCACTGTAACGTGTCCTGACTTGTAGTGGTTCTCTCCTCTGTCTACACTCTTCTTGTCATCTTTGTAAAACGATATCAGACTGGTAATTGACACAGCCATGACTTCTAGTTAAATTCAGTGTGGCTAAAATGAAAAGCTTTGTTAAAATATGCAAGCACGCGAAAGTCAAATTCAGCTTTATTGTCAAAAATTCCTCTTATATCTGGCCAGACATCTGTCACTACGTCACTACCTGCAGTGCGCATGTGCGAGATGGTCCGCCATATTGGACAACTGCGGACGGCAACTCAAGTAGGACACTTGACACAGTGGCTTTTGGCAAAGCTCAAAAAGAAAACTCGAGAGATGAGTTATTGTGACTTCACTATTATTTAACAACTCTTTTTATTGGGTTCTTTTATTTGGGGTTAAGTACATTGTCAGAATAAGTGAGAAATGGATTTAACCTCTGTTAGACAGCTATATGCCATACATTTTTGCATATATTCACAGTAAATATTTATTCAGTATGATAGCTGTCTAACAGAAGTTAAATTAATTTCTCACTTATTCCGACAATGTACATAACCCCAAATAAAATAACTAAATGAAAAGAGCTGTTAAATAATAGTGAAGTCACGTTGTAATAACAATAACTAATCTCTCTCGAGTTTTTTTTTTCAGCTTTGCTAAAAGCCACTGTGTCAAGGGTCCTACTTGGGTTGCCGTCCGGAGTTGTCCAATATGGCGGACCATCTCGCACATGCGCACTGCAGATCGGGCAGAGCTGTAGATCGGGTAGTGACATCCCGTCTCAGGTTGATTAAATGGAATCCTTGCGTCCCTCACTTGCGTCGTTTCCCTGCGTTTAGTCCCTCCCACCAGGGAAGCATGGAGAGACGCAAGGAAACCACGAGAAGCAGGGAAATTAGTTTTAAGAGAAATAGGCTCTGTGCACAAGATGGCGTCTATCAACTTCCGGCAGCTTGGCGTGAGGCAGAGTACTTCCAGTTTGATTGCAGAGTTTTGACAGCTTGACAGTTTATTATGACACACCGAGAGCAAGAATGAGCGGATTTCGGGGTAAAGAAAAGCGATTGGCCTTCCAGCGTGTAAGAAAGTCGGCACAACATTGCTGTGTGCCCCTTCAAATTCGTCCCGTTATCAGAATCAGAATACCTTTATTAGTCCCACAGAGGGGACATTTGCAGCGTTAAAGCAGTAAAGAGCCACAGACAGCTTAGTGTTGCATATCTTACATGCATATCTTACATGAGTTAAAAAGTACTAAGTTATAATATAATAAACAATATGCTAAAAAAAAAGTACTAAGTTATAATATAATAAACAATATGCTAAAAAAAAAGAAAGATAAAAAGTTACTTAATTTTCAAAAATACAGATCAAAAACAAATCAAATCTACAAATCAAATCCTGTAGCAGTTCTTAGGATTTAGCAGCCCGGTATATATTACAGTTATTAAAGATGGCATATGTATATAAAGTATATATTGCACATAAAGCACATAGTTTGACGGTATTTAACAGCAGCAAGTTACACAATGTTATTATCGGGAGATAAGTTTCCATTCATTTCGGCCAGCCTGGGCAACAATGATTAAAAGATTTCTTGTTCCCAAACCAATTGTGTATTTCATTACAAAAAGCAGTTATACCATACTATGTTTAGGTACTAATGAATTATATCCTCAAAACAAACGCACACATAAATAACATAGGAAAATACATAATTTATTAAATCCACAATATGATAACATTTTACAGATTAATTTAATACACTTTTACAAAACATAGGTTGATGTTATATCGGGGGGGAAATACATATTTAAACATTTCAATTAGTCTCTGCATATTTAAGTAATGCTAGTTTATATAACAGATGAACAGATGTACAATATCCAGAAAGTAGATGCAAAAACAGGGTTCCTGCAGGTTTCGCCAACTCAAATTTAAGACTTTTTAAGACCTTTTTAAGACCACTTTGAATAGAATTTAAGACCTATTTCACGGCAAGAAAGTATGAAGGAAAATTGCTATGAAAGAAGAAATACGTCCCATAATTACTTACAAAGTAAATGTATTCATGTTCAACATAAGAACAATGACTGAACATAACACCTTAACAGTACACAGAACTGTGTTAGCGTGTTAGACAAAAAGTGTGTATGTGTGTGTGTCTGTGTGTGTCTGTGTGTGTCTGTGTGTGTGTGAGAGAGAGAGAGAGAGAGAGAGAGAGAGAGAGAGAGAGAGAGAGAGAGAGAGAGAGAGAGAGAGAGAGAGAGAGAGAGAGAGAGAGAGAGAGAGAGAGAGAGAGAGACAGACAGACAGACAGACAGACAGACAGACAGACAGACAGACAGACAGACAGACAGAGAGACAGAGAGACAAGAGCTAAATTCAGAGCTCTGCTGCCTTGGTTAAAATCTTCCATCGTTGCTGTTGTATGATTGGTGTTTAGCTACGGTATTTAGCGTCCACAGCACCTCCGCTTTTAGGGTTGACGTAGACCCAAACGTCGCCTGGAGGTCCCCCGGTGTTGTTGCGGGAGCTGCTGTACTAGCTAACGCTGCACTAGCTAACGCTACATTAGCTAAACAAACGCTAATTTATTTTTGCAAAAGGTGCAGCAGGCTTCAAACACGTTCCCTCCACTGGTTTCAACCAAGCACTAAATTAGATGTTTTCCAACCAAATACGGTTGAACTTACACTTGGTTAATAGCTGGGTGTTCTCCAATAAGGGGCCGGGGGAAACAAAGTTAGTGATTACTGGTTCCATGTTGATTTAATTCAATACAAATTGTTGGGGGGAACTGAAAGGCTATTACCGTACTGGCTACTTTACATCCCGGACATTTCCCCCAAAACACATTTAGAAACGATCGCAACACAGAAGTACCTTTCAAATCCGATCATTTTTAAGACCTTCTAAATCATATTTAAGACCTTTCTTTTATTTTTTGTCATATTTAAGACCTTTTTAAGGCCTTAAATTCAGATTGTCAAATTTAAGACTTTTTAAGACCCCGCGGGAACCCTGAAAAATATATATAATGTGTGCATTTCCAACATTTCCTCTGAAAGAGTGTTATATCAATGCAAGATAAGTTAGTTAGCATCCACAACCTTTGTTAATGGATAACTATTGAGTAAGTTGAGTAGTGAGCCATTCCTTTTTTTTTTTCGTGGTGCGATGTCTGCTGAGAAGTCCTTGTATGCCTCGCTGACTTTGAGGACATCTGGGTCTGGCAGCTCCCCCCGCACGGCCTTGTAACGTGTACTCCTTTGAACATGTTTATATGATAATTAGGACTTTAAGAACAATTTTACACTCAGACAACAATCACAAAGTTGTTAGATATTACCTTACACCGTCATCAACTGTAAACTGCTTTGGCTTAGTGGAAATGAACACCATGTCACTCACTCTGCCTGGTTTCACACCCTAATTAATTAATTACACAAACGAATTGTAAGATCAATTGAAAAGGTCGTTGATGCAACATACTAAATCAGCTCTTGGCACAAAGGAAATACTCATTAAACCGTGGATTGGTTGTGAACACATACTGTACTTACCATGGTTCTTGGCTTGTGCCATCGCTGCTCTGTTTCAGTGCAGCTAAGGACAGGGGGTACAGCAGCCAGGTTGAGTGTGGAGTAGTGTGTGGTCTGGAACAGCTTTTCCAGCTACACAGGAACACTTTACCGCTGCAATCTCCACAGGTGAGCACTTCTCACAGACAATCTACACATTAAAACAAAATGTCAGTAATTTTACATTTATGACACTGCTTCAATACAACACAGAAAAAGAAGAAAGCTGAGAGCAGGCTGATCAGTAGTAGTAGGTGTGGGAAAAGGCTAAACCATGTCAGGTTGTCAGTCACATCACATACACAGAAGTTCTACTGTTTGGAATACTGTAATTTAAGGACATTCAAACAGATAAGCTTGTATAGCCTGTCTCAGCTCTCTCAATGTATTATCTTATATTATAACTACATAAAATAGTCTTTGTAGAACGTTGAACAGCTTAACATAGATGTAGGGTACAAAACCAGCACTTACCTAACACTGGCCAATACAAATAATTGGACCCTACATGGATTATACTAACCATTCAGTAAAGAACAGCAGCTGTCACAACCAGTTTCTGGGGTTTCCATGAAAGCAGAGGCGGTTTTAAACCTCTCATTAAGAATCTTTGATGAAAGCTAATTTTGGGTTTAGCTCATGTATTTATCATTTTACACGAGAGGGTTACAAAACGAAAATAAATATGTAGTCCCTTCATACTACACACACATAGCTAGCTACCAGTTGATGCGAGCAAATGTATTATTTTCCTCCCTACCGAGATCGTGAGGCTTTTCATGCTTTCTCATGGACCTGTAACAGCTAGCCCTGATGCTCACTCTCCCTGAAGGTAGACCTTTGTTTGAAACTGTGGGGAATTGGTTATCATTCATGTCATCCAAAACACGTAATAGTACAGCATTAAAACGCTTTATACTGTATCAAGACTTTCAAGTTGTCCAAGTTAGCCAGTAACTACAGCTTTGTTTGTCACTTACCTTCATAATTGTCGATGTAACTGGATATGTACATCTTGAACCTCTTTTGCTCCTCGGGCTGAGCCTGCCGCTTGTACCGGCCGATGTACATCACTGATGTTAACCTTCGATAGGTCTTGGAGGCATCGAGTGTAAAATGGTGCCTATATCATATCTATACGCTATCTATACGCTATCTCTCTCGCTATCTATTGCTATCTATTGCTATCTATTGCTATCTATACGCTATCTATCGCTCTTCCCTCTACCGCTCTACCGTAGACCTGAAGTTTACAAGCGGACTCAATGAACGGGAAATCGAAATACGTCACCCCGTGCAACTAGCCTATCGGACGTCCTTTCCGGTTATGGCTAGAAAGGATCCGTCTAGTGTAAATATGACGATATGACGTCAAGTTCTCGTTGTAACTCTCGTTGTAATCGGAGCGGCTCGGAAACAAATCTACAGCAGTAACATGATGCAACATACACATTAATGCAGCAGCAATATTAATAGAGAAACATCAGACTTAATAGTAAAACACTGCAAGGGAACATTTTATTGCACCAGGACCTATCTTGGGACTTTTACTGCGACAACGTTGACTTGCCTGTGAATAAAAAATAAACCATAGCGTTGGTGATCTACAGTGTTGTCATTCTTCTTTGAACACCAACAAGACCGCTAACACCCTATTTCAATAATCACACTCCCTGTCATTTTTCATAATTAATAGATAGTTTAGCTTCTCACCATCATTTGCTCTGGCCAACTGATGTTAACGATCGTAACTGAAAGGCTGCCTGCCAAACGTAAACATTCAGCCACGTGACATTCAGCCAAACTCTCGCGAGAGTTTTACACAAGACGGATCCTTTCTAGCCATAACCGTCCTTTCCTCCGGAGCGTCACTTGAAGCGGCGTCCGTTTGTGATGACGCCGAACAGCTGTTCGTCTGACAGCAGCACTGTCCCCGTTGTTTTCACAAACACCCCCGCCTCTGTTAGTACACATTTACTGACACAAACATTTGTATCATCTGTTGTAGACCCAAATACATTAAATAAAATAAGAACTCATTCTCAAAAAAGATAAACGCCATTCTTAAAATGTATAAACGAACAATAGTTTGATTAATATTGATTAGAGTGCACAATATAAATAAAATAATTGCGAGAAGAAAAAGAGATATATTATCTATCAAAACCCAGTTAGATTAGCATTAATTGAATTGCACACTTTGTTTGTTTGTGTGGATATGTAGCACATTAACATTTTAAATAGCACTTAATGACTGACTGAATGGAAATGACAATAAATGAAAATGTAAAACGAAAAAAGCGATCATGAAAATGTTTCCAATAAATGAATAAAATTATTTTTGACCACTTTGTTGTTCAGATATATCACATATTTGTAACTGAATGATACATTAATTGCAGTGACGTGCGGTGAGGTTCATGGCTGGTGAGGCACTGACTCTTTTAGAGTCAGATTTACAAATATTATATTTTGACCTTAATCAAAATATTCGGTTATTTTCAAAAGCTTTTTTAGTCTGATGCTTCGATTCATTTTAAACAGACTGTTCAACAGAAAGATACCCAAAATCTAAATATTGGATTGTTCTTTCTTAGTAAGATCCCATTTTCATTACAATTGTGTTCTTACCTTGACTTGAAGATTAAGTCCATGCTCTCCTTCTGGACAACAATCTCTATTAGTTTTTTGTAAAACTCCTCCTTATCTGAGAGACAGCAAGCGCATTTCGTGGCATCTGCAGGCAGTGGCAAGTACTTCCGGCATCTGCCACAGAGGCCGGCAGCATCTACTCCGTGGTATCTGTGCAAGTATATGCCAGAGATGCCACAACTTGCCGTGGCAAGTAAATGCCACAACTTGCCGTGGCATTTGCGCATGCTGAACGGGAGTTGCCACAAGATGCCAGAGTTAAGAGAAGGTTTACGGTAGCTGCCACTCGCCTTCCGTGGCAAATGCTGATATTTAAACCCGTATTTATCGCGTAAAATGTCGCTGTTTTGGCATGACTTTATCGGACTGATCTGTACACGAGACTGATGATCTGATGGTTCGATCTCTATTTTTCAAAAAGATTAAACATGATATGTTCTCTAGATTTTACTTGGAGAACGTGGTTTGTTAAAATAAATAAACGTGCTATTTTTATGATAATACTCAAGATATATTATTAGTAAGTTGACATAAAGATCTAACATTGTTGACCAGAGGTGGGAAATAGGCTAACTTGTATACTCAAACTGTACTTGTGATTTAGAAATAGCCTACTTGTGCTTCAGTTGAGTATCTAAATGGTATGTTACTTAATACTTACCCTACTACAATTCAGAGGTAAATTGTGTAATTGTAGCCTACTCCCCTACATTTATTTAATACGCTGCCTTTAGTTACTTACAGATTCTGATTAATGATGATAAATATAATCAAGTCTTAAATCAGACTTTATAGTTACTCCTGGAGTAAATTCACAAGCTACCCTACAGTATACAAAGTCATTAAAACTAGCTACACCTTTACCAGCTTTGATAACACTTTAATGATCAATCATTATAATGAAAACATGTAATATGCACTTTAAGTATATTGTTATGCTAATCATTTTGCGCTTTTACTTGAGTAACATTTTAATGCAGGACTTTTACTTGTAACAGAGTATTCCAACATTTAGGTTGGCTACTTCTACTTTTACTTCACACTAGAACCGCCAGGGGTCGCTGTATAGCCTACCTAAAACCACCAACGTGTCAAATGAACGAATGCATTGATTTTCAAGGTACAATGTTATTTTATTTATCATACTAGAACACAATGAGTGTTGCCACTACTCGCCGTGGCATGTGCCTTGGCATTTGGCATCTCTGGCATTGGTGACCTAAGAGGTTTCTCAATACTCAAATTTCCCCTCCTCGACTCCTCTCCTCGAGACTTGGTGCTGCCCACAGGAGATGCGAACGGAGGACTGAGAAGGGGAACCGAGGAGAGAGGAGTGGAAGCAGCAGGCGGTTAGAGAAATGAGAAATCCTCTCCTCTGAGCGGTCATTTTAAAGAGACGTCCATTAATGATGACAGGAAGCACAGCAGCACTCTGATGAACAGATGTGTTCATGACAACTTATATATATTTACTTTTAATTCATTGACAGTGCGGTATAATGAGACAATAACAGGCTACACACACACACAAATATATACAATCAAACAAGTATGAGAGCACTCTCATAATAACGTAACACAATCAGAGACTGGATATATCCCCCCCCCCCCTCTCTCTGGTCACTGAAATGGGGAATTGAAATTACGGGCCAAAAGTTGTACAAGTATTAAAAGTAAGCATAGGACACCAAACCAACTGAGACCCGTCTGTCCGCCGCATCTACGCACTGTACAACACACACCTACACACTGTACCACTATACTTGCCAACCCTCCCGATTTCACTGCCGTCTCCCGGTTTCCTGCTGGGGTAGTATTTCTCCCGCATTCCCCCCCCCCCCCGGTTTTGAAATGCTCCCGATTTCTGAGGTCTCAAAACACCTACACACTGTACCACACACACCTACTGCTCCTAAAGCATAATCAGGCTACAGCCGTTGTGTATTTTATTATGTGAATCACTAAATGGTCTTAGAAAAATATCGACTCTTTGTTTGTAGATATCTACTAAACTACAGCATACAAATACAGAAAGTAATGTAGTAGGCCTGTTATACTGAGTGATATATATTGTACACACTGCTCTGCTTTCTGCAAAGACCTCACAGCTGTCCTCACTGTAAACATCGCGTTGCGATGAAAGCAGTTACTAATATAATATCCAAGGGATGCATGCAGAGCTGTCATTGGCTGAGATAAGTCCGGCCATGCGCACGCCTCCAACGTTCCCGGAAATGCATCCGTGGAGGAGCCATCAGTGTCTCCTCGGTTAGAGCTCCTCCAGAGAGCCTCCTCGATGCTCGATGCTCGGTCCTCGAAGTGCATTTAGAGAAATGAGATGTCCTTCAAAATGGCGCGCTGAAATTCATTTCCGGGTCACTACCGGAGGACCGAGGAGTCGAGTAGTCGAGGAGGGGAAATTTGAGTATTGAGAAACCTCTCTACAGTGAGATGGTAACAGGCATGCGCTTAGGGCCCGCTTTCCAGCCAGTTTCTGTGGGGTGACACATTCTGAGGTGAGGCAGAGCTTATCTGTGCCTCAACTCACCCCACAGTAACTGGCTTGAGCGCGCTCACAAAATAAGTGCCAGCGCTAAATTAGTGCCCGTGCTTACGAGAGGCAGAGCCCGTCCCTGCCTCACTTCTCATCGCTACCCGTAGTTGTAGCAGAGCTCGGCAAATTTGCTGATTTTGACTTTAATAGCGATTGGAATCATACATAAATCACACTTACATCCAGTGGCGGCCGGCCCATAGGGGCGCTAGGGGCGCCGACCCACCTCTTCCCACATACAAAACATTTAAAAAAAAAAAAAATTTAATTAAAAAATATATATTTTAAAAAATATATATTTAAAAAATATATATATTTTATATTTTTTATTTTTAATGAACAAAGTAAATATCATACAATTGGTATCAGTAAAATGTATAATCTACAATAAAATCTCGTTTAAAATGGTGCTACGATGTCTAAAGTTACTGATAAGTCACATGTTTCCTGCCTGGCCTTGCCCTTGGCATTAGTTTATCATTACGGGGCGCTGCCCCCGAGCCAAACAGCAGCAACCAGCACGTTGCAAAAGTGTCAATAGTAAACTGTGCCGCCGAAACATAATTTCAGCCAATCAGCGCCGTCAAATATTTTGGTCACTTGGGCGCTCACTCGGCGCCCACGTTGCTTACGTGCGTTGACGTGAGTTGTTTTTTAGACTCGTGAGGAACTGGGGTAGTATCTATAGTAACGCAGTGTAGGCGGAGCCGTGACGTCATCTTCAATGAGCTCCCCAGAAAAACAACACAGCCGTTAGCTCTTAGCACTCAGAGCTCACAGCTCTTCATATCTGTTCAGAAACTAGACAAAAGTTAAACAAGTACAAACCACATACTGTCTATGTCATGGCGAATACAGTCGCTGGTTTATTTATGTCTGTATAGGCCGTTGTTGTGAGTGTGGACGGTCGGAGCATTTACAACGTTAGCTTAGCCAAATCTCCATTAGAAAACACGCATTTTAAAAGGTTTTTCACCTGCCGTCTGTCTGCAGACTTGTCAAAGCCTTAATTCATGGTTTTTACTATCCGGTATCAGTATGTTGTTACTTCGGCATCATTTTGAAACGTGTATTACAATTAAATCACGGTCAAATATGTTCATCTTGTTGTAGTTGTAGCCCCCTTGACAGCGATTCTCTCTAGTTTAGACTGCGGTCAAGCCAGCCTCCACTCGGAAAAACCTAGTCAAGCCAGCCCTCACGTGATATTGCGGTGCGCGAATATCCTATGCATTACGGTAGAGTAAAAAAAATCCTCCCTCTGTGTTTAGATGAGAATAAAACAAAACCTGTCCAGTATCATAGATCCATCTCACTCCAGGTTGATAGCAGGACACCCCATCTAGTCACTCAGAAAAAATCAGGACATTCTGATGTACAGTTTCAAAATAAAAGACCTTTGAAATCTCATATATGAGCTATCATCCCTGTTTTTAGATGAGAATAAAACAAAAACTGTCCAGTATAATATATTCATCTCACTCCAGGGTGATAGCAGGACACCCCATGTAGTCACTCAGAAAAAAATCAGGACATTCTATTGTACAGTTTCAAAATAAAAGACCTTTGGGGACAGGGATGATAGCTCATATATGAGACTTCAAAGGTCTTTTATTTTGAAACTGTACATCAGAATGTCCTGATTTTTTCTGAGTGACGACATGGGGTGTCCTGCTATCACCCTGGAGTGAGATGGATCTATGATACAGGACAGTCTTTGTTTTATTCTCATCCAAAAACAGTGATGATGGCTCATATATGAGACTGACTTCAAAGGTATTTTATTTTGAAACTGTACATCAGAATGTCCTGATTTTTTCTGAGTGACTACATGGGGTGTCCTGCTATCACCCTGGAGTGAGATGGATCTATGATACTGGACAGTTTTTGTTTTATTCTCATCTAAAAACAGGGATGATAGCTCATATATGAGGCTTCAAAGGTCTTTTATTTTGAAACTGTACATCAGAATGTCCTGATTCTTTCTGAGTGACTACATGGGGTGTCCTGCTATCACCCTGGAGTGAGATGGATCTATGATACTGGACGGTTTTGGTTTTATTCTCATCTAAAAACAGGGATGATAGCTCATACAATAGAGATTTCAAAGGTCTTTTATTTTGAAATCCTATATCAGAATGTCCTGATTTTTTCTGAGTGACTAGATGGGATGTCCTGCTATCACCCTGAAGTGAAATGAGTATTTGATACTGGACAGTTTTTGTTTTATTCTCATCTAAACACAGAGGGATGATTTTTTTTTTGACTCTACCGTAATGCATGGGATATTCGCGCACCGCAATATCACGTGAGGGCTGGCTTGACTAGGTTTTCCCGAGTGGAGGCTGGCTTGACCGCAGTTAGTTTAGCATACTCAGCCCGACTCAGCCTGGTTGTTCCTGGCCCTAGAACCACGATTTTATGGGGCCATTACATCACCAGAAGTACCAATTTAAGGGGTCATTTCTCCCAACAAAAAATGTTTTTACTCACTATATCAACAGCCCCACCAAAAATATTTTCCACCAGCCGCCATTGCTTACATCATGATCAGTGGAGACATTTTATTATTATTACTATTTAGTTTTTCTTTAGTTGTTTTTCCGTTACATTGGAGTATGACAGGTGAGGCTCTGCCTCCCCTGCCTCCCCTGACTGCACGTCGCAACAAAACACAGTATAGACTGAGGAGTGACTCTCGTGAGTTTCATGTATTTTCCTCACTCCGCTGGGGTACTGCTCTCATGTCAAGAAGCAACAGATCAGTGCATGCACTTCATCGTCCAATAAGTGAGCGATAGACAGTAAGGGGGCGAGGCGAGTGTCTGAGGATTTCACCGGATGGTCTGGTGGTTCCCATGGTGGTTCCTCGGTTATCGCTCCTCCGTTATCACTCCTCCGTTATCACTCCTCGATCCTCTGGGATGTTACTCAAGACGGCGCAGACAAATCAACTTCCGGTGATAGAGAGCGAGGAAATGAAAAATAACCGAAGTGAGACGCAGCCTCAGTCAGCTGTGTTGACACATTTTGTGGCTGCAGTGCATTCTGGTTAAACTTTCTCGTTTGGATAATTCTGTAACCATTTCTCCTCATCTTTCTCACCTCACTTTCAGCTGATCAGTTGACGGCTGGTGGTTCTTCACATCAGACGTCTTTTCACTCACTTATTGACTCGGCGAGGACAAAGTTATTATTACTGAAAGACATGTTTGTAAAATCTCTCACACTATGACCCCATGTAGTTGGAAAAATGTTCTAAACTCAAGGCACATTTAGAAGTTCCTTATTCCTCAGACTCCCTGTGGCTACATGAGGAGTGATAACTCAGTTATGATATCAGGAGGAGTTAGGATTACACACACACACACACACACACACACACACACACACACACACACACACACACACACACACACACACACACACACACACACACACACACACACACACACACACACACACACACACACACACACACACACACACACACACACACACACACACACACACACACACACACACACTGCATTTCTTTATTCATAGCTTGGTCAGTCTAACAGGAGCCCAGAGACTCTGTATGTGTCTGAGGCAACACTACACATGACTGCAAGCTGGAGCCACAGCGACAAACGTAGCCACACGGATTTCTCATATTTACACACTATTATTAAGCACTCTATCCCTGAGCTACACTTCCGCTCCTTGGCTGTGTTAGGGAGTGGAGCTTCTCTCTGAAATGCAGCTGGATTTGCCAGCACAAAGCATTGCTTCTTCTTTGTTATCTGCTGAGGGAAGGCAGACAACAGCAGCTGGAGGCTGAGGCTCTGAGAGGACAGAACAGAGTCTGTGCACACTTCTCCTGCCACTGAGTCTAATGTGCTATTTTCCCTTGGCTTGGAGAGCATGTTCCAGAAGTCCTGGAATGGAAGTTTATGATAAGACAAGAGCTGGTGGCAGGAAGTGATCTGGCTGGCTGTCTTTTAAAGAACCACGACGTGGACAGATTTGGGGAGTGGAGTAGTGGGGGACACAGCAAAGCATGGAGGGGTCACACCTGTCCAAACTCTCCTCCGACTGTGAACCCCGCACTTCCTCCTGCCTGCACTTCACTGTCCGAGCCGCTGCTGACAGCTGCCAAACCGCCGCAGCACCCCCAACAGGTCCTCGTAGGAGACGTCTCTGTGGGAGGGCAGGGAGCTGAGGACAGAGCAGGACAAATCAACCAACATTCAGAGAAACACACTGCCATCTTCTTTTCATGTTCAATATACCCATTTTACAAAAAGACCCCCTGAAGCTTCCATCTATAACTGTCATGGCTGTATTTAGGGGACGCAGCTCACATGAACTCTGTGAGTCTGATGTGCCAGGGCAGGAAGCCCAGCGTGCTGTTCACCGGGCCAAACTTCACCACCAGCTCAGGGTCTGGGACGCGCTTGGATTCTGAAACAAGCACAGCATGTCATCAGCAAAACACAGTTACCCCGGGAACCATGTACGTGAAGCCTGCTTCATTTAAGTACGTCTCCTCAGGAAATGATGAAGAGGGGCTTTTATTAATATGTGTGCAGACATAGAGCTCAGGATTCAGATATGTTCCCTACACTAGCATCACAAGCATATATTTGTGAATAAGTGTATTGTAGAGCACAGCCACACAATAATAAACATGCTATAATAATATATTAATAATAGAAATGTTATAACCCCAGCCTGCGGGGAGTGATCAGAAGTGTTGCAGCTGGCGAGGAACCTCTTCCTTAATGGACATTGGACCCTTTATCTATCATTGAGTAAACTGAGGACCCTTGACTAATGTGACATATTATATTTTGGGCATTAAAATAACCGTAAAGAAAGACTGAGAAATTGTCAAATTAAACCTAATAATGAGTGCAATAGCTGAAAATAGTTTATATGAGACGACTGATTTGAATTCATTCCGAGCAGATTATTTCCTGTCAATATTAAATCAACTCTTTTTTTATTTTATGTTTGTATTATATTATATATTATTAATTTTAACATGGAGCAATCTTAAAAGGCTTATTTTTCTGTCAATTTCAGTGGTTTCTTCTCCCAATATGTTCTATTGATCTTTGGTGGTTCTCACTGCATCCTTCTCTAATTCTGCAGAGGAAAGGCGCTGGGAATCGTATCCTTATTGAAAACAATTCATCTTAAATAATGATTCAACCCGACTTTATGCTGATGAGGAATCTTGCCTGACCATAAGAATTCATCCCGATCATGTCAAATACATATTTTTCCAACACTGGACAATGCATATTCCATCAATGAGGACTAGATGAGTGTCTTGCCAAACGTTACGGCTGGTCTGGCAGCATACAATTCCTTCATCTGTTCAACTGGTCAGTCTTCATCACTTTTATTTTTCTGTACATAAACCCCTTTATAATGCAGCGATACTGTTCCCATCATGGAGGGTTTCCCACTCAATGACTTCTGAGTAAAGACTCAAGTCCATATAGGGCTGCACTATACGAGTAAAATATGTCATAATGATATTTTTCATTTGTTTTGAGTGTAGGTTGTCATATCAAGATCTGCATAATATTGTACTGTTTTCATACCATAAATAACTCGAAACACAGGAAGCTGAGAGACGTCCATACACAGGACACATTCACGGAGAGGGACACATAAAGACTGCAAATACAGGAAGAGAAGACTCTAGGTGCAGGAAGTGTCCCAGGGACAGTGATGCAGTACCTCGGAGCAGCAGGTCCAGCATGGAGACGCTGATGTCTCTGGAGCTCCTCTCTCTGTTCTCCACAGAGCGACACAGCTGCTGCGCCGCCTGCACGATGCTCTGCTTCCCGTCCTCTGGAGACAGCACCTTCACTGAGGGCCGGCAGGACACCACTGCACGGACACACAAGCATGATGTCACAAAGTCAAATCTTAGTCTGTCTCTGGCATCCGGACTCCAGGGTTTGCTGCTTATATGTGTATTCCGCTTTCTCATGTGAAATACATTGGAATAAAAATAAGAAACGTGCCCTCTACCTTAAAAGTGCCATAACACATGAGCTAGATATATCTTTAAGAAGGAAGTCTACTAATGAACCTGATACTAATAAATGAAGGAATCAAGCTTGGATGAAATAGGCATTTTATGGAGTCAAAGGTGGAGAATACATTCTAAAATGAAGCTAGATATAACCATTAGCCTCTTCATTGGAACAGATTTGTTCCTACATGTTTACTCTGGTTTGATGAACAGAATAACCAACATGCAGGAGATAGAGCCCCCAAAGCTGTCCAATGAGACGGTAAAGACCCTAAAGATTTATGTTATAGAGAAGACAATGGGGCTTTGCCCACTATCAGTCGAGCAGCAGAACTCTGGGGATTACGAGTAAATGATGCTTTAACTAAGGCTGTTAACATAAATGAGTCAAATTAATGAACGAAATAATCACATTACCAACTCACACCATTGTGCAGGGCAATGCAAAGGCAAAGAAATTAAGTGGAGACCGCTGGACCGTAGTAGTAGTAGTAGTAGTAGGAACACGTGATCCATGACTCATGTACTGCTCTCCTTCACTTCAGGCAGGGGGGTAGGAGGTAAGACACTCTGCCCAGTTTCTTGAATTTACGCAGGAATGTGACATTCAGCACTGCAGGAACGGATAGGGCTGCAGTGTGATAGCAGTGTTGGAGCTGTATGAGAACAGGAAGTACTGTATCTCTCTGAGTTATATGGAGTGGGTCCAGACAGCCCTGTGAAAGGGGGCCCAGTTATGGGCTCACCACCCAAATGAATGAATAATGTACAGGAGACACTGGACCACAGGCTAGAGGAAGGACACTATAAACCTGCTCCACCTTACCCTGACCGTCAGAACACACTACCCCAATGCAATACAACTGAAAAACTTTGATGAATCATCCAGATACCATTTTATGGATGACATTTAACTAAACTAGTTATATGAAACCTATGGATCTGGCAGTGTCAGTTTCTGTCCTTGGTGTCATGGCAGAAAATCCTGGAAAATGAGTCTAAGAGGAAAGCAATACTCTTGTCCCGGTATTTATCCTATAGAATGACAGTGTCATTGAAAACTGGGCCTGTAGTTTGTGTTTCCATCACGTTCTTCTCATTGTACATTCTAACAATCTCCCTACACATGAAATACAGCTGGGGTCACTTAGTTCCAAATGTTTGAAGAGGTGGTATCAAACAGTCAGACAGTTTATTCAAGCCTGCACTTTGCTCTTTAAATGTTGTGGCAGTTGTATGCGTATGCGTGCAATGAAAAGGATCTCTTTAGCCCAGAGTCTGCTCAGAAGACCTTCGTATCACACTGGAGCTTTTCAGATGAACGAGACCGTGCAAGCTTCTGAAACAGACCTTTAAAAAGCCGACATTCTGCCGGTTAACAGACAAGTTTACCATATTCTTAAGTATTTTTTCTTTATTCTTTTCCAAAGACAAATACAATCACATTTAAAGCATGTCCAGTTGCATTTTAAGATGTTCCAGCTTACAGCTCTGGTAAATGACAGATGTATACATACAGGGCTGATTATTGCAATTTCGATGTTATTGTGATATGACCAATACAAATGATGTTTCATTGCCTAATGCAAAAGAAGGGTGGCACATTTAAGCTTCATGTTTCAAAATCTGTCACTTGTTTGTAAGTGGACTTAGTATCTTATACACTCTAGGTGCAGTTTCAAGCACTTTATCTAAAATCCAAACCTTTGAATCCAGCACCCATGGGAATCCTCTCATGATCCTTTATCATGAAAGAGAGAAATAACCCAGGCTTCAAGACTGTAAAGATACATTTAATGTAGTGCCGGGGCGCGCACCCCACTCTGAGAAACACTGCTTTAGGGGCTCCGAACGATGCGGACGATTCTGCATCGATGCAGGAACATAATCGATTATAATAATAATAATAATAATAATGCATTTGATTTATATAGTGCTTTTCACGACTCAAAGACGCTTAATTATTATCATAGGGTAGTAATGTTGCTTCCTGATTTTCCGGCCGCAGCTTTACAATAAAGTTTTTTTTTCTGTCACTTTAATATCTAATCGGTCGGTGACGCAGAGATCAGGGAACAGACGTGACAGCGGCACAGCGACTCCAAACACGGAGCAGTCTGCTTTATCAACCAACACCAGCAACACCAGTCCAGAACCAACATCAGAAGGACCCGCTCTGAATCAGTCCGTGTAGCTGCGGCTCAGACACATAGGGATTTCTGTTTTTAAAAAATACTTGCATTACAATCATGTCAGGTTTTTGGTGGATTTAATTAAGTCTTGGATTGCAGAGTATGTTCCTCCAAACCCCGCCCCCTCCCTGAAAATAATGAGTGACAGGCTGATAGTAACCTGATAGAAACTTTATTATTCACTTAATCACTGATTGAGATATGATGAAGCTAACTTCATCTCATACAATCATGGGATTTATGTGACAGTACGACAGAGAATGTAAGTGTGCAACCACATGCAGTATTTTGGTTTTATATGCTGTTGTAAATACTCCTGTTGTCTGCTGTGTTCAGACTCAAGTCCTGTGTGTGATGCCACATTCAGGACATTCAGTATCCTTTCTTTAACAGAAGACTGTTGCTAGAAGCTGCAGCTAGACTGCAGAAGCATTAGTTTTTTGTTTTGAGGATGGAACAATTTCACACACAGATACTGTATAGGGAGGCTAGAGCTATACAATTGATTTATTTTGGTTTATGAATTAATGTCAAGACATTTATGTTATTGTTTTCTGAAGCACTTTCTAAATAATAAAAAAAAACAGTTCATATGTATTTACTGTATGTATTCATTGATGACAAAGATATAATACATATTAAATCAATTATATATATATATATCATTTATTATGATTTATATATATATATATATATATATAAAAATCTCTGGCCCCGAAAGTGTCTCTTGGATTAATTTTGGCCCTTGGACCAATGCAGTTGGTGACCCCTGCTCTACGCTAAAAGGTGTCCTCTATGTCAGTGTCAAGTAAATAAAGCCTAATTAGGTACCAAGGTTATTGGCTGCATTTCTGCACACATCGTTGAGCATTTTAAGTTTATGTTGGGAAAATAATGAATGTACTCTTCTAATATCAGAGTAGCACGCAATAACAAAAGCCCTATGTAGCTGTGTACGGAACCAGATGTATGATAACTAGGGGTGCAACGGTTCACAAACATTTCGTTTGCTTTACGTACCTCGGTTTTTAGGTCATGGTTCGGTACAGCAGAAAAAATTATCACAAAACATAAAATATATATATATATATTTTTTGTATTATTATTAAACTGTGAATAATGTATTCACTCAAATAAATACAAAATATAATAAAATAAACATTAAAGTGCAGAATTTCGATGAACTGAAATAATCTGTATTTGAACTTTACCGTACTAGTAGCTACTCACAAAACATAAACTATTAGTTTTGGGTTTTTAATTATTATTAAACTGTGAATATTCACTCAAATAAATACAAAATATAATAAAACATTAAGGTGCAACATTTCGATGAACTGAAATAATCTGTATTTGAACTGTACTGTACTAGTACATAGCCTCGAAGTGGATGTTTTATAGACAGGTCCCTTGTATATAGTTAAACATAACTAAAATAAAGACAAAGTTGCTTATCAAGACAAGGCAAGTAACATTTACTTGAATCAAGTCAACAGATCTTCCATAGAAAGCACTAGATAAGCCATTTAAACTCAAATCAAGACAAACTAGATTTAGAATCTAAATATAAGATTATTACACTTGGTTAGATCTGCAGTTTTTGCAGTGTAAGCAGCCAGTTTGACATTATGACTTGCTTGTCATTGTATTTTCATGTTTTTTTAAAGAAAAATTTACTTGTCCATATTGCTTGCCAAAAGGGCAGATCAGCTGGCACTAACAATGTCTCCTGCTGTGGAGAACACCCTCTCGCTAGGGACAGAGGTAGCAGATACAACCAGGTAGCGCTTTGCTAACATGGCAACAAAAGGATATTTGGCGTTTGTAATAGCTTTGGCTCGGTCTGAACTTTTTGCGAGTGGCTTAAATGCTAGTCGGAGTGGGGTTTGCACTTCAGTCTTTTTTCTTTTGGTACCGGTGATATTCACGTTCGGGTGATGCCTTTTCAAATGAGTGTGCAAGTTTGATGTATTGCCAGCCGCGTAACCAATTTTAGTTGAACAATGCCGACAAACAGCTTTGGTTCGGTCCACCTGTCTTTGTCCGTCATCCTTGTACGTAACTGCGAAACCAAAATGTTCCCAAACCGGAGACTTCAATGATGCTGGAGGATTTGAGCTAAACTTTATCTGCGTTCGCCATTTCGACAGTTCCTCAAATTACTGACTACATTTGAACGCATCCCTGTGAGCAGCTCTCATAGTATGCCTTTCGTCCAATGAAATGACTTGGTCGCTCTATGACGCGTTGAACCCAATGTGAGCAAATTACTCTGAATGCTGCGACGCAGCACCTGAGATTACTTCCAATAAGTTGTTCACGTTCTCAATTTTTTACGTTTAACGTTATATTCGTTCGGTACACTTCGGTACACACGTGTACCGTTACACCCCTAATGATAACCTAGAAGAGCATCAGGACTGTTTTAGGCATATGATAGCTATGTGATTAACATGATGATTCTTGACATTTTACTTAAGAACATATACTTTTAAACGTACTGAGTGAAAAAGGAGAGTCCTTACCATGGTGCTGGTGTTTGTCACTTCCCTGGCTAAGAAACTCCACATCGCATTTGGATCCGTCGACACCCATCAAGTCCTGCTGCTGCCTTACTATCTCCTCCAACAGACGAGAGTTGTTCTTCTGAAAAATGCCTGAGTGAAGAAACCAATGTGGCTGATAAGTACATCATTCAAACCAGGGTGAAAAAAACAAGGAATGTTCGTATTACAATTGGAGTGGAGAAAGAGACATTTGAGCTTTGACTCTAGCTGCTGTTTTATTTCTTTCATAATGTAACAAATCTTAGTAACAGCTCCTATAAAATCATTTAAGTGCTTAACTTAATGTTCATCTCCTGTGCATCTGAAATCAGAAAAAAAAGGGCTTAAAATGTGCAAAACTGACTCCAAGTCTCCAGGACTTGTACCTTGTTCAGATTTGGTTCCCTGAGAGAGATGCATCAGTGTGAAAAGATAAGACAGCGACAGAACAGGGCTATGTTTCAGAGTAATAAAAAAAAGTAATAAAGCGGGAGTTTACATGATCAATGTGCATCATTTGCTCTCAGAATATAAACCAGTGTAATAAGTGTGTGGTTATTAGTGTGTTTTCAGTGTTAGCCCAGCTGATTGAGCAACACTGTTGAAGTTCAAACTGGGATAATGTCCTGACAGCTAGAAGGGTTGGAATAACACCGGGTTCCAGATTTAACCAAGATAAAATATGACCGGAAAAAACGAGTATCATATTTCAAGCAGAATTGGCCAAATAATACACAGTGTCATCCATGTTTTCTCAGAGACTAAATAATGAATGAGAAAAGTCTCAGCCTAACTTTAGAACTGAAAGGGCATAATGTGGAACATTCCAATATAACCATACAGTCACATGACAGGGGTGAAATGAGACTGGGAAGTGAGGACCTTTAATCCACTTGAATAAAATATTGTCAGTTGAAATATGATTTACGTATTCAATCAAAATTTAAGTTAAGGGGATGGAAAGTGAGTGTGACATCTCCTGCATCAGTCAAAATATACATATGTATTTTTGAATGGTAAATTAAATAGCGTTGAGCCTTTATTAGGCCAGCCATCAGAGACAGCGACAGAGGCGGTTAGTATGGGGTGAAGCGTTCAGGGTTTTTACCGTGGTTATCATAGACGCTGACATAAGATATCCCGACAGCCATGCACCACACTGCCAGGTTTGCTATGTCCGTGTAGCTGGGCTCTTCTTCCGCCACCAACAGGCCGATGTGGACCGGCAGATTCTCCAGAGACCTGCCGTCAGACAGCCAGCGGGACCGACGCCCGGCATTGCGGTTTCCAGTTACCGGGTTAGCGTTAGCATCAGGGTCCTGGTTTACCTTCCTCTGGGGGTCGGGGACCCCGGCCAGGGCTACCGGCAGGAGCAAAGCAGCCATCGCCCGCTCCCAAAGCCGACCCTTCCAGCTCCGAAGCCGGACACGGAGCCAGGAGACCAGCGCCCTGTTTATGTGGACCAGAAAGAGCAAGAGCCTCCATAACAAGCCATACAGCAGCGCCATTAGTGTGCGTGTTCCCTGAAAGTGACGTCTTAAAGGCGCCCTACTCTTCGATATTATCTGACTGCTAAACCTGTTCCGTCGCTGCCTGCGGCCGCCATCTTCCTCTTTCGTTGGAAGGAGGAAATTAAACCCATGACCTGTGAACCCTCCGCGTTCTGATACACGGAGCTCGCTGATTTGACTAGATAAGAGTGACGCACAAGAACGGCCTCCTTTGATGCGAGTTCTTCAGGAGCTTTCAGTAACTCTTTTTTTTTAATAACATACCCTACAGGAAATGAGGACTGGGTCAGCAAAAACACAGTCATTGTAAACCAAAATAATAGTAAAGTACAGTACAGTTCACGATATGCAAAGTTCAGTTCAAAGAAAAGATAATTGTTAAGATCCCAGATGTTTGTAGCAATCACATTTTTATGGTGGCCGGCAGGTGCAAACGCGGAAAACGGCCAAAAACGCATACATTAGCAGGAAACAGCTGCAAATCCTGAAATGAAAAACAAACAAATCCTGAAAACAAATACAACCAAAAAACGCTGCATTTACAGAAATGATGCAAACTAAATACAACACACGAACCCCGAAAAAAAACGTAACAAAAAAACGCTGCAAATACCAAAACGATATGCAAAGTCCAAAGCACATACAAATCCCAAAACACACACCAAAAAAAACATTCCGGAAGTGCTCCAGGCCTCTAGGGGGTGCGCTACGTGGAACAGATTGATTGATGTTGTCACTGTCACTACCCAGCGCCATATAGATAGAAGAGTTAAGACATCTCCGTTCACTCCAATGGACCAGTTTTTTTACAGCAATTGCGGATCGTGGAGCTCTCAATAGTTCCCCGGAAGTTAGCTTGCCGCTGACTTGCGGGGCTATCTGCGGCTAGCAGCGCAGTAGAGTTGCATCATAATAGACCATTCGTGTTGAACTTTTAAAGGTAAGAAGACGTTTAAAGATTTATATTGCGGATATTATCAGCACATCTGAGTCAAATTAACATGTGTATTAAAGGATGTTAGTGGATTCCGTGAAGATTATCCCTAAATCAGTAGATTTAGGGAACGTTTACAGATAACAGATTAGGCTAGGATTCCGGATAAAGTCAGCAACACACGTTAACCACGAACAGCCTATTAATACGTTCTCCTAATGTTATTTCAACCCAACGTTGTGGAATTAGAGAAAAGGGGCTTCTTAACGTGCTTTTATCCGGGGTGGAGGGAGTTAAATATTAGTTAAATATAACATTGGGGCGTGTGTGATTGTAGTGGGTGGAGATGATGAAATGAGGATATCCATTTTAGAATTCAAGCTAGTATAATATAGTTCACGTTACACAATAATAAGGAAGAGAGCTATTTGTTTGATACATCGCTATTGATATGGATTTATCATACACGTGCATATTTGAGACCTCCAAACAGTAAACAAAAACGTAATTTATGGGTGAGTGTTTTCAGCAGAGCCATATGATGTCCTTGGGATTCTGTTGATTATTAACTGTCTGTATTATGTTGTAGCTCAGCTGATTTTGGATTGATGGCAAAGGGAGAGGGACTTAAGTGAGAGTGAAAACACAAGGTAAGTTTCAAATACTGTAGTTCAGCAATTTCCCATCCTATACTGTAGGTTGCTAGATGTATTTAACCCTTTCTCCTGTCTCCCTCTCTCAGCACAAGAACACCAGGGGGATTCAACGGAGCCTGAAGACCTGCAATGAGACCCTCACCCTGCACCTGAGTCTCAACTCCCAGAGTTTTGCAAGCCTCTCCCTGTTCCTTATTTTGATTAAACAGACGTTAAGCTTCCCAATGGTGTGGTCTTCGTTTTGTGAAAAATATGATTACCTCACATATGTTGTTGCTGTTGTTGTCTTTTGTGATGGTTAAATTGCTCCTGCTGACTTGAGCCAGCCATTCTTTCCTCCTCTATGTGTCAGTGGGGAAACTTTACATGTGTACTCCTTTCTCTGAGCGCTTGGAGCATCCCCAGGCAGCACAGCAAACCATGGGGGAGACGATATGCCAGGACAACACAGAGGAACAGGCACAGACAAAACAAGCACGATATGCTATGTTTATTGAATTCCATTTATTTACAATTGATGTTCCTAAAACAACACATTTAACATCAACATCATGCTGCTGCTAGTGCTTTGACTCAGTTGACAATCATTGATAGGCACCTGTGGGTCTCCTGTCCTTTCTGAAAGTCATAAAGATTACATTAGTACTTTAGATTACTTGTGTCCTCAATAACCAGGGGATTACTGAAACCACCATGAATTAAAGAAATGGTAAAAATGTATCTAATCTGAATTTTGAAGGATTCCTTCCCATCCCCTCCCTCTAAATATATCAATAAACATTAGGATGTGATGCTCCTGACTACCATACAGGTTTAAGAAGATAATATTTGTTTTAAAGAATTCAAAGCAATAAACAACAGGCTCTTTAACCAAGGCAACGTTAGCCTAACATGTTGTTAACAGGTAAGATAGCTGTTCACACTATGTATATTTTTCTACTTTTTGTAATGCTATTTTATTTCTATTTAAGATGTTTACATTTTTTATTGTTTAATTATAGTCTTTTAACTGTCTAATGTACGATGCCTTGTCTTTTGCTGCTGCAGCGTAAACATTTCTCCAATTGGTATCAATAAAGTACTTCTTATTTTATCTTAATCCTCAAATATTAGCAAATGTTACTTAAAAAAACAACAACATTGATATAACTATATACACATATCGATATGTTGTATAAATATTGCAAATCAAAACCTTTATTGACCACTAATGACCAAGAATTGCATTTCTATCCTGGTATTAATGCATTCAAATCGTGATTCAAATGGCCCGCCACGAACTTCCGGGGAACTATTGAGTCTCCCTGAACCACGTGACGATCAAGCATTTTGGACCTCCGTTGCCAATAGCCGCTTTCACACCGCAGGACTTGCCGTACTTTAGTGCCGGTGTCGGTACCAGATGTGTTCGGGGTACCAGATGTGTTCGGGGGCCGTCTCTTACCAATGACGTCACGCATTGTACGCATTTTGATTGGCTGTACGGTAATTTACCCAGGGATGCTCGGGGGAAATCACATCTACAGATCATGACGAACCGAATTGAAGTATTCCTATACTCCTAGCGTGTGAAAATGTTTGAGAAAAACATGTTAAAAAAACATGAAAACGGAGCAATGGCTGTACGCCATTGGCTGTACGGCAACTCAAGAGGACCATCATACACGGTCAAATTCCGAACATTTAAACATAGCCTACACTTCATTCTTTACTTTGTCCGTTATTATATGTAGAAGATATTACTTTTTTCTCCGTGATGTTGTTTCCATAGAATCCTTTTCCGTTTCACAGAACACAAATTGGGTTATTTACATAATTATGTTTACACTACTACTCCCATACTCCTAGCGTGTGAAAATGTTTGTGAATAACGTGTGCAAAGTCTCCGAAAACGGAGCAGTGGCTGCGATGCTAGCTTTGCGGCTAGCGGTTAGCATTTTCAATGGAAATATACATCGAAACATCATGTTTCAGTAAAAAAAAGGCACCACTTGAGTTTCTAGCACTAGGGAAAGTGGACAAAAGTGCCCCAGATCAGCCTCTTAATTTACCCAGGGCCTAGTGCTTGGCTTTGGGCATGAAAATTCAGGAAACTCCCCTGAGTATTTTATTAACCCTTTCATGCCTGAATTATGAAAGCCTCAGTCAGGATTTTTTTACCAAGTGTTATAATTGCTCTTGGGGCATGAAAAACAAGATTTGAATTATTATCTTTATCTTTATTTATCTAGTTTTTTCAAAGACATTTTTATATGTCCACTCAGGTGGACACTATGCGTTCAGGGTTTGAACTGAAGAGATGTACATTTTGAAAAAATGATAAAGATGTGCAAACTTAAAATTACATTATAATAACATAAGTATATTGATTTATGGCCCAAAAAGATATTGCAGATGAAGTATTTTCAAGAATAACCAGGGCCAGGGACCAATTTGAGGCCCCACGCACAGTTATTTGATGAGTGCTAGTGGAGCCTCGCAGCAGCGAAACCGTGCCGCGCCACCCTAATTGCGCCACATAAGCGCATAGATGCGCCTCAGATGAGGCTCCCCTCCGCAAGGGGTCCTTTACTTCCAAACTATCCGTAATGAGCTACCTCCGTGCATTACCACAGCATCTGGCTCTATATCGGACAGGACCACCATACTAAATTGTTTTAATGAGCATTTTGTGTCCTGTGGCTCTCTGTTTGATTCTGTTTCTCATTCTGCTTCTGTGAACACTGCAGTCTGTGACTCTGAACAATGTGGTCTGGAAAACCCTTTCAGTTTTACTCCTTTTACTGTTGATGTTGTTCATGAAGCATTAACCAAGTTAGATCCTAAAAAGCCGGCTGTTCCGGACAATGTAGAACCTTTCTTTGCAAAGATAGCTGCAGATATTATTGCTCCACCTCTCACTACTCTTTTTAACCTCTCTCTCAGCACGAACAAAATCCCAAAAGTATGGAAGTCAGCTTATGTCCTGCCACTACTAAAAGGAGGGGAGGCCAGCTTATTAAACAATAATAGACCAATCTCTAAATTGTCAGTTCTGGCCAAGGTTCTTGAACGCCTATGAGTGAGCAGGTAAAGGTGTTTTTATGTACAAATGACATCCTGTCTAAACATCAGTCAGGCTTCAGAAAGCAACATAGCACCATCACTGCCACAATGAAAGTGGTGAATGATGTGGCGAGTATTTTAGACAATAAGTAGAGTTGTGCAGCTCTATTTATTGACCTTTCCAAAGCGTTTGATCCCGTCGATCATCGCATCTGGAAGCAGAGGCCAGTCAGTATTGGCTTATCCTGCCATGCAGTAGGGTGGTTTGTGAACTACCTCTCTGAAAGGTCTCAATGTGTTCATTTTGATGGGCTGTCTTCTGAGTGGTTAAACATCACTGATGATTTTCTGACTTCTTTGGATATATAATTACACCACAATAAGGTTTTACTATCACAGTGCACTGAGATTTGTGACAAACTGTAAAGCTCTTACGCATCACTGTACACTGTAAACCAAGGCGGTTTTGCCATCACTTACTGTACTGAGGCTCAGTCACTGGTACATTTTCATTTACAAAGCCATGTTGGATAAAGTACCATCTTATATCTGCTCCCTGATCTCTCGGCAAATTGAAAGTACTTATTGCCTGAGATCTCATGCTGTGGTTTTATTAAATGTGCCAAGTGCTAGGACTGTCTTAGGGAAGAAAGCTTTTAGATGTGCAGCTCCACTAACTTGGAACAGTCTGCAAAAAGAATGTATACCAAGCTGGTACCACTACATGTTTTTAAAGCTCGGTTGGATGCTCCACAATCAGATGCTGTTGGTACCTGTACATGTGGATAGATATGTAAATTGTAATCCCTGTAATTTTTGCTGTATGAAGTCCTTTTGTTGTTCTGTTGTTTATGTTTTTATGTCTTCATGTGGAACCTACTGCTGCAGGTCTCCCTTGAAAAATAGATCATTGATATCAATGGGATTTTACATGGATAAATAAAGGTTTTGAATTGAATGTCGAGCATTAACTGCAAGTCACTCAAATGCATAAACTGGAGAATAATTATGTTACAAGTGTTACAGAAAACATATCCAAGTGTAACAAACATCCAGTATTAACCTTACTGTTTTTTACTAACAGTAACTGTTGGAGATTTGAGAGGATGTTTAAAACCAACCTCGTCTCCGCGTGTCGTTTGATAAGCTGGGTAAATTCGTAAAAAGGAAGGGATTAAGAAACACCAGAATACAAGTTAAACAATAATCTTGCTTTAATGATAAAAAGTAACAATACAAATACAAAGGAATCATGAAGCACTCTGCAGAGTACTCCGGGCTCAGGTTCTACCACGTGTGAGACAGGTCTCAGGAACGGCCGGTCAAAAACAAGAGCGCGAACCAAAGGAAAACACAGGCTTTCATACTAAAACACAGGAGGAGGTGTGTGCGTGCTTTCCCCCAGAGGTCATCTTATTGGGAGAGACCAACACATGGCCTGTCGCACCCAATCAGTGCGACACAGCAGAAGAAACCCGGAAACAAAAAGTCTCTTTCAGTTTGACGAAGACCAGAAACCTTTTGGTGTCTGGTACGAACCTGCTCTAAACAACAAGTTTCCTTATCTTATTTCACATCTTGCAGCCAGCACACACACATCCCCTTTATGGCCCTTTGTCCCTGAGTCCATCTTCCCCCCTTCAGGTTACCACACACAAGTTAAAAGTATGTTTTAAGATATAGTTGTTATAGTTGGCTAAATATACCTAATACATGTAAATCACTTTCATATCAATAATAACGAGGAACACATTACCTATGCTCTTAAGCAGTATTAGAGATGTTTTTCAAATAGTCAAACTTCACACAGGCCTAATATAGAGAACACACTCATTTGTCCTACAGCCTTTCCATTTGTTTGAGCTATCGTTCACATCTTTACTTCAAATAAAAGGTTTCACATTGTATATTTCCAGCTTCCTTTACACATACTGTTATTATTAATACAAAGTAATTAACCACACACGTCTATTGAAAACAAGTAGATTTCCCTGATAATTGACATGCTGAAAATGCTCTCTCGTCCCTATCATAAAAAACTGCTTCCATTTCATATAGAGTAATAAAACATGTTTAAGCTAATTTCTCCACAATGTTTGTAGCCATTTAGTACCCACACATGAAAGAATAAGAACAGAGGTATAGTTGAACAGTAATCATGTAGCACATATATTTACTGCAATGAAAACACACATATTTGCCCCAAGCATGTGTAACGCACCCCCTTCTTTTACGAGGGAAACATTCCAGAGTCTTGGAGCTATCCCCAAATTAGGATGTCCCCTGCTCCCATCCTTCTCTAAACACAAAGACTTCACCTCAATATATTGGGGAGGGAAAATATACTTTGTCCCTTCAAATCTAACACACATGAATATATATAAGGTGACATTAAAATGAATATACCAGATTTAACTTTCCTGCCATAACACGTTACTTTAATCCTTCAATTAATTCAAATAATCCTTCAATAACCAACTAATAATTTTCATAAAGTGCATATTTATTCCAAACTCACAATATATATATATGTAATAAAACATAATGCACAATGGTACACAGTATCCACTCTTTAGGCACTGGTCAGAGGCATTCATGTAAAGCAGATCACCAGAATCCAATACTGGTAAAAATGTTGCAGAGATCAAATGTTTCCTTGTCTGAAAGGAGAAACCTAATTTTAAAACAACATTTTCAGGGTGTGACTTGAAAGATAAGTTCTGATCAATAATAAAACCTAGATATATGTATGTGGTGACCCTTTCAATGTCAATCCCTTGAAACCTTTTGCCATTTGAGAATATCATGAGTTTGGAGTTGTCTGCATTTAATACTAACTTGATTTGAGATAAATGGGATGGAATAACATCAAAGGCAGACTGGAGGAAATCAAGACTTTGCTCTATAGAAGAGGATGAACACTAAATAACAGTATCATCTGCATAAAAATGGAAAGCAGTCTTTGAAAAATTATTAAAGATTATTTACATATATGTTGAAATTATTGGTCCTAATATGGAACCTTGGCGCACACCCTTTCAAATCAAATCAATCAAATCAAGTTTTATTTATATAGCACATTTATAAACGATTTTTGGTCAAGCCAAAGTGCTGTACAAATAATAAAAATACCCTACAGTAAAGACATTTTACAGCTAATACAACAGAAGTTTGTTCAGAATATCAGTATGAGAAGAAAACGACACCCTCTGTCCTTAGACCCTCACATCGTACAAGGAAAAACTTCCAGAGAAAACCCACAGTTTAAAGGGGAAAATGGGAGAAACCTCGGGGAGAGCAACAGAGGAGGGATCCCTCTCCCAGGAAGGACAGACGTGTTATAGATGCCGTGTGTAAATTGAAAAGATAATACATTTTACAGCATAGGTTGAACAAATGTTAGGAAATGCATGTGTCTGTAATAAGAAGATGAATCCACGAAGATGTCAACAATCCTGTGGGAGCCTTCAGGGAGGCAGCACGACGAGACCCAGGCAGGACCGCAGAGACAGGTTTAGCCACGACCCGAAGTCCACGACTTAATCCAGAACTCAGGATAGAGGATCCAGGATGCGGGACCACAGCAAGAGAATCAGCCTCGACTCAAGATCCAGGCGTCGATATAGACACAAAAGAAGAACAATTTGGCAACATGAGAATACACAGATACAGACAGACAGAAGGAAGAACAAGCACTCCCTTTGGAGTGATTTTTTTTAAATATTGAAGTTAAATGCATCAATCTGGTGCACTTTGAGAGCAAAATGAAGAGATATATGGATACCTCTCAACATCCATATGAAACAACTGTAAACAGATTTACTTTGTCTTTATGGATATAAAATAAACTAAAGCCTGACTCCTACTGGTGGCTGGTTAAATGACTCCTCGTCCCTGAGTACACTCACCATCTTTCAGCAGGAAAGGAGAGAGGGAATCAATGGAGCTGCCAGGGAGGAGACAGGGGAATCCAGACGGTGGTCTATGGGATGATGTAGACGTAGCACTTTTTATGGACACCTGAGAGAAAGAGAGAGAGAAACATTATATACTGTATGTGTACATTATATCTACTTTTTCAATATTATTATGTATTGTTTTATACTCACATTGTTAAAAAAGGCTCCAGGCAGGACCGCTGAGACAGGTTCAGCCACGACCGGAATCCAGACGGTGGTCTATGGGATGATGTAGACGTAGCACTTTTTATGGACACCTGAGAGAAAGAGAGAGAGAAACATTATATACTGTATGTATCATTATATCTACTTTTTCAATATTATTATGTATTGTTTTATACTCACATTGTTAAAAAAGGTTCCAGAAGGCCTTGGGGACAGCAGTATCAGGGACTGGAGCTGGACAGGCTTTCATCAGCACTTCTCATTCTTGAAATGCTTAACTAAAACATGACATTTACAATGGGTTCTGCTTTCATGAAAAATGTTCATATTCCCTCTGGAACATCACCATGCCATGATGAGACAGTATCATTCCATTTGGCTTGATACCTACAAGGAGAACCTACACGTTCTTTAGTGAGCTGCGTGGGTTTCTGCCAGAGAAAACGCTGGCGATCTGGAACATCACCATGCGGGACGCGAGGGTGCCTCCCAAACTGGGCAAAATAGGGCGTGCACTTGGTTGACCTCTGAAAACATAAAAATTCCTTTTAGTATCTCTGTTGAGCATTGTTCCCATCTGCATTTGTTACAACATTGTACCTGCTTTGAGGTGTTAATGCTGGCCACAATGCCCCTCAAGTGTTCATCCCAGTCATTCTGGTCCTCACCGCAGTACTTGGCAAGTGCTTTTTTGATGGTTTGGTTGGTACGCTGAAGGATTATTTGAATTATTTGAAGTATTAAAGTAACGTGTTATGGCAGGAAAGTTAAATCTGGTATATTCATTTTAATGTCACCTTATATATATATTCATGTGTGTTAAATTTGAAGGGACAAAGTATATTTTCCCTCCCCAATATATTGAGGTGAAGTCTTTGTGTTTAGAGAGGGATGCAAGCAGGGGACATCCTAATTTGGGGATAGCTCCAAAACTCTGGAATGTTTCCCTCATAAAAGAAGAGGGTGCGTTACACATGCTTGGGGCAAATGTGTGTGTTTTCATTGCAGTAAATATATGTGCTGCATGATTACTGTTCAACTATACCTCTGTTTTTATTCTTTCATGTGCAGGTACTAAATGGTTACAAACATTGTGGAGAAATTAGCTTAAACATGTTTTATTACTCTATATGAAATGGAAGCAGCTTTTATGACAGGGACGAGAGAGCTGGGGAAGGGGACATTCTTCCTAAGATTTTCAGCATGTCAATTATCAGGGAAATCTACTTGTTTTCAATAGATGTGTGTGGTTAATTACTTTGTATTAATAATAACAGTATGTGTAAAGGAAGCTGGAAATATACAATGTGAAACCTTTTATTTGAAGTAAAGATGTGAACAATAGCTCAAATGGCGAGAGGGGCTGTAGGACAAATGAGTGTGTTCTCTATATTGGACCTGTGTGAAGTTTGACTATTTGAAAAGCATCTCTAATACTGCTTAAGAGCATAGGTAATGTGTTCCTCGTTATTATTGATATGAAAGTGATTTACATGTATTACGTATATTTAGCCAACTATAACAACTATATCTTAAAACATACTTTTAACTTGTGTGTGGTAACCTGAGGGGGGGAAGATGGACACAGGGACAAAGGGCCATAAAGGGGATGTGTGTGTGCTGGCTGCAAGATGTGAAATAAGATAAGGAAACTTGTTGTTTAGAGCAGGTTCGTACCAGACACCAAAAGGTGTCTGGTCTTCGTCAAACTGAAAGAGACTTTTTGTTTCCTGGTTTCTTCTGCTGTGTCGCACTGATTGGGTGCGACAGGCCATGTGTTGGTCTCTCCCAATAAGATGACCTCTGGGGGAAAGCACGCACACACCTCCTCCTGTGTTTTAGTATGAAAGCCTGTGTTTTCCTTTGGTTCGCGCTCTTGTTTTTGACCGGCCGTTCCTGAGACCTGTCTCACACGTGGTAGAACCTGAGCCCGGAGTACTCTGCAGAGTGCTTCGTGATTCCTTTGTATTTGTATTGTTACCTTGTATCATTAAAACAAGATTATTGTTTCACTTGCATTCTGGTGTTTCTTAATCCCTTCCTTTTTACGAATTTACCCAGCTTATCAAACGACACGCTTAGACGAGGTTGGTTTTAAACATCCTCCAAATCTCCAACAAAGCTCATCTTGGCCATTGCACTGGGGATGGTAGGCTGAAGTGATGCAGTGCTTTCCACCCAGTGCATCGAAAACACCACGGTTGACCTGCAGGTGGTTTAGTGTACACCAATTACCCTGATCGTATTACATTGTTACACATAACACATACATATATTAGATAGATTATTGTGCCTCATTCACAAATTCCCGTCCTTGGTCGGTAATGATCTCCTCGACAAGCCCGAAATCGAGAAGAATGTTGATGATCTTTTTTGAGACCTCAGCAGCTGTTTGCTGGTAGAGAGTTTTTGCTACCACCCACTTCGTGAATAAATCGGTCGCTGTTAGAATGTATCTGCAATATGAAATGCAGAATGTTGTAAATACATACAGAATCACTGTCAATTATTTCCTTTCTTTTTAAACCAGAATCTTCACGTTTAGAACCTTTAAAGGAGGTTACACATGCTTCAGCCCATCATGATAGTACCTTTTGCCCTTAGCAGTGGTGGGAAGTGGGCCAATGAATTCCACATCAAGCACAGTCCATGCCTCGGGAACATGAATCGGATGCAGTACGGGTGCAACCGTTTTAATGGCCTCGTGTTGCTGGCAGCGGGGACACTCATAAACCTTCGCATATATCATACATTTTCAATCAGCAAAACAAACTTTAGGTATAAAGATGATAGAACAGAGAAAACTTTCAGAGGAGACAGAATTAAACTGTTCAAGTTCTGAAATATTTTTCTGGACAGCTCTGATGGAGCTCAAACTGTCTCACTCTGTTTCAATGTACACATACAACACATTTCTGTAGATCAATAATCAGTCAGTCAAAAACTCCCACCCATTTCTTCACGTCTTCCCGCATAGTGGACCAGTGGTACGTTGCCAAAACCTTCTCGGTGGTGCGCCTTCTCCCTGCATGACATCCGGAACCCAGGTTATCAAGGCACTCCTTCAGGACATCGATAATTTGGTCCTTGGTGCACACAACCATCCTCTCATTGTCCTTGTAAGTGTAGTACAAATCTCCAGCTGGCACATCAGGAACAAAAAAACAATCATTTAGACATGGGTAGAGGTGACATTATGACTAAAAGCTGTTCAAGAAATCCAGTGGCAAATGGGGTTTAGACGTAACAACTACAGTAATAGTGTGTATACTAATAAAAAGAAAAAGGAGAAACAAGCTGTGGAGTCCTTGCGATTTACTGAAAAATGTTGGAATATGATAAACCATTAGAGGTATGATCAATTTTGCACCAAAAAACACCATTAGATAAATAAATAGATAGATATATACTTTATTGAGCCCTAAAAGTAAAGGGATGTGAGGTTTATACCTCATAATAAAAACGTATGTTCATGACTTAACCATGGTCTTATTCTGTTACTTACCTTTGATCAGGTATTGTTTGGATGCCCTCCGAATTAACGCCTACCTTGTATCAGGCTTTTCAGCGGTGATGGTGAGATCGTGGTAACCACCATTGAGCATGTAGTGCTTTATCTCAGTATAAAAGCTCTCCATTTCTGTCATGAAAGTTAAGAACAAAAGAAAATATTACATACTACCTATGGCGCGAAAATGTCGCGGTCATTATGGGGAAGCGGAGGGATCAAGATCGGCATGAAGGTGTTCTTTTCACAATAATGACCAAGTCACTGCACATTATCCCGCTTATTACATGGACACATTCTCAACAAAGTAACGATATGACTCCCAATATTAATTGAAATGCTTTTGTGGATTTAGAAAATTATTTTATTGATTCAAAAATAGTTGTATGTATTGATTGAAATGTACATGCATCCGCTAAGAAAAATACTCCGTTGTTACTGTTTGAACTAAAGTACCAACGGCACTGAACATAACAAAAGAACATATTACATATTACCTATGGCGCGAAAATGTCGTATATATACATATTACATGACACCGGTGTCGGTACCAGATGTGTTCGGGGTACCAGATGTGTTCGGGGGCCGTCTCTTACCAATGACGTCACGCATTGTACGCATTTTGATTGGCTGTACGGTAATTTACCCAGGGATGCTCGGGGGGAAATCACATCTACAGATCATGACGAACCGAATTGAAGTATTCCTATACTCCTAGCGTGTGAAAATGTTTGAGAAAAACATGTTAAAAAAACATGAAAACGGAGCAATGGCTGTACGCCATTGGCTGTACGGCAACTCAAGAGGACCATCATACACGGTCAAATTCCGAACATTTAAACATAGCCTACACTTCATTCTTTACTTTGTCCGTTATTATATGTAGAAGATGAACTACCTCTCTGAAAGGTCCCAATGTGTTCATTTTGATGGGCTGTCTTCTGAGTGGTTAAACATCAGGAATGATTTTCTGACTTCTGACTGCTTTGGATATATAATTACACCACAATAAGGTTTTACTATCACAGTGCACTGAGATTTGTGACAAACTGTAAAGCACTTACTCATCACTGTACACTGTAAACCAAGGCGGTTTTGCCATCACTTACTGTACTGAGGCTCAGTCACTGGTACATTTTCATTTACAAAGCCATGTTGGATAAAGTACCATCTTATATCTGCTCCCTGATCTCTCGGCAAATTGAAAGTACTTATTGCCTGAGATCTTATGCTGTGGTTTTATTAAATGTGCCAAGTGCTAGGACTGTCTTAGGGAAGAAAGCTTTTAGATGTGCAGCTCCACTAACTTGGAACAGTCTGCAAAAAGAATGTAAAATTAACAAGCTGGTACCACTACATGTTTTTAAAGCTCGGTTGGATGCTCCACAGTCAGATGCTGTTGGTACCTGTACATGTGGATAGATATGTAAATTGTAATCCCTGTAATTTTTGCTGTATGATGTCCTTTTGTTGTTCTGTTGTTCATGTTTTTATGTCTTCATGTGGAACCTACTGCTGCAGGTCTCCCTTGAAAAATAGATCATTGATCTCAATGGGATTTTACCTGGATAAATAAAGGTTTTGAATTGAATGTCGAGCATTAACTGCAAGTCACTCAAATGCATAAACTGGAGAATAATTATGTTACAAGTGTTACAGAAAACATATCCAAGTGTAACAAACATCCAGCATTAACCTTACTGTTTTTTTACTAACAGTAACCAACTAATAATTTTCATGAAGTGCATATTTATTCCAAACTCACAATATATATATATATATATATATATGTAATAAAACATAATGCACAATGGTACACAGTATCTAAACTCTTTAGGCACTGGTCAGAGGCATTCATGTAAAGCAGATCACCAGAATCCAATACTGGTAAAAACGTTGCAGAGATCAAATGTTTCCTTGTCTGAAAGGAGAAACCTAATTTTAAAACAACATTTTCAGTGTGTGACTTGAAAGATAAGTTCTGATCAATAATAAAACCTAGATATGTGTATGTAGTGACCCTTTCAATGTCAATGTCAGTCCCTTGAACAGTACAAATGTTAGGGAGAAAAGAAGTTAACTTTTTGCCATTTGAGAATGTCATGAGTTTGGAGTTGTCTGCATTTAATACTAACTTGAGTTGAGATAAATGGGATGGAATAACATCAAAGGCAGACTGGAGGAAATGAAGACTTTGCTCTATAGAAGAGGATGAACAATAAATAACAGTATCATCTGCATAAAAATGGAAAGCAGCCTTTGATAAATTATTAGAGATTATTTACATACAGTATATTGTGAAATTATTGGTCCTAATATGGAACCTTGGCGCACACCCTTTCAAATCAAATCAATCAAATCAAGTTTTATTTATATAGCACATTTATAAACGATTTTTGGTCGAGCCAAAGTGCTGTACAAATAATAAAAATACCCTACAGTAAAGACATTTTACAGCTAATACAACAGCAGTTTGTTCAGAATATCAGTATGAGAAGAAAACGACACCCTCTGTCCTTAGACCCTCACATCGTACAAGGAAAAACTTCAAGAGAAAACCCACAGTTTAAAGGGAAAAATGGGAGAAACCTCGGGGAGAGCAACAGAGGAGGGATCCCTCTCCCAGGAAGGACAGACGTGTTATAGATGCCGTGTGTAAATCGAAGAGATAATACATTTTACAACATAGGTAGACCGAATGTTAGGAAATGCATGCGTCTATAATAATAGGATGAATCCACGAAGATGTCAACAATCCTGTGGGAGCCTTCAGGGAGGCAGCACGACGAGACCCAGGCAGGACCGCAGAGACAGGTTCAGCCACGACCCGAAGTCCACGACTTAATCCAGAACTCAGGATAGAGGATCCAGGATGCGGGACCACAGCAAGAGGATCAGCCTCGACTCAAGATCACATCAAGACACAAAAGAAGAAATATTTGGCTGGGTTAATCGGAACATGAGAATACACAGATATAGACAGACGGAAGGAAGAACAAGCACTCCCTTTGGAGTGATTTTTTTTAAATATTGAAGTTAAATGCATCAATCTGGTGCACTTTGAGAGCAAAATGAAGAGATATATGGATACCTCTCAACATCCATATGAAACAACTGTAAACAGATTTACTTTGTCTTTATGGATTCGATTGTGGACTTGATTGTGATTGCTGCACATTATCCCTTACTTAATAAATACTTTTTTTGATAATCTATTATATAGAAAAGTATATCATATTGATATATAATATATAATTTATTGATAATATATAATATAATCAAATATAACAATCAAAACGAAATAAGTAGTATAAAGTATTAGGGCTAAGAAAATATTGTACATGTGAAATAGTTGTATGTATTGATTTAAATTGACATGCATACGCTAAGAAAAATAGTCCGTTGTTACTGTTTGAACTAACGTACCAACGGCACTGAACATATTACATATTAACTACCATATTACGTTATATACTTCTTACCTTCGATTTCTCTTGTTCTTCTCCTCATTCGTCTTTGTTTTTCTTCAAGTTTTATTGTATTTCTTCAAGTTTTTATCTTGTTGGTCGAATGCACTTAAGCGTTAGCTAAATACAATGTAATGTAATGATCAAAAAACCCCTCTATACCCTTGACAGCGTGGGTAAATTACCGTACAGCCAATCACAATGCGTGACGTCATTACGTCGTGACGTCGTGACGTCACTGGTAAGAGACGGACCCCGAACACATATGGCAGTGGTTCCCAACCTTTTTTGAGTACTGTACCCCCAAAGCATTTCAAGCCAACCTAAAGTACCCCCTACTACGCAATCAATCGTGGTGATCCCCAGGATATATTAATAGTCTATATATTGTGGCAGACCGGCTGCGTGTGTGTGTGTGTGTGTGTGTGTGTGTGTGTGTGTGTGTGTGTGTGTGTGTGTGTGTGTGTGTGTGTGTGTGTGTGTGTGTGTGTGTGTGTGTGTGTGTGTGTGTGTGTGTGTGTGTGTGTGTGTGTGTGTGTGCGGATGACCTGGATAAAGTCACATGGTCACACAGGTTGGCAGTTTATTGAAGTAAAGCTTTAGTTCTGAGGTCTGACATCATCACTTCATTCCCATTGTAACATTAAGTTAACAAAGCACTGAGGAATCTGCTACAAAACTAAGATAAGATAAGATGAGATGAGATGAGATACGATGCGATACGATATGATACAATCAGATGAGATATTCCTTTATTGATCCCCTTGGGTAAATGTGGGTGTCATAGCAGCATGGGGGAAGGGGGTATAGGTATGGGCAGGGTAATAGCAGAAATAAATAAATATAGAATTAGATCTGAATATAAAAATGTGAGAGGGATATAATAACCATACACCGTAATAATCAAATGTGTGCGTGTGTCTGCGTGTGTGTGTGTGTGTGTGTGTGTGTGTGTGTGTGTGTGTGTGTGTGTGTGTGTGTGTGTGTGTGTGTGTGTGTGTGTGTGTGTGTGTGTGTGTGTGTGTGTGTGTGTGTGTGTGTGTGTGTGTGTGTGTGTGTGTGTGTGTGTGTGTGTGTGCAGTGGCAGCACATATCAGACCCGGGCCGGGGGGCGTGGCCACATGACCGGGCCCTTTAAACCCAATAAAGCTTGACATTATATCGGGAGTCCGGGGTGGTAATCTGACGCTCGTGCGTAAAAAGTCGCTCAGTCAAGATTACAATTTAAAACAACGTTTGAAAGAAAAGTAACCAAAGAAAAGGTGTAATATTTAAGATTTCGTTTCTACAAAGGGTATAGAAATGAAATATAGTAGAAACGAAATATATATCAGATAATAATATAATATGACATAAAGTCCAACAAACCACAAGGACAACGAAAACATAGCCTAATAATATGACTACATTTCTGACACACCATTCACCATGGATAGCCACCATGAGATGACAGAGCAGTGTATAGTCAAATTGGCACGGCGGCCCACATTAAAATTAGCACGGCGGCCCATACGTGTGTGTGTGTGTGTGTGTGTGTGTGTGTGTGTGTGTGTGTGTGTGTGTGTGTGTGTGTGTGTGTGTGTGTGTGTGTGTGTGTGTGTGTGTGTGTGTGTGTGTGTGTGTGTGTGAAATGTGTGTGAAATGTGTGTGAAATGTGTGCGTGTGAAATGTGTGTGTGTGTAGCTAAGGTGAAACCTGGGAGTGGAAGAAGGAGAGAAGTGACGAGGAGAGATAGAGAAGAGGGGGATATTTTTGTCTGTGTGACCCAATGCGACAATTAATGTGACACTTAAATCATATTCAATCATAACTAATCATATACATTATAATAGCCATTGTTTAAAGACTTTAAAAAAAAAAGGTAAGGTAACTCACCAATTAATGTGACACTTGAGCCTGTTTCTCCCTCATCAGTTTTGTGAGTCTGGGGGAGATTGTTGCAACAGCTGTGACCAGGTTATTCTCCAAGTTGAGTCTGTTCCTGTGTTTAGTCTTGATGTGGGTCATGGCGGAGAATGTCACCTCACACAGGTATGTGGACCCAAAAGGCAACAGTTCATTCAGGGCATTTTTCCCCAATTCAGGATACTCCTTCTCCACACCACAACAGAACTGTGTCCGTGGTGTGCTTCGGTACCTCATCTTCAGGCTCCTATCTGAGGACACATCTATGAGGTCTTCTTGCAGTCTGGCGGGAATGCTGCTGTTAATACACGTCACAAATGGATTACGCACCCAGGCCAGTGTGGATGACTTGTTGTCAATATCAGGGAAGTAGGAGTTGAACTCATTCTTGATCTTGGACAAATGTGTGTGTACTATTTTCACAATTGGAGCTCTGTCACATTCACCAGTAGCAATGTATGCGTTCAGCTGCAGGAAACAACTTGTATCCCCTTTTTCACATTTGCTCTGCCAGAGCTTGATCTTCTCCATGAATCCACACACTTTGTCATACAAGCTAAGAACATTTGTGTCTTTACCTTGAAGAGAGAGATTCAGCTGGTTGAGTTTGCTGAACATATCAGAGGTATCCCAGCCGAGCTACCCAGTCAGCGTCGTCGAACATAGCCACAAGTGGGTGTGTGTGCTCCGACAGAAATGCCCTCACTTCATTGCGTAGCTCGAACAGCCGCTGTAACGTCTTCCCTCGGGATAACCAGCGGACGTCAGTGTGAAGCAGGAGCTGTTTATGTTCTGACCCACCGTCTTCACAAAGTGACTGAAACAGTCTATGATTCAAAGGCCTGGACTGTATGAAGTTGATCACTTTTACGGCATCATTCAAAACATAGTTTAACTCTGGACTCATTCTCTTGCTAGCTAATGCTTCTCGGTGAATCATGCAGTGCGTCCATGTAACGTCAGGGTTTACCTTTTTTATGTGGGCCATTAATCCATTTACTCTGCCGGTCATCGCCGCAGCGCCGTCTGTGCACACATGAGAGCAGGATTTCCAATCCAGCTTGTGTTGAGAGAAAAAATTGTCGATAACGTTAAAAATGTCCTGTCCGGTAGTTCTCCCTGTGAGTTTCTTGCAAAACAGAATGTGCTCGTTCATCTCCAAAGTGTCTTTGTAACGCACAAACGCAATCAGTTGTGCTTCCCCACTGACATCCGTTGATTCGTCCAACTGCAAAGCGAACGTACCAGACGCTTTACATTTTTCCACCACTGGGTCAATAATGTAAATTCCCATGTCGTCGATCCGATGGCACACAGTATTATTTGACAACGGCACTTTCTTCAGGACATCAGCTGCTTTCTTATCGAGCATAGTTTCTGTGAGAATTATAGCAGCAGGCAAGATTAGCTCTTCGGCTCTGGTAAATGGCTTTTTCGATTTAGCAACGAGTAGCGACACGGCATAAGATGCCTCCAAGGCCTTGGTTGAGACCAATGTCGCTTTCTTTAGTTTTTCTTGGCTTCCCTTAAATTCAGCCAGCTTTTGGTGGAAAATCTCTGCAGGCTTACCCACACAGGCGGGATGTCTAGTACTAAGGTGCCGATGTAAATGGGATGGTTTCATGCTATTATTAGAAAGCACGTCGCCACAGATGAAACACATTGGCTGCGGTGGCTCTGTAGTTGTGACCGTAAACCCGGAGAACACATAATGTTAACCAAACTGACGATTCTTCACCTTCTCTGTTTTCATTTTCTTGAGACCGGGTTCTCCTGATTCAGCAGTATCACCTGTGCTGTTGTTTCTGGATGAACCAGCTAGACTCAGCCATTGATCCATAATGATTATGTTAACAGAAATTTTGATCTCAATAAACACCAGCGCATTCACTTGATAGGATGTTGATATTTTGCTAGCTAGCAAGAAAACCAGTGCGCCACTATAATGATGATAAATCAATCAATCAATCAATGTTTATTTATATAGCCCAATATCACAAATGTTACATTTGTCTCAGTGGACTTCACAATTTGTACAGAATATCAGTATGACAATACGACACCCTCTGTCCTTAGACCCTCACATCGTACAAGGAAAAACTTCCAGAGAAAACCCACAGTTTAAAGGGAAAAATGGGAGAAACCTCAGGGAGAGCAACAGAGGAGGGATCCCTCTCCCAGGACGGACAGACGTGCAATAGATGCCGTGTGTAAATTGAAAAGATAATACATTTGCAACATAGGTAGTCCAAATGTTTGGAAATGCATGTGTGTATAATAGGAAGATGAATCCACGAGTATATCCATCCAGGACTTATGATCCAGGACCACAGCCACGACTCAAGATCCAGGACTCGCAATCCATGACACAGGACCGCAGGATCATCCATGACTCCGGATCCCGGCGTATATAGACACCAAAAAGAAAGAAATTTGGGGAAGCTGGGTTAATCGGAACATGAGAGTACACAGGTATAGACAGAGAGAAGGAAGAAGTAAGATGTCCCCGGACAAACTAAGCCTATATCAGCAAAACTAGGGGCTGAATCTAATCAGCCCTAACTATAAGCTTTATCAAAAAGGAAGGTCTTAAGCGCACTCTTAAAAACGGATAGGGTGTCTGCCGTCCGAACACAAACTGGAAGCTGATTCCACAAAAGTGGAGCTTGATAAGAAAAGGCTCTGGCTCCCATTGTACTTTTAGAGACTCTAGGAACAACCAACAACCCTGCATTCTTGGAACGCAATGCCCTAGTAGGACAATAGGGTATAATGAGTTCTTTAAGGTAAGATGGCGCCTGCCCATTAAGGGCTTCGTAGGCGAGAAGAAGAATTTTAAATTCTATCCTGTGTTCTATAGGGAGCCAGTGTAAGGCAGCCAGAACAGGAGTAATGTGGTCCCTTTTCCTAACTCTGGTTAGTACACGAGCTGCAGCATTTTTGAATCAGCTGAAGCGACTTGACTGACTTCTTGGTACACCCTGATAATAAGTAGTTACAATAATCCAGCCTTGAATTAACAAATGCATGGACTAGTTTCTCTGCATCGTTTTGAGGCAAGATATGCCTGATTTTTGCAATGTTACGTAGATGGAAGTAGGCGGTCCTTGAAATTGATTTTATGTGGGTGTTAAAGGATAAATCCTGATCAAATATAACACCAAGATTCCTTACAGTCTCACAGGAGGCCAAATTAATGCCATCCATAGTTAATATATCTTTAGATAATTTGTTTCGTAGATTCTTCGGGCCAAGTACAATAACTTCAGTTTTGGTCGTGTTTAACATCAAAAAATGTAAGGTCATCCACGTTTTTAAGTCCTTGAGGCAGTCTTGAATTTTATTTAGATGATTAATTTCATCAATCAATTCATCAAATGGATAAAGCTAAACTTCCTGAAACTCAACAGCTCCAAGACCAAAGCCATTATAGTTGGCACCCCACATCAGGTTCGGTCATCCACCATCACGACCATCACCTTCTCCGGCCAGGACATTACCCTCTCCTCAACAGTCACCAACTTGGGTGTGAAAATGGACGCCCATCTGACCTTTGAGGCCCACATTAAACAGCTGTGCAAAAACTCCTTCTATCACCTCAGGAACATCGCCAAACTCCGCCCCTCACTCACTCTGTTTGACGCGGAAAAGCTAGTCCACGCCTTTGTCTCCTCAAGGCTGGACTACTGCAATGCACTCCTCATCGGGATCCCTAAGAAAAGCATCCAGAGGCTCCAGTACATCCAGAACAGCGCTGCTAGGATCCTGATGAGGGTGCGCAAATATGATCATATCACCCCCATCCTGAAATCACTACACTGGCTCCCCGTGGAATTGAGGATCGAATTCAAGGTCTCCGTCCTCACACACCAGTGTATCTATGGAACAGCCCCTCCATACCTCAAGGAACTCCTCACCCCCCTTACCTCTGTGCGGACCACCTGCTCCAGCAACTCAAACCTCCTCAAACCCCCGAGGACTAAGCTCCGTACCATGGGAGACCGGGCCTTCTGCTCGGCTGCCCCCAGTCTGTGGAACGCTCTCCCCGACCACATCAGAGCATCACAGACCGTGGAGGTTTTTAAAAAAGGCCTCAAAACCCACCTCTTCAATAGAGCCTTTCCCAAGACCTTTTATTTATTTATTATCACCCTTTTATCTTATTTTATTCTTTTTACTTATTTATTTTTATTTATTGCTTTTCATTCTTTTTACGATGTTAGCACTTCGGGATTTGAATGCAAATATGAAGTGCTTTATAAATTAAAGCCATTATTATTATTATTATTATTATTATTATTATTATTATTATTATTATCAGGCTTGATTGATAAATATAGTTGAGTATCATCCGCATAACAATGAAAGTTTACAGAATGATTCCTTATAATATTGCCTAACGGAAGCATATATAGGGTGAACAAAATAGGTCCAAGCACTGAGCCCTGTGGCACTCCATGGCTAACTTTGGTTTGCATGGAAGATTCATCGTTGACACGTACAAACTGAGAGCGTTCAGATAGATAGGACCTAAACCAGCCTAAAGCAGTTCCCTGTATGCCAACTAAGTGCTCTAGTCTTTGCAATAGGATATCATGGTCGATAGTATCAAATGCAGCACTAAGATCGAGCAAGACAAGAATAGAGACAAGTCCCTTGTCAGAGGCTATTAGAATGTCATTTGTGACTTTAACCAGAGCTGTCTCTGTGCTATGTTGTGTTCTAAAGCCAGACTGAAAATCTTCAAATAAATCATAGTTTTTTAAGTAATCAAACAGCTGTTTTGCGACTGCTTTCTCAAGATTTTTTGAGAGGAACGGAAGATTAGAAATACGTCTATAGTTGGCTAAAACCTCTGGATCGAGGTTGTGCTTTTTAAGAAGCGGTTTTATCACTGCTACTTTGAATGATTGTGGAACATAGCCTGATAATAAAGACATATTCATAATATTTAATAAAGAAGTGCTAATTAATGGAAAAACTTCTTTTAACAGCTTAGTTGGAATCGGGTCTAAGATACACGTTGATGGTTTAGAAGAGAGAATCATTGAATTTAATTGTTCAAGGTTTATGGCTTAAAAGCATTCTAGTTTACTACTAGTAATATTAGAACTTACGTTTCCGGGAGCTGTTGATAACACTATACTGGTCAAAGGCAAGAGGTCATTGATTTTGTTTCTAAGAGTAACAATTTTATCGTTAAAAAAGCACATACAATCATTACTACTGAGTGCTATGGGAATAGAAGGCTCAGTCGAGCTGTGGCTCTCTGTCAGCCTGGCTACAGTGCTGAAAAGAAATATTGCATTATTCTTATTCTCATCTATTAATGAAGAGTAGTATGCTGCTCTCGCTTTACGCAGTGCTTTCTTATATTCATTGAGAGTAATATGCCAAATTAAACGAGATTCTTCAAGTTTAGTGGAACGCCATATCCTTTCAAGTTGTCTCGACTTTTGCTTTATTTTTGCGGGTTTCGGCATTATGCCATGGAGCTAATCTATGTTGTTTTATTTTCTTCTTTTTCAAAGGAGCAACAGAGTCTAATTTTATTCGCAGCGCATCTGTAGCACTATCAACAACATGATCAATTGATGATGATGATGTAACACCTGACAGTCCGGCGGGAAACTGAACGCCGCGCCAATAATAATATATAGCCAGCAAATTATTACTTAATTTGAATGACCCCAATTGTGGTTACATTATTACAGAATATGCATTATTCCTTATTTGGGTACAGTTTTCCTGTAAAAATGTTAATAAAAAAAAATCTAAAATCAAATTATTTTTATTTATTTTTTTACTTTTCAAAATCTTTTCACGTACCCCCTGGGGACCACCCACGTACCACTAGGGTTACACGTACCCCCGGTTGGGAAACACTGACATATGGTACCCCGAACACATCTGGTACCGACACCGGCACTAAAGTACCACGGCACTGAATCCGCCAGGGGGCTAGTGTATGGCGGCAAATCTCTGTCATAAATCGCGAGGGCATATGAGATCCACGCGAGCACAAGTCAAGCAGCCGCGGACATATATCATTTTCGCGAGCACTATAACGGCACTCGCGCGAGAGCAATATATACAAGGAGAGCATCTACATGAGCTCTCCTTGGTCTCCTGCACTCTCGCGAGCAATTCCTGCTCTTCTGCTCTTGAAACTCTGGCCTGCTCTCGCGCGCGGAGAAATGTTAGGAAGTGGGCGTACCGTGTCCCAGTAACGCCAAATCTAATTGGTTACACCCCTCCTCTTTTATGATTGGCCGTTGTCTGGATTTAAACCTAAACCAGGAAGTCCCTCCAACCTCCAACGTGATGAAATATGGCTGTGGAAACGTCTCACGTAAGTTACTTTACTTTACTAATGATTATTTTTAATAAAAGGCAGGCTTCTGTATTCTGTGGTTATTCCACAAGAGCCGTTCTTACTTATAAATGGATTGAGTTTTTTAGATAATACATTTTTATACATATAAAAGTATTTTCCAAAGTATTCAAACAATTCTATTATAAAGATAAGAACCAATTAACTTTTCGGTCTTGACATATGATAATATAAAATGTAGCTTTCAAAAACAGAATTTGGAATTAATAATTTTGATTACTTTAGCAAAATATTTTATTCACAGATGTCGCTTTTTCAAAATGTCCCCACTTTTTATTGCCTTTCTCAAATAAATAATACTATACAAAAAAAGTATAAAATGATGCAAATGTAAAAAAGCCCAAGAATTTTGCAAGTTTCTTGGCACTTTCATTTCTGAATGAACTCTTTTTTTTCTGTTCAAATGCCCTCAGCTTATTTTTTGGAATGTTTATGATGATGTTTATGTGCCTTAGTCTGTATTTGACATAATTTTTTCAATAAAGATTTACCACATTTCTTAAAAATATAATTAAATACTATTTAATACTTTATTTTTCTTCACAGCATATTCTGAAACGGCAGATCCTGGAGAGACTCCTGTCAAAGTTTGAGCTTGCACTCATTCGAGCACCACTTGACCTGGATTTGCTGGAGTTTGCATGTCGCCAGGAGCTGTACCTCCTGCAAGCACTTTCGAGACATGTTGACATACCGCAAGGAATAATCCAAGCTCTTCAAGAGCTGTTTGGACTACTTTGGCTATATTTAGATTCAGAAGCCCCAAATACAGCAGTGGGATCAGTTATTGGTCGAAGAGGACCTCCTAAGTTTGAAATTGAGAGGCAGCAGTTGGTTGAGATGTTGGGGACAAACCTATCGGTGCCTTGCATTGCTAAGCTGCTAGGTGTTTCTTCCAGCACAGTCTTTAGAAGGATGAGAGAGTTTGGCTTATCTGTTTCAGAAATGTATAGCTCCATCAGTGATGAGGGGTTGGATAACGTGGTCATATCCATCAAGAATGACATGCCCACTGCTGGATACCGAATGGTCAAAGGACGGTTGTTATCCATTGGTCTACGTGTACAATGGACAAGAATGGCTGCCTCAATGCATCGAGTGGATTCCATAGGCATCCTCTCCAGACTGGCTAGTCTGGGCTGTGTTGTGAGGAGAACATATTCAGTGTGAGGGCCTCTGTCGCTTGTGCACGTGGATACCAACCACAAATTGATACGGTAGTGGTATTTATATTTCGCTAAGTAATTAAGAAATAATCCCTTTGTAATGTCCCAGTTTTGGAGAATCAGTGTTTCAATTCCAGAGTGCTATAACAGTTTGTTCTTTGGTTTTCCAGTTATAACATTGTCTTATTTGGTGGAGTGGAAGGGTATTCGAGAAAGGTAAGACTGCATTTCACTTCAGTAGACACACATTAAACAAACATGTATTTTTTGTACGAGTTTACGACTAGCTACTTAAAACCACAAAAGAGGTCCCAACGCTGTGTCCTGGCTTTGCTTAAGGAATTTGGTCCAAATGGAGAAAGTGTATGGACTAAAAAGGAAGCAGCAAAGTCAAAGTAGATATAAAGGAGATTTTGTGCATTTCCTATTTTTGCTGCACAAGTATTATGAGTCAGTATACTGTATGTCAGTATTGTTTGCTTATTTCTATTGCAACAGGAATTCTTTAATCTCTGCCTTTTTTTCCCTATAATACACAGTTTAACAGAATGCTTCCTAGTTATTGTGTGTAATTGCCCTATTCTTAAATATTAGAAAATAGATCACTTGAACTGGTTTTCCCTAAACCATGTATTTTCATCCATAGGATTGAGCGTCTTTGGCGTGATGTACGAGTCATTGTCATCAACAACTACTCTGCGATACTGCTTTCCCTCGAAGAGGATGGTCTGCTCGACATCTCATCAACAGATGACCTCTTCTGTGTGCACTACATCATTCTTCCCCGACTTCAGATGGACTTGGGGATTTTTACAGAAGGCTGGAACCATCATCCACTCAGCACTGAACGGAACCAATGTCCAGAGCATTTATTAGACCCTCCAGAAAAACGCGATTCTGCGATCGCAGAATTTACAGCATAATCAGCAAAATGGCGCAGATTTTTAAAAGGCCCCATAATCCCCGCATTTTTACACACAAAGTTGAGAAGAAAAAAAAGTTAACTCGTCTTGACGTGACGTCATCAGCTCGCGCATCACAGAATGTAAACAACACTGTATAGAGCTCATTTACCAACGAACATTTCTACTAAAGACCGGGCAAAACGTGGGGGGAAACTATTCTGCACCCCGTGCAACTGTGTGTTGGAGCATAAGAGAAAATCGACAGTGACGACCCACTTTGATTCATTCAAACATTCGAAAATGCTTTCTGCTGCTGCGGACAAGAAAGCCATTCAACTCACGTTCACCGAGGGATCAACCTCCAAAACCCTTTCGAGGGCTACAAGAAACGAAGTGAGTAGCCTACAAGATTGAAGCTGGTCAGATAACGAACGAGTAAATGAAAACAGAATGAGGCAGAGAAGTGTGTGTGTGTGTGTGTGTGGGGGGGGGGGGGTGAGATTAAAATAGCCCAATTGCTTTTACAATAAATAAACATTGAATGTGTTTAATTGAATAGTAAAGGGGCTTAACGTTAGTGGCAGGTTGTGGGTGAGAATAAATAAGACAGCCCAATATTTAAAAAAATTGTTATTCTTTTCCCCCGCATATTTAGCATATTTCGCAACTTCCCGCAATTTCACCGCATAAAATCACATAAAAACCCCGTATGTTTAATCGCATAATCAAGGATTTTAGCCCGCATAATCAAGGATTTTAGCCCACATAATCAAGGATTTTAGCCCGCATAATCAAGGATTTTAGCCCACATAATCAAGGATTTTAGCCCGCATAATCAAGGAATTTAGCCCGCATAATCAAGGATTTTTGCCCGCGTTTTTCTGGAGGGTCTAAGTTATGGCAACTCGGACTTATGCAGACAAACATTGATCAGCCGGAGAGCCCAGAGGTATTGATCTCGTTTCAGTATTACATTACATGTCACTTGTTAGGCGCTTTTATCCAAAGCGACTTACATACTCAGTACTGTGGGCAATCCCACAATAGTAATTACTTACCATTTACTTTGTGTAATATACATTGTCAAAAGATTACTTTCTTTCCCTACTCTTGGCATGACCATTTTCTGGGCATTTTATTCAGTTTGTGTTATTTTAACTGCAAAAATAACACAAACTATTACTTGATGTCATTGTTCCACATTGTTTATAAGACATTTATTTCACCAAAGTGTTCAAAACCTCTGTTATGGTTATTAGGAGCCAGATGTTGACTGGGAAATTGCTGCTGACCACGATGGAGAAGAAGAGGATGCAGGGATTGTCGTCCCCGAATTCGACTGCCCTTTGAGTCCAGAAGACACAACTGAACGTCCAAGTTCAAGAGTAAAATAAGTAATGATGCCCATTTCAGGATAGAGTAAAGTTACTTGGCACAACTGGTGACTGGGTTTTTATTCCATTAAATTGAAACAATTGAGACAAAATACAGCTCAAAACTATAATGGTTCCCCAACTTCACCATTTGTTTCCAAAACATTTTGACTAGAACAGTATGTCACTTGAACGTTTGACTGTATTCTCATCTTGAACAAATGAAAACCTTGTCAAATAAAGTGTAATAAAGACCGTCTAACCCTAACCCAAAAAACATCGATTCTATGACTCTTATGAGCGGCTAAACTCCCTGCTACTCATAACAGCCTGTGATATGATGCTCAGGAACTCTGGATATGAGTCGAGGTGCCTTGTCGGAAAGGTAATGGAGTTGGAGCATGCATTCACTACGGGAAAGCATACCGTGTGTGTACCATAGCACACGCTGCATCATGGTCGAACTCAATTAAGATTTTAAACATCTCTCTCTCTGTTGAGGTGATGGGGACGTCTGCCTGCCCCGTAAGCCATTGAAGGAAGCAACCAACAGTGATCTTGGGTTTTTCCTTCATCTCCTCTTCATCTTTTGTCGCTTCACCTGTAGACTCTGTCTCTCTTGAGTCTCTTTCATCACTCTCTGTTATCTTCACAGGGGTCCCCCTCTCTTCAACCACGAAGCTCTTTTCTTCCTCTAAAAACAAGTTGAAAATGAATACAAAGAAATGCATATATTCACCGAAGCAATGTCAATAAATATGGCTATTGTTTTTAAATAGTTTTTTTATGTGGATATTTTGAAGAAGAAAACCTCATTAGCCAGTTCTGCTTTAGTTATCATTGTTTCATCGCAACCATCATGATGCAAAGTTGTGTTTAAACTGAGACATGTAAACATGAATAAAAAGGGTATGCAAAGCTGTCATTGAGTTGCCGGTCGTAATCGGGGATAAAATTCAAGAACAAATACGTTTATAAAATGTCAGGGCAGTTGTGTCACCTTCTTCTTCAATGTGTTAGATGAAGTCTTGTAAAAAGTTAAAAATGTTCGATTCCCTCTGGCGTCGCAGCGAGCCCAGCTCGCTGAAGACTGGAGATCTGGCTCCCATCAGGAATTCAGCATCCGGCTTGGAGAGAGGAAAAAACAAAATGATGTATGCTCAAAGTTGGATGAGCTTAACCCTTTAATTGCCAGACCAAGAAAAAAAACTATGGAAAAATTATTTGTTTGCATTTTTTTATCAAATGGGACACATAGCACATTTAAAAAAAAAAGGTATCAATATTGATATTGATATAAAAAGTAATGTTAAGTGTTTTTCATAATTAAAAAAAAACGTGCTCATCTTACTGTAGATGCTGAATTGGCCTAACAGGAAACCACTGGCCTAACAGCACATGTCTATATCCTGTGTTGGCCTAACTTGCTCATCTGTGTGCAACTTTGGGCTGTATGCCATGCATGAAAGCTGCTATATAAATTATTATCACTCTTTCACTCTGAGACTCATAAGGCAGTATAGATGTAGTAATAATGTAATATAAGATGTAGTAATATTACCATGAATCTATGTATTTACCATATTGTATTGGAAAACTTCTCTGAAACTCTGAAAAAGTTATATTGCTAGTTTAGTTTGTTAAAACTTTTTTTGTGCATCAAGTTATCTAATTATGTTCAGTCAGTGCTCTGACATTAAAATATGTCAAAAATGATATGGTTACCTTACAAAAGTTGACCAAAAAGAGTGATTTCTTCAGCAGTGATTTTTTAGCATGCCAACTTTCTCAGTGGAAAGCTGAATGGCTTTCTGTTCTAACCACAGTGACATCTAGAGGTTGTTCTGGGCATAACATGTCAACCAAATGGTAGAGATGGCTGAATCAGCTAGAGTTAAACTTTTAAAACATTTTTTCAACAGGATATCAAGACACAAAATGTACTCTACCAAATGGTGGTGCTGGCTGTTAAAGGGTTAAGGTTTGAAATTCAGTGGTAAAATCAGCTGGAGACATAATACTGACCTTTTCATGAAGGCCAGCGACGAACAGATCCCTGAAATGCTGTGGTTGTTGTACTATCATCTCACACAAGCCATACAGCTTCATGCCTGAGCATATCTGCTGCAGCATTGGTAGAGTGCGGACCGATGAGTGCAAGATAATTGCCCTATAATTCAGTAACAGATAACAGCAATAATATAAAATCATTCATAAAAAAGGGAAAGAGTGACTGCACACTCTATATGAAGTTGATTGATTGGTTTTAAACATGGGTTGTTATGGGTTAAATCACTTAGCATATGTACATACTTTATTATGCATTCCTTCCTCTCCCACGTTGCAGGATGTTGGAGATTAGGAGGATGTTTAAAACCAACCTCGTCTCCGCGTGTCGTTTGGTAAACTGGGTAAATTCGTAAAAAGGAAGGGATTAAGAAACACCAGAATTCAAGTTAAACAATAATCTTGTTTTAATGATACAAAGTAACAATACAAATACAAAGGAAGTACTTCCTGCTCTTTCTCCTGTCTTACTCTCTGGTCAGCCTGAAGAAAAAGAGCGCGAACCAAAGGAAAACACAGGCTTTCATACTAAAACACAGGAGGAGGTGTGTGCGTGCTTTCCCCCAGAGGTCATCTTATTGGGAGAGACCAACACATGGCCTGTCGCACCCAATCAGTGCGATACAGCAGAAGAAACCCGGAAACAAAAAGTCTCTTTCAGTTTGACGAAAACCAGATACCTTTTGGTGTCTGGTACGAACCTGCTCTAAACAACAAGTTTCCTTATCTTATTTCACATCTTGCAGCCAGCACACACACATCCCCTTTATGGCCCTTTGTCCCTGTGTCCATCTTCCCCCGCTCAGGTTACCACACACAAGTTAAAAGTATGTTTTAAGATATAGTTGTTATAGTTGGCTAAATATACGTAATACATGTAAATTACTTTCATATCAATAATAACGAGGAACACATTACCTATGCTCTTAAGCAGTATTAGAGATGCTTTTCAAATAGTCAAACTTCACACAGGCCCAATATAGAGAACACACTCATTTGTCCTGCAGCCTTTCTATTTGTTTGAGCTATTGTTCACATCTTTACTTCAAATAAAAGGTTTCACATTGTATATTTCCAGCTTCCTTTACACATACTGTTATTATTAATACAAAGTAATTAACCACACACCTCTATTTAAAACAAGTAGATTTCCCTGATAATTGACATGCTGAAAATCTTAAGAAGAATGTCCCCTCCCCCAGCTCTCTCGTCCCTATCATAAAAGCTGCTTCTATTTCATATAGAGTAATAAAACATGTTTAAGCTAATTTCTCAACAATGTTTGTAGCCATTTAGTACCCACGCATGAAAGAATAAAAACAGAGGTATATGGTTGAACAGTAATCACGCAGCACATATATTTACTGCAATAAAAACACACACATTTGCCCTAAGCATGTGTAACGCACCCTCTTCTTTTATGAGGGAAACATTCCAGAGTTTTGGAGCTATCCCCAAATAAGGATGTCCCCTGCTCACATCCCTCTCTGAACACAAAGACTTCACCTCAATATATTGGGGAGGGAAAATATACTTTGTCCCTTCAAATTGAACACACATGAATATATATAAGGTGACTTTAAAATGAATATACTAGATTTAACTTTCCTGCCATAACACGGTACTTTAATACTTCAAATAATTCAAATAATTCTTCAAGGACCACTGTACCCGCATGCTGTTATCCGATCCAGAAGGTCGTACATAGCTTCAGGTTCAGCTATCTCAACCTTTGCACTTAGAAAAACAGTATCACACAGTAACTCATGGGAGCCTTAGCTTATTTTAAGAATTAGAAAATATTCACACTACAAAGAGGTGTGTGTGTCAACCATACTAAAACAAACGTCATGTTATATGAAGGAGTATCTGAGGAGAAGACAAATATTACCTCTTCCATAAGCTGGCTGAGCTCTGGATCAGTCACATCTTCCTTGGAAATGGAATCTCTATCAATCTCCCCAGTGGATATGTATCCATAGCACCACTCTCTGAAAAAGTTAGGTGGAGGACCACCTTGTACTATACTGACTGCCATAATCTCTCCAGCTGTCCTGCATTAACAAAGTTTAATCAATACATAGACATTATTAATAAATGAAATAAACATCGAAAAGACATTGCAGAACACAATTCTACATACTTGAAATGCTCTTTGTGGTAGTCGGTAATTGAGTACTTGGGGGTTTTCCCTGTACTCCCTCCCTGAAAAACTTCCTTTCAACACCTGCCATCATTTCTATAAATGAAAGGAAAAGTGGATCAATACATTGATAATCTCAATTTGACCAATGTATATGTTAAAGAACAGCACGCGTCATGCAAAGCCCTTAACCTGTGCAAGCACAGAAATTGCATGCAACCAGAGAACCGCCACACACTGAGGAATATTTTCATTTATTATAAGGAGGTAAACATATACCTGTTAAGAATTCTTTCCTGAGAGCCCCATGATCAATTCCAGACTCTCCAATGAAAGACACTCGGAGGTTTTTTTGGGAGAAGACCTCTGACGTCTCCACTGCCCTAAACCCCTTTCAAACATGTCCTCCCTAGTGACACTAACATTAAAGAGTGTCGTTGTGTCCACTCGTCCACTAAGTGTTTCGATGGCTTCAGCAAGACTTGAAGGAAACAATTAGAAGTTGATTAGACAACTGGATCCAAAACGTTTTCCCTTAAGAGACCCCTTTTGTATCATTGAGTAAACTGACGACCCCTGACTGATGTAAAGTGGCATCTTTTAAATTATATTCAAGGCATAACAATAACAATGCAGGGCAACTGATGAACAGTACAATTAACACAAATAGTGAACACAATAACTGCAGGACGTTTTTTTTTTTAAATAAGCAATTACAGGTACATTTTAAGCATATTACCTTTTCTCTCGCCCTGTCAGTTCTTCACTGGCATGTTCTTCCAAATCGATAATTTGTGTCGACTGCAATGTACTGATGAGGGAAAAAATATTTCAATGGGGCATACCTTAATCATGGTTTACAATATCTAACAATGCAAAGAAAAAAGTATATAAAGAATGTGCATAATAGGAGAAAAAAAAACCTTTCTCTACAAGTGCTGGCATGTATTTCAACCAAATACTCAGGAAATAACTCTGAGCACAATGGACAGGCCACCTTTAAAAATACAGAAAAGCAGAGCAAATATTCAAGTGAATTACTGAGATGCAGAAACCTTCATCATCTGCAATAATGTAATTGATAAATAATGCCCTGATTTTACCTTAATATCGATTTTAGAACAGGAGGTCCTACACGGGAGCACACTTGGAGAAGCCTATAATAAAATGTAGAAAGACTGCCAATTAATGACACATACAATGAAAATTGTTTAGAAACAAACACCTACAATATTAGTGAGCTTACATTCCCAGGATTGCTTGTAGCTGGAGACTCATCTAAATCTGGGTCCAGATCCTGAAAATTGTAACCAGTTAAAAAAGCTGTCGATTCAGGATGATAATGATCCTGCATAGTTATTTGTGGAATAACATTACCGGTTCCAGATCCATGCGGTCAGAACAGCTGCTTGGTTCACACTCTTGTGCATGTAAAGCCAACAGCTGGACAGGCATGCTTAGATGACACGTGGCACATCTGGCTTTTGGCATATTTTCGAACTCCTTCGATGAGTAGGGCAAGGAGAAGGTGTCCAAAGTGTCCTGGATGGGCATTATATAGAGACAGCCTTTTCCACCTAAAGCTTTGGCAAGGTAGGCCCCGTGTAACCCTCTGCCTCAGGTGCCAAAACACTTAATTTCCACTGACCTGATCCTCCTATGTGGGAATACAAACAAGTTGATGTTATTTAATGCACAGAATGTTCTAGGGGAGGCAGTTGATTTTAACAAGATGCACACTTGGAGTGTTAGGCTTTCTCATGGATTGCTAAAAACAAGAGGGTAGGTAAATATGCTAACCATCAAGGGCATTAATGAGCTATTATAAGAGCAGCTATTTTAGGAGAAGATAGAGGGTATAAATAGGATTTAACTGCAGAAATACTAGACCACAGTTGAATTTAATAAGGGAGATTGTATCTTACCAGCAGCTTTATGTAGCATCCAGGCCCCTTCCAATGGTACCATTTTGGAATATGATTCCATAAGTATATATGATATCTATGTGGGAAGAGCAAAACAAGTGTGCAGTTAGAACTATAACCCTCCACACATGTCACCACTGTTGAAGCTGATTTGTGACCAGTAGTACTTCAGTGGATTGGGAAACTACAGTAATACACAAAAAATGTCCCCAAATTGGGATCAATAAAGTGCTTCTTATATTATCTTGACTCCTTCCCTTACTATTTGTTCTATCTTACCTGGGAGTGGTCAGCATTTTCGGGGATATTGAGAGTCCTCCTACCAAGTCCAGCCTGGAGAAGGACCATTTCATCCGATGACTTTGGTGTTCTTTCTGTGCTCTTATTGAGCAGAAAGAACTGGATTGGGGTTGACCTAACAGCCCTTCTTTTGGGAGATGGGGTATAACTTTTACCCGATTTGAGTAGGCCGGGGAAAGCCCTGAGGAGTTGAAAACAATGTGTAAGTGACGCATTTAAGAAGCTGTTATACAATATATTCATTCTAAACAATCTGAAGAGCGTTAATTTCTATGAAAAAATACCCTGAATTATAGTCAATTGCCGAGTTATTACAATGGCAATTCAGTTCAGAATTATCTTTATTTCCTAACGGATCCAAACCTGGCCCAAATTTTGGTCCACTGTATTTCCTGCTGTAGAAGGAAAGCCAGGGGTCCTTTGTTGCTTCTGCCCCTGGACTGCCTGACGCTGCCTTGTCCCAGCCTGCTGCCTGTTGCCAAGAGCAGACTGCTGCTGTCCCTGTATAGTAGGCTGTCTGTTGCCCAACTCCACCTGCTCTCCCTGAACCTGTACTTCATCTGTGAACACAATTTAAAGATGTCTATGATTCCCTAGAATCTATATAAACTGAGTACTAAATACGTAAAGTAGTTAGAATATATAAAGGCTTCATTAATTAAACATTACCCAGATAGTCACAAGCTCTGAAGAATAAATAGAAGAGGAACAAGAAGAAGATGAACCTTTAATTATCCCCCATGGGGAAATTCAGTTTTTCACTCTGGTTTTAATATAGGTTGGTAAAACTGTCACTGAAACACCTCGGCGTGCTTCCGCCGGCCAAGACTGCAGCTGTAATTTTTTGTAAACGACTGACCATGAGATGAATCTGTGAAGACAAGTGATCTACCCCTAGTTTCACTTACGATTTTGAGAAGTTGGTTCAGCCAAGGCACTTCTCAGCAACTCAACGACACGCCTGGCAGCATTTTGTAACTCTATCTGTTAAAATAGATAGCATTTTTCATTTAATCATTTATTTCAATAGGGACAATGCACATAAATGAACACTTTAGACAAATAACGCTTCAAGTGCAAATGGATCATGTCTTCCTATACTGTCTATACTGTCTTGCTGTTTTTAAATTATTGCCTTGTTGTTGCACACTGGCACTTTGAGTCGATGTAATTTCGCTGTACTTTTTACAATGACAAATAAAGTATCTATCTATCTATCTATCTATCTAAAACAGACACAAACAAGAAATAGTCAAATTGATTGTCACAATCACAGTGCAAAGACATGTCGTCTTGTTTATCCAGATCTGCTAACAGTTAACTTTAGCTAACTTTTATTATTGCGGGCTGACAGCTGTGTCACTTTCTTCTTATACCGTGGCTTGTAAATAATGCAATGTCAATATCAGTGATGCAAACACAGGTATGGTGAAAAAAGAGAGAACTATTCGAAGCAGGAAAAAAACAGCGTAATATACCATCTGACAAAGGCCTCTGCTATAATGCTTCAATTAACTGTTCTTTATAATATACTCAGATCAATAGAGACATATATGTTAAGTTATAAATCAAGGGTTTTTATTATTATTTACAGCAGGGGTGGGGAACCTTTTTCCTTTCAATTTTTACAACATCCTCCGAGGGCCGTACAAATTATTGAACTCAACCTCTGCTTAAAAAAAAAAATCACAGCCAATTAATTTGGCCTTTCTTTCATGCTGTGCAAAGGAAAAGCAACCTCTTAATCCAGATATCTTACCATGACTCGCGCATGCATGCATGCATGTGCACGGTGTGGCATGACCACCAAAACAGAAAGATATGGACACAAGATGTGTGCAAATGTATTTAGTATCCATGTGAACATGATTTAAGTGATGGAGACCTAACCTCCTCTAGGGGGGTCTGGGGGCATGCTCCCCCAGGAAGATTTTTTTTTTAAATATTGAAGTTAAAAGCATCAATCTGGTGCACTTTCAGAGCAACATGAGGAGATCTATGGATACATCTCTCAACACCCATTTGAAACAGAACTGTAAGCAGATTTTTCTTTTTGGATATTTTACAAATCACTTATTTTTAAAAAACGTTTTTGTTACTGTCATATAGTATTTTATACCTGTTTTTCATTTAGTCTCTAATGTCTAATTAATAATTATAATGATCATATCAAGGTGTGCCTTAACCTCACTGAGCTGAGGTTATTTGAGCCTCTCAGGGGAGAGCTCTCTTCCACCTGGTTGTAGAAAAGCTCTTTAAATTCGTTAGCATAGCTAGCTATCCAGATGCTAATAACAACAAACCGCCACTGTGCTTACAACTAAAGACACAGCCATGCAAACACTGCAGCATGTGTACGGCTCCTTATGGGTACTGCAATATTTGAAGAGCTGGAGCGGCGTTCCGGTGCTCTCTGTAAGCAAGTCTAGTCTACACTTATGGCGGCAAATCTCTGTCATAAATCGCGAGGGCATATGAGATCCACGCGAGCACAAGTCAAGCAGCCACGGACATATATTATTTTCGCGAGCACTTAAACTGCACTCGCGCGAGAGCAATATTGAAGCCTCAAACCTTAACCCTTTAACAGCCAGCGCCACCATTTGGTAGAGCACATTTTGTGTCTTGATATCCTGTTGAAAAAATGTTTTAAAAGTTTAACTCTACCTGATTCAGCCATCTCTACCATTTGGTTGACATGTTATGCCCAAAACAACCTCTAGATGTCACTGTGGTTAGAACAGAAAGCCATTCAGCTTTCCACTGAGAAAGTTGGCATGCTAAAAAATCACTGCTGAAGAAATCACTCTTTTTGGTCAACTTTTGTAAGGTAACCATATCATTTTTGACATATTTTAATGTCAGAGCACTGACTGAACATAATTAGATAACTTGATGCACAAAAAAAGTTTTAACAAACTAAACTAGCAATATAACTTTTTCAGAGTTTCAGAGATGTTTTCCAATACAATATGGTAAATAGATAGATTCATGGTAATATTACTACATCTTATATTACATTATTACTACATCTATACTGCCTTATGAGTCTCAGAGTGAAAGAGTGATAATAATTTATATAGCAGCTTTCATGCATGCAAGTTAGGCCAACACAGGATATAGACATTTGCTGTTAGGCCAGTGGTTTCCTGTTAGCCCAATTCAGCATCTACACTAAGATGAGCACGTTTTTTTTTTATTATGAAAAACACTTAACATTACTTTTTATATCAATATCAATATTGATACCTTTTTTTTTTTAAATGTGCTATGTGTGTCCCATTTGATAAAAAAATGCAAACAAATAATTTTTCCATAGTTTTTTTTCTTGGTCTGGCAATTAAAGGGTTAAGCTCATCCAACTTTGAGCATACATCATTTTGTTTTTTCCTCTCTCCAAGCCGGATGCTGAATTCGTGATGGGAGCCATATTTCCAGTCTTCAGCGAGCTGGGCTCGCTGCGACGCCAGAGGGAATCGAAGATTGTTAACTTTTTACAAGACTTCATCTAACACATTGAAGAAGAAGGTGATACTACTGCCCTGACATTTTATAAACATATTTGTTCTTGAATTTTACCCCCGATTACGACAGGCAACTCAATGACAGCTTTGCATACCCTTTTTATTCATGTTTACATGTCTCAGTTTAAACACAACTTTGCATCATGATGGTTGCGATGAAACAATGATAACTAAAGCAGGACTGGCTAATGAGGTTTTCTTCTTCAAAATATCCACATAAAAAAACAATTTAAAAACAATAGCCATATTTATTGACATTGCTTAGGTGAATATATGCGTTTCTTTGTATTCATTTTCAACTTGTTTTTAGAGGAAGAAAAGAGCTTCGTGGTTGAAGAGAGGGGGACCCCTGTGAAGATAACAGAGAGTGATGAAAGAGACTCAAGAGAGACAGAGTCTACAGGTGAAGCGGCAAAAGATGAAGAGGAGATGAAGGAAAAACCCAAGATCACTGTTGGTTGCTTCCTTCAATGGCTTACGGGGCAGGCATTACATTACATTACATTACATTGCATTTAGCTGACGCTTTTATCCAAAGCGACTTACAATAAGTGCATTCGACCAGGAAGATACAACCTTTAAGAAAACAGAATCATATAAGTACATCAGGTTTCATAGAGCCAAACATTTCAAGTGCTACTCAACTGGCATTTAGAAAGCCAGCCCTTTATTAGTATATAAGTGCTTTGTTAGTAATTCTATCGCTCGAAGTGGAGTCTAAAGAGATGAGTTTTCAGTTTGCGTCGGAAGATGTGTAAGCTATCTGCTGTCCTGATTTCAATGGGGAGCTCATTCCACCATTTTGGAGCCAGGATAGCAAACCCACGTGTTTTTGCTGACGGGAACTTGGGTCCCCCTCGCAGTGCGGGTGCAGCGAGCTGTTTGGCTGATGCAGAGCGGAGTGCACGTGCTGGGGTGTACGGTTTAACCATGTCCTGGATGTAGGAAGGGCCAGATCCATTCGCAGCATGGTACGCAAGTACCAGTGTCTTGAAGTGAATTCTAGCAGTTACTGGAAGCCAGTGAAGGGAGCGGAGGAGCGGTGTGGTGTGGGAGAATTTGGGAAGGTTGAAGACCAGACGAGCCGCTGCATTCTGGATGAGCTGCAGAGGTCGGATGGCACATGCAGGTAGACCAGCCAGGAGGGAGTTGCAGTAGTCTAGGCGTGAGATGACGAGAGCCTGGACCAGAATCTGCGCTGATGTCTGGGTCAGCTGGGGACGTATCCTCCTGATGTTGTAAAGCGTGTATCTGCAGCAGCGGGTTGTAGCAGCGATGTTTGCAGTGAAGGACAGTTTGTTATCTAGGACCACACCCAGATTCCTTGCAGTCTGAGTCGGGGAAACAACAGAGGTGCCGATGTTGATTGTTAGGTCAAGAGTGGGACAATCTTTTCCCGGAAGGAAGAGCAGTTCAGTCTTGTCAAGGTTGAGCTTGAGGTGATGAGCAGACATCCACCGAGAGATGTCTGCTAGGCAAGCAGAGATGCAGGCACACGTCCCCATCACCTCAACAGAGAGAGAGATGTTTAAAATCTTAATTGAGTTCGACCATGATTGCAGCGTGGGCTATGGTACACACACGGTATGCTTTCCCGTAGTGAATGCATGCTCCAACTCCATTACCTTTCCGACAAGGCACCTCGGCTCATATCCAGAGTTCCTGAGCATCATATCACAGGCTGTTATGAGTAGCAGGGAGTTTAGCCGCTCATAAGAGTCATAGAATCAATGTTTTCTGGTTAGGGTTAGACAGTCTTTATTGCACTTTATTTGACAAGGTTTTAATTTGTTCAAGATGAGAATACAGTCAAACTTTCAAGTGACATACTGTTCTAGTCAAAATGTTTTGGAAACAAATGGTGAAGTTGGGGAACCATTATAGTTTTGAGCTGTATTTTGTGTCAATTGTTTCAATTTAATGGAATAAAAACCCAGTCACCAGTTGTGCCAAGTAACTTTACTCTATCCTGAAATCAGCATCATGACTTATTTTACTCTTGGTACTTAAGTAACACTTTGAACACAGGAATTTTACTTTTACCTCATCTGTGTCCTTCAAGGGAGCTGTATTTCTTAAGAGCCACATCTTTCAGCTATATACTCACGGCAGAGTAAGTACAGTTCCTTGACCGGAGTGTTTGGGTCAATTTGCTGAAATACTGATTGAAGTTCAGTTGTGTCTTCTGGACTCAAAGGGCAGTCGAATTCGGGGACGACAATCCCTGCATCCTCTTCTTCTCCATCGTGGTCAGCAGCAATTTCCCAGTCAACATCTGGCTCCTAATAACCATAACAGAGGTTTTGAACACTTTGGTGAAATAAATGTCTTATAAACAATGTGGAACAATGACATCAAGTAATAGTTTGTGTTATTTTTGCAGTTAAAATAACACAAACTGAATAAAATGCCCAGAAAATGGTCATGCCAAGAGTAGGGAAAGAAAGTAATCTTTTGACAATGTATATTACACAAAGTAAATCGTAAGTAATTACTATTGTGGGATTGCCCACAGTACTGAGTATGTAAGTCGCTTTAGATAAAAGCGTCTAACAAGTGACATGTAATGTAATACTGAAACGAGATCAATACCTCTGGGCTCTCCGGCTGATCAATGTTTGTCTGCATCAGTCCAAGTTGCCATAACTTAGACCCTCCAGAAAAACGTGGGCAAAAATCCTTGATTATGCGGGCTAAATTCCTTGATTATGCGGGCTAAAATCCTTGATTATGCGATTAAACATGCAGGGTTTTTATGTGATTTTATGCGGTGAAATTGCGGGAAGTTGCGAAATATGCTAAATATGCGGGGGAAAAGAATAAAAACAATTTAAAATATTGGGCTGTCTTATTTATTCTCACACACAACCTGCCACTAACGTTAAACCCCTTTACTATTCAATTAAACACATTCAATGTTTATTTATTGTAAAAGCAATTGGGCTATTTTAATCTCACCCCCCCGCGAGCTGATGACGTCACGTCAAGACGAGCTAACTTTTCTTTCTTCTCAACTATGTGTGGAAAAATGCGGGGATTATGCGGCCTTTTAAAGATCTGCGCCATTTTGCTGATTATGCGGTAAATTCTGCGATCGCAGAATCGCGTTTTTCTGGAGGGTCTAATAACTGCTCTGGACATTGGTTCCGTTCAGTGCTGAGTGGATGATGGTTCAAGCCTTCTGTAAAAATCCCCAAGTCCATCTGAAGTCGGGGAAGAATGATGTAGTGCACACAGAAGAGGTCGTCTGTTGATGAGATGTCGAGCAGACCATCCTCTTCGAGGGAAAGCAGTATCGCAGAGTACTTGTTGATGACAATGACTCGTACATCACGCCAAAGACGCTCAATCCTATGGATGAAAATACATGGTTTAGGGAAAACCAGTTCAAGTGATCTATTTTTATGCTGGCCTAGCATGGGTTAAGTGCAAGGTGCTTGGTCTACACATCAGATAAGTTCACCTCACTAATTGAGTTACTAAAGATGCTGCAATTTACCTCTGGTTATGAACACTTTTACCAGAGATGAAGCTTCCACGGTCGGTGCCGCGAACCGAAAACATGAATCTCGCGATCTGTACGTTTTCTACTCCTTGGTCTCCTCTGGCCCTGAAATGTACACAGTTGACCAAAGGACTGTCAAAGAAAATACTCATCCAAAAGTGTCACAGTATTGATCTATTTCTCCAAAGAGTGCTTTTTTCTGTGAATTCACCTTAAAGGCACTCCATGTCTTTGTGTTGCCTCTAAGAAGAAGCCATAGGCTGTTGACGGACAGTTGTTGGTCGAAGCACCTAAGTACATTACCTGCAGAAAAGCAGAGAATATTTAAGAATAGGGCAATTACACACAATAACTAGGAAGCATTCTGTTAAACTGTGTATTATAGGGAAAAAAAGGCAGAGATTAAAGAATTCCTGTTGCAATAGAAATAAGCAAACAATACTGACATACAGTATACTGACTCATAATACTTGTGCAGCAAAAATAGGAAATGCACAAAATCTCATTTATATCTACTTTGACTTTGCTGCTTCCTTTTTAGTCCATACACTTTCTCCATTTGGACCAAATTCCTTAAGCAAAGCCAGGACACAGCGTTGGGACCTCTTTTGTGGTTTTAAGTAGCTAGTCGTAAACTCGTACAAAAAATACATGTTTGTTTAATGTGTGTCTACTGAAGTGAAATGCAGTCTTACCTTTCTCGAATACCCTTCCACTCCACCAAATAAGACAATGTTATAACTGGAAAACCAAAGAACAAACTGTTATAGCACTCTGGAATTGAAACACTGATTCTCCAAAACTGGGACATTACAAAGGGATTATTTCTTAATTACTTAGCGAAATATAAATACCACTACCGTATCAATTTGTGGTTGGTATCCACGTGCACAAGCGACAGAGGCCCTCACACTGAATATGTTCTCCTCACAACACAGCCCAGACTAGCCAGTCTGGAGAGGATGCCTATGGAATCCACTCGATGCATTGAGGCAGCCATTCTTGTCCATTGTACACGTAGACCAATGGATAACAACCGTCCTTTGACCATTCGGTATCCAGCAGTGGGCATGTCATTCTTGATGGATATGACCACGTTATCCAACCCCTCATCACTGATGGAGCTATACATTTCTGAAACAGATAAGCCAAACTCTCTCATCCTTCTAAAGACTGTGCTGGAAGAAACACCTAGCAGCTTAGCAATGCAAGGCACCGATAGGTTTGTCCCCAACATCTCAACCAACTGCTGCCTCTCAATTTCAAACTTAGGAGGTCCTCTTCGACCAATAACTGATCCCACTGCTGTATTTGGGGCTTCTGAATCTAAATATAGCCAAAGTAGTCCAAACAGCTCTTGAAGAGCTTGGATTATTCCTTGCGGTATGTCAACATGTCTCGAAAGTGCTTGCAGGAGGTACAGCTCCTGGCGACATGCAAACTCCAGCAAATCCAGGTCAAGTGGTGCTCGAATGAGTGCAAGCTCAAACTTTGACAGGAGTCTCTCCAGGATCTGCCGTTTCAGAATATGCTGTGAAGAAAAATAAAGTATTAAATAGTATTTAATTATATTTTTAAGAAATGTGGTAAATCTTTATTGAAAAAATTATGTCAAATACAGACTAAGGCACATAAACATCATCATAAACATTCCAAAAAATAAGCTGAGGGCATTTGAACAGAAAAAAAAGAGTTCATTCAGAAATGAAAGTGCCAAGAAACTTGCAAAATTCTTGGGCTTTTTTACATTTGCATCATTTTATACTTTTTTTGTATAGTATTATTTATTTGAGAAAGGCAATAAAAAGTGGGGACATTTTGAAAAAGCGACATCTGTGAATAAAATATTTTGCTAAAGTAATCAAAATTATTAATTCCAAATTCTGTTTTTGAAAGCTACATTTTATATTATCATATGTCAAGACCGAAAAGTTAATTGGTTCTTATCTTTATAATAGAATTGTTTGAATACTTTGGAAAATACTTTTATATGTATAAAAATGTATTATCTAAAAAACTCAATCCATTTATAAGTAAGAACGGCTCTTGTGGAATAACCACAGAATACAGAAGCCTGCCTTTTATTAAAAATAATCATTAGTAAAGTAAAGTAACTTACGTGAGACGTTTCCACAGCCATATTTCATCACGTTGGAGGTTGGAGGGACTTCCTGGTTTAGGTTTAAATCCAGACAACGGCCAATCATAAAAGAGGAGGGGTGTAACCAATTAGATTTGGCGTTACTGGGACACGGTACGCCCACTTCCTAACATTTCTCCGCGCGCGAGAGCAGGCCAGCGTGAACCCGGAAGTGGAAGTGAAGTCGGAGACGCGTGACAGAAAGCTCAGAGAGAATCGGAAAACTCGGATACATACAGAAACGGTAGCATTGGACTGTTATTTTTTGGCGGATTTGCATAAACTGTACATTGAGTGTTTCATCATGTCAACCAGCTCAGATGGTAGCCAAAGAGACGATATGGAATGGATGATATCCAAAGCTGCGAGGAAGAAAAGATCTTTGAAAGAAAGAGATAGTTCAGAAAGAGCTAGAAGGTGGTCGGATTGGTCGGGTGAAGCCGACAAGGCTAATCAAAGCAAAAAATCAAAAATCAGTCAAAGTGTCAGCCAAGCAATGTTGGATAAAGAACTAGAACACGAGTGGAAAGTTGTAATTGAATTCAATCAGGATGGTGGGCATTACCACCCGATTAAACTTACAAAAGCAATTGAAAAAGAGATTGGAAAAATTAAATTCGCTAAATTCATGAACAACAAGCGGGTTTTGATACATGCCAATAACAAACAGCAGCAGGAAAAGATTCTGGGAATGAACTCACTGAATGGGGAGAAAATGAAGGCGCATGTACCAGGAGCAATGGCAAAACTGAGAGGAGTAATTGCAGGAGTACCATTGGACATGTCAGTGGAAGATATTAAAAGTGAATTAACAGGAGGTAAAATAGTGGAACTCACAAGGCTTAAAAGCAAACGAGATGGCACATTCAAAGAAACATTATCAGTTCTCATTCAGTTTGAGAGAACATTACCTAAGGCAGTACAAATGGGATATTTGAACTTCACTGTTAGGGAGTACATTCCCAAACCTCTCAGGTGTTACGCATGTCAACGAATGGGGCACACAGCGCAGCAGTGTAAAGGGCAGCTAAGGTGTGCGAGATGCGGAGGAAAACATGAGTATGGAAAATGTGAAAAGGATGCAAAGGTTAAATGTTGTAACTGCAGAGGAGATCACAGTGCTGCGTTTGGAGGATGTGAAGTGCAGAGAGAGGCCAGAGAGGTGCAGAGGGTTAAGATTACAAACAAAGTTTCATACGCAGAAGCAATAAAGAAAGTAAGGGGAACAATAACAATCAATAAGACCCCTAGTGTAATGGAGCAGAGCATTACAATACAAAATGGCAGGAACACACCAAAAAGTAATCTTCAAATCCAACCCCACAGCGCCACCAAGAGTAAAGAGGATGATGATGTTCTAGGAGTGAAAAAGGTGAATTTTGTGGTATTCATATGCCATACTGTAAATGTTGCATTACAGTTAAAAAAGAAAAGTGATAGAATCAAAGCCATTGTGGAGGCAGCTGGAAAATTCCTAGACATGAAAGATATTAAAGCAGATCAGATACATGCAATGTTAGCTATAAATGGAGCTTGGGAAAATGAAAATCAGGATGAGGGTTAGATCCTTAATCATGGTTCTGCACATACTACAGTGGAACGCAAGAAGCCTCATAGCTAATGGTCAAGAATTCAAGAAATATATATATGAGCTAGAGGTGGTCCCTGAGGTAATATGTGTGCAAGAAACCTGGTTACGACCTCAATTAGACTTTGTCATTCCAGGATTTAGCTGTATAAGGCATGATAGAGCTAATAGTCAAAATGGTGGAGGGTGTGCCACGTTTCTCAAAGATGGTGTGGCATATAGTGAGGTGAAATCTCCTGATGAAGAGTGTATTATAGTGGAAATTTGCAACCCTAGGAAACAAGATAACATTAGGATAATCAATTTATACAACCCATGTAAAAATCTAACCACTGATATATTTAAAGAAATAGCAGGCAATAAACATAGGAAGGAAGTTTGGTGTGGTGATTTCAATGCACACAACAGTCTATGGGGCAGCAACCATACAGATAGTAACGGAAATATAGTGGAAGAAATGCTGGAGGAAAGAACACTAGTATGCCTTAATGATGGACATGGCACAAGAGTAGATGTACACAGGGGGAAAGTCTCATGCCTGGATCTGACATTAGTGTCAAACTGTTTGGTTCATACATGCGAATGGTTTGTTTTGAATAGCTCCACTGTAGGAAGTGACCATTATCCAGTGCTTACTAAAATGAATACTAATGTATATATGCAGGAAGGAGGTGTAATAACCAGGTGGTGCTTTGCTAAAGCTGATTGGGGGAAATGTAGGATATGGTGTGAGGAGTCGGTACACCTGCTAACATCAGAGGGAAGCATAGAGGTCATTACAAGCCAAATAACGCAACATATACTGAATGCAGCAGAGAACAGTATACCCAAAACAACAATCAAGGGTAGGAAGAAAGTGGTGCCATGGTGGAATGAGGAATGCAGCAGGGCTATTAAAGAGCGAAATAATGCATTTAGAGAATTAAAGAAAAACATGACGCAAAATAATGTTATTGAGTTTCAAAGGAAAAGGGCATCTGCTCGAAGGACAATTAAATATACAAAAAAGAGAACATGGAGAGAATTTTGTTCTACCATTGGCAGAGGAGTTAAATGGGGTGATGTCTGGTCCATGTTTAAGCGGATGAGTGGGAAAAGGAAATCCATTAAAATTCCAGCCTTGGTGGATGGGGAGAGGCTGGCAGTGACAGATAAAGAGAAGGCAGATATGTTAGGAAGGACACTTGCAGCAGTACATAGTGGGGAGCATCTCAGTGATATGCATAGGCAGCAAAAACAGCAGTTACTAGCAGAGAATGAAAACGTGAAGGAGAAGAGACAGGATAATAGGTCGACTCTGTACGTGGAATTTACAATGTCAGAACTCAAAATAGCCTTACAAGGTACAGGATATACAGCCCCAGGACAAGACCAGCTATGCTATGCTATGTTTAGACAATTACCTATGGAAACTATGAAAATGGTGTTGAGTCTTTTCAATATATCTGGAGAGAAGGAGATATGCCAAGTGTGTGGAAAACAGCAATCGTGCTACCATTCAATAAGCCAGGGAAAGATACAGCTAACCCTAGTAACTACAGACCAATAGCTCTTACATCACACCTATGTAAATGGATGGAAAAGATCATTGTCCGTAGGCTCTCACATGTACTGGAACAGAAAGGGCTGCTGAGTAGTTTTCAGAGCGGATTTCGTAAAGGGCGTTCCACAATAGATGCACTAGTAAGAGTGAGTAACGATGTGGAAAAAACATTGAAAATGAAAGAGATAATGGCAATAGTGTACTTTGACATTGAAAAGGCGTATGACTCTATGTGGAGGGATGGGTTACTGATCAAATTGGGTCGAATGGGTATTGGAGGGAGAATGTACAATTGGGTAAGGGCCTTTTTAACAGACAGGACATTTAGAGTAAAGGTTGGAGCAGATATTTCCAACTATTTTGAAATAGAAAATGGTATTCCCCAAGGGAGTGCAGTCAGTCCAATATTATTTAACATCATGATTAATGATATATTTACATGCTTAGACACATGCATACAATCGGCTCTGTACGCAGATGATGGGGCTATTTGGATGAGGGGAAGAAATGCCCCATACGTAATGGAGAATATAGCTAGAGCGATTACAAAAGTGGAGAGGTGGTCATATAACTGGGGATTCAAAATGTCAGAAAGCAAGTCATGCTACATGGTATTTACAAACAAACGCAAGATTGATGGCCAACAGCTAACACTATATGAGCGTCCAATGACAAAGGTGAATGAGTTCAAATACCTAGGACTGTGGTTTGATAGCAAATACACATGGAAAATGCATATTAATCAAGTGGAAACAAAATGCAAAAAAGTATTAAATTTATTGCGAGCTGTAGCTGGATGCAACTGGGGCGCAGATAAACAAGCATTAATAAACATTTACAGATCAATTATGAGGTCCACAATAGATTACGGTTGTATAGTATATGGAGCAGCAGCAAAAACATCGCTTTTAAAAATTGATAGAATACAATATAAAGCATTGCGGCTTTGTATTGGAGCAATAAAATCATCCCCTATTAATGCAGTTCAGATAGAAGCAGGAGAGACACCTCTGGAGATCAGAAGAGAGAAACTTGCTCTGTCATACTGGGTCAGACTACAAGGTAGTGGAGAAGAAAATATTTCAAACAGAATATTACAGGATTGCTGGGAATATGCAAAATTCCAGGGACGTGGGTTTGGCTGGACGAGTAAGGAAAGAACGAGGGCATATGGAGTGGAGAATATCACGTTTGCCAAAGCAACTCCATTTAGCAGTGTGCCCCCATGGCTGTTCCCAGAAGCTAACATAGATATGAATATCATAGAAAGGAAAAAAGAGTGGCAAATAAATGAAGTGGGAATTAAAACAAGTATGTATCTGAACGAAAAGTACTACAATTACCTACAAATGTATACAGATGGCTCTAAGAACAAGGAAGAGCGTGTTGGAGTTGGCATATACATCCCAGACTTTAAAATATCTATTTTAAAAAGAACATCTGATCAATTATCAGTGTATACAGCAGAAATGCTTGCTGTAATAATAGGATTGCAGTGGGTTGAAGAGGTCAGACCAGATAGGGTGGTTATATGTACAGATTGCGGCTAATATGGTCTAGCTGCGGCCGCGGACAGTACACAACAGGCTTGTTTGAGACGCGTTGCGGCTCACCTCGAAAGTAGACGAGAATAGCCGATCGCAGCCGGGGGAGGTCTCAAAAAGCTCGCCTGAAGTCGGACAGCTCCGAGTCGGCTTCTTCTTCTTCGCCTTCTTCTTCTTCGCCTTCTTCTTCTTCGCCTTCTTCTTCTTCGCCTTCTTCTTCTTCTTCTCTCGGTTTTTTGGCGGATTGCAAACAACTTTAAGGTGCATACCGCCACCTCCGGAGTCGGCTTGACTCGGTTTGCATTTATAAAGAATGCACACATGTGTTTAATCGTTAATGTCAGATATGTACTAAGTAAATACATTTGTTCCTGGTCAAGATTAGATTCAACTTTATTGTTATTGCACATATTACAGGTGCTGAGACAACGAAATGCAGTTTAGCTTCCAACCAGGAGTGCAACAAGCAGTAAAATGAAAAGTAATGTACACAATCTACAGAATAAAATATAGAATTAATTGAATGATGAATAAACAGTAAGGGGTATGAATATACAATACTCTGTGAGCAGTATGAACAGTGTGTATGAATATGCTAAGATATATAAAGTATGAAAACGGTAAGCAGTGCAAGTATAGTATAACATATATAGATATTAATTTCATGATGATAAACATTGTGGAACAATTATGAAAAATGTTAATGGAGCGGGCGACGTAAAACTGACACAAAACAACAACAAACTTTTGCCGAGCCAATTGGAGAGTTTCATCACCAGCACGTGGTAAAAACCACCAATGAGCGCTCAGCTCGAGATACCAGCGAGTCGTTTCCCATCAAGCATTTCGCTTCCGCAGCCCGTGGAGAGGAACTGCGCCACCTCGCCGCGCCTCGCTCTGCGGGCGTCTTTGTCCCGCGAGATTTCAACGTCTCATGTAGACGAGCCTCCAGAGCAAGTCGGACAAAATGACTAACCATCATGCAACGCACTAGCAAGACGTTGATCGAAATTGCGCAGGTCTGCGCAGGTCTGCGCAGGTCTTGCTTGTTTCAAACAAGCCTTATTACTACACGACACTACACAACACGCCCACCTGACACGACACTACGGTGGTTGAGAGGCACTACCGTTAAAAGCGAATTGACGAGATTTACATCATACAGCCCATGTAGTATAATATTTTACAAATGATGAATTACAGCAAACATGTGCAATATATCCAATATTACAGCTCCGTGGGCTGGCAGTAAGGCGATATGGTCCGTTGTTATTGTGCATCCATGGGTAAAGAGAAACTCATGTAGTACTGAACACGTAACATGAACGTGCCGGGCGGCGCGGTCCCGTGGGTTAGATGCGCGTTCATAATGCCGAGGAAAATAACTCTCAGAATAACGTTATTAGCACATTTTGCCAGCGGTGGGCCGTCAGGGCCAGCAAGGCCTTCTCTGCTGGCCTAAACATCATCAGAATATAAATTAAATTTTGATATATTTTTTCCACAAATATGTATTAAATTATTCCCTGTAGTCTATTCTCTTCATTTCATAGCTTTCCTCTTGGTTGCGCTGCTTCCAGCCTCAGAACGAGATTTGGAGGGTTGGCCTTTATGTTAGAGCTTTTATCCAATCATATTTCAGCCATAATGTGTTGCCAGGGTCCAAGAAATCTGCCCTTAGGCCTTCAGAATCAACAGTGCGGGCGCCTGTAGATTAAAGTGAACGGAAACAAAACTGTGGCGTTAACCAATCAGATTTTGAGTTGGCGACAACGGGCCAGCTAGCAGGCGTACGATGACGTTAGCACGTGCACGTCTTTTGATTGGATACGCACTATTGAGAGGCAGAGCTATGTAGAGCTAGCAAACTGAACTTGAATTTGAACGAGCTAATTTGTGTAGATTTCTACAAGCTGTTTTTTTTCAACCCACAATGGCTGAAGGAGGAGAAGAGATCGATTTGGTCGCAGATATAATTACAACGCCATTTTCAAGACGAACTTTTCAAGAAAAGCTAGACATCGTGAGAAGAGAACGGCCAACCCCGACGCTAGCGAGCCTATCACAGCGGGGGAAAGGGTTTGTCCGCCACTTTCAAATCACTAACTACGAGCGGTACCCCTGGCTCACAGCCTCCGAGAGGCACTGCAAATTGTACTGCTGGGAATGCCTGCTATTTGCAACTGATCGATTTGGTGTTTGGAGCCACACTGGATTTGCAAACTTGAGTTATCTAACCAAGGCAGCAACGAGACACCAAAGCACAGCTGGGCACTTACAAGCAATGGTGCTTTTGAAAACCTTTGGGGACACCCGAGTGGATCTACAGCTCAACGAACAAGTGCGCCGGGAAACGGAGCTCCACAACGAAAGGGTGAACAAAAATAGGGAAATATTGAAAAGACTGATTGATTGTGTCCTGTTTTTGGGTAAACAGGAACTTTCATTTAGGGGACACGATGAAAGCGCCGAGTCCAGAAACAGAGGAAACTACGTGGAGCTTCTTTCTTTGCTTGCTGAGAACAACACAGACTTGCATTACCACCTGTCCACAAACAAAGTGTTTACTGGGACGTCAGGCAAAATACAAAACGACCTGATTTATGCTATTGCTGAAGTGATGGGAGAAGAGATCAAAATGGAGATTAAAAAAGCACCCTTTGTCGCTGTTATGGTGGACGAAACGACAGACTTGGGTAATGTAGCACAACTGGCACTTGTCCTGCATTATGTGACGGACACAGGTGTCAAGGAGCGGTTTGTCAGATTTGAAGATGCTACAAGCGGCAAGCGAGCTGATGACATTGCCTCTCTTATTTTCCGTTTCATGGAGGAATATGAATGTAGTCTGGATAAAGTTGTGGCACAGTGTTATGATGGCGCAGCGGTCATGGCATCTGGACTAAACGGGGTGCAGGCTAAAGTTAAGGAGAGGGCACCTATGGCCTTATTCATTCACTGCTATGCACATCGACTACATTTAGTACTGACTCAAGGGGCCTCAAAGCTTAAAGAATGCAAGGTATTTTTTGCCAGCCTCAATGGCCTTGCAGCATTTTTCTCCAGATCCCCTAAGCGCACGCAACTGCTGGATGACATTTGCAAGCATCGTCTTCCTAATGTTGCACCAACGTGGTGGCAATATACATCGAGATTGGTCAATGCAGTCTTTGAGAAGAGAGTTTCCCTAAAGGAGGTGTTTGACCACATACTGGAACATCATGAGGAGTATGATGGGGATACTATGCTTAGCGCTGATGGATTTAATGCACGTCTGGATGATTTTGAGTTTTGTTTTTTGCTTGAAACATTCAATGGGATTTTTAAGCATTCAGATGTGCTCTTTGGAATACTACAGAAACAAACATTGGATGTACAATTCTGTCTGACAAGGGTGAACGAGTTTTGTGACACAATTGAGCGAGAGAGGTGCCAGTTTCGTCAGATCTACGAGGACACAGCGCGCATCTCAAGTGGTCCGAGCGCACGCAGAGGCCCACGTACAGCACAAGGAGACCTTCGCGCATACTACCAACAACTCCACAGCAATATTCTGGACAACATTCTTTGCCAGATACGGAGTAGGTTTCAAGACCACGAAAAATTAATGTTTCTCTCCCTCCTGGACCCCCAGCACTTTCAGACCTACCGGAAAAAATTCCCGCATACAGCCTTAGCCAAATTAACACAGAGTCACGGAACACTGTTTGATCTGTCCCGGCTAAAAACAGAACTGACTGTAATGTATGCCATGACTGATTTTGAAGGGAAAAGTCCCATTGATCTCCTTGATTTCCTTAAGCAGAAAAATCTGAGTGAGAGCATGGGGCAGCTTTACACATTGGCATGTGTGGCAGTGACTATCCCTGTGTCCACTGCTTCTGTCGAGCGGTCATTCTCGGCCTTAAAGCGAATTAAAACTTATGCCAGAAATTCTACTGGACAGACTAGGCTTTCATCATTAGCCTTCATGTCTATAGAAAATGACTTATTGGTGGAACTGAAACGCACAGATAAACTGTACAACAGAGTCATTGAAGTCTTCTTGAGGAAAGAAAGGAGGATGGATTTTGTATTCAAATAATCAGTTGTTTTGGTGAGTACAAAGCATTTTATTTTTTATTTTATTTTAATATATTTTTGTCATTTTATGTCGTTAATATTAAATCAATATTAACGAATTAATATATATGTAATTAAAATGACAAATATATAAAAAATAAATGTTTGATGCTTCTGCAAGAGATATAGAGATGTGTGTGGCGCACTGGCTCAGCTGTGCAGTAAAAGTACTCAAGGAGACTTGTTGAATTGTTTTGGTTTAACCTTTATCAAAGTGGACATTCAGTGCTAGGAATACACTTTCACCACTGTCGCAAATATATCCTCATGAACAAATGCAAATTATTTGTTTGTTTTCTTTTATTTTCAGTGAATAGTTTGTGTCTTTATCGTCACGTTTCTTAAATGAAACTGCTTTGGGTGCGACAATGCGCTGTTTAGTGAACAAACTTGGTTTGGTGGACTTAATAAAACTTTGTAGACTAATTCCTTAAAAGCCCCTTTTATTTTTAAGTTTTGACCGTATCCAAGCGATCTTAAAGCTGGTAGTTTTCACTCTTAATTGTAAATGCGGATATATTGATTATAAATGCTTCGGAAATATTAATATAACTCTGTTGTACTTGACTATGTTAAGGTGATGCAACGCCCGGTTATACTGCGTTTCTGTCTAAATGTATAGTTTCTAGAGCCATGGCGTCATAATGATGGTATTAAGAGGTGGAATAATTCAGGTAGGACTGTGTAGGACAGGGATGGCAAACATACGGCCCGCGGGCATGATCCGGCCCGGGAGGCATTTCAGCTTGGCCCACGGAGCTGAAGGACTTTGCTAAGTAGGCAATGAGAGGAGGAAAAAAAAACTGCTATTTTGAATCCTTCCACTAGTGGGCGCACTACCGCACCGGTACCAGTGAGAGCGCAGCCAGACTGTAAAACAAGTGATGAGTAAGAGTAGTGATTGCAGTCAATAACCTCTGACACCCTCATCCCCAAATGTCTCTGTCAAAAAAGAGAAAAGTGGACACGGAGTGCCGAGTTTTCCAAGAAAAATGGACTGCATCCTATTTTTTTACAGAGGTAAATGGAAAACCTGTATGCTTTGTGTGTTCGCAGCAAGTTGCTGTGCTCAAAGACTATAATATTCGCTGCCATTATGAGACTCACCATGGAGAGAAATACGACTGCTTGCAAGGACAACGGAGAAAAGAAAAGATAAATGACCTGCTATCAGGTCTAAAGAAACAACAGGCAGTTTTTACCCGGAGCCGAGATATAAGTGACGCAGCAGTGAAAGCCAGCTATCTCATCGCTAACGAAATAGCATCAGCCTCAAAGCCATACTCTGAGTTTGTGAAAACATGCATGCTGAAGGCTGCAGAAATTGTGTGCCCTGAGAAGCAACAGGCTTTTGCCAACATTAGTCTAACGAGGAATACAGTGAAGGATAGGATTGCCGATCTTTCAGCAGATTTGGATAGCCAGAAAAAAACAAAAGTCAAGTCATTCGTAGCATTTTCAGTTGCAATCGATGAGAGCACTGACATTACAGATGTTGCTCAACTGGCCATATTCATTTGTGGTGTTGATGAGACTTTGACGGTCACCGAAGAGTTCCTTGAGTTGGTTCCTATGACAGACACCACTAAAGCGGATGACATTTTTAGCGCTCTCGTTGAAGCACTGGACAGGGTTGGAGTGGACTGGACCTGTGCTGTCAGTCTGGCTACAGACGGCGCGCCATCAATGATCGGGAAAAAAGCAGGTGTTGCAACGAAATTCAGGGAGAAAGTACAAGCAGCAAATGGAGGAGATCGTTTTTGGACATTCCACTGTATTTTGCACCAGGAGGCATTGTGTTGTAAGTCGTTAAAAATGGATCACGTCATGAAAGTGGTTGTCCAAAAGGTTAATTTCATCAGAGCCAGAGGGCTGAATCACTGTCAGTTCGACAGCCTCCTCAGTAGGGATGGGTATCGTTTGGATTTTATCGATACCGGCACCGGTACCGGTACTGCTTATCGGTATCGGTATTTTTCGATACTCTTATCGATACTTTTCAATAATTTGGTGTTAATAAACTAAAAAAAGACAAGGCGATGTGCCTGCAAGACTGCACCCAGGTAAACAAAACATATTACCCGTGCGCAGCAGCTAACCTGCCTGCGAGCCTTCGCTCAGGTCACATTTACACACGGCGCGGCTGAAGCCCGCTAGCACTATTAGCGCTATTAGCACTAGCAGTATCGCTAGACCGTTTTAGATTCAATGAGTGTCTCGGTTCCAAATGCTTCATTAAGTTGCTTGTGTTACCCCCTTTACAAGCAACTAATTGAGTACATAGATTGCACCTTGCAATATCGCCACTACATTTTTTTCAAGTGCACCCAGACCTTGGATCGCTTTGCTCTGTCCGCCATGCCTGCGGGAGTCTCACAACAATAATAAGAGCGCTGTTGAGAGAGATGACGAGTGGCATTTACAGTGGCCAATCAGAGGGGTCTCAAACCGGATACATCACAAGGGATGAGGCTTCCCAACCAACCAGAATGGTTTAAAGTTAAACTAAGGAAGTAGACTTAACAGATATACCGATAGCAGCACCGTTTGTCCAGCGGCTTAACGGTATACCGATACCGTCCAATCAGGTACCGATATTGACTTAGTACCGGTTCTCGGTACCCATCCCTACTCCTCAGTGATAAAGACATCACCTGTAGCCTACCATATCACACTGAAGTAAGGTGGTTGAGCCGAGGTGCCGTGCTGAAACGTTTTTTCTGATCTACGCGAGGAAATTGGACAGTTCATGGAGAAAAAGGGTAAGCCAGTGCATTAAAAAACCCAGAATGGCTGCAGGACCTTGGATTTATGGTGGATATTTCAGAGCACTTGAATAATCTGAACATAACGATGCAAGGTTGCAAAAAAGTTGTCACAGAATATTATGACAGCATACGCGCATTTAAGTTGAAGCTGGCTTTGTGGGAGACACAGCTGTCAAGTGGTGACCCTGCTCATTTCCCTCATCTAAGAAATGTGAATATGACTGGAGTTACTGCTGACATGAGATGGTACAAAGAAAAAATTACGGAATTGCTGCGGGAGTTTGAGCGGCGGTTTCAGGTCTTTGGTGAGCTTGAGACAGAGTTTGCAGTTTTTCGCTCGCCATTTGCAGTTAAGGCTGCGGATCTGCCCGTCGACATACAACTTGAGATAATCGACTTACAATGTGATCAGGATTTAAAGGACAAATTTGCCTCGTCGGACTTGGGCACATTTTATCGGTATCTTTTGCCAGGATACCCAAAATTGACAGCCCTGGCAGCAAAGGTTTTGAGCATGTTTGGGACCACCTACCTTTGTGAACAGGTTTTCTCTGTAATGAACATTACTAAAACAAAGCTGCGCTCAAGACTCACACACAAGCAGTGTTGGGTGTAACGCGTTACAAAAGTAACGGAGTTACAGTAATATATTACTTTTTGCTGTAACGAAGTAATGTAACGCATTACTAATGAAATGTGGGTAATATATTACCCGTTACAATGCTCAGTAACGCAGTTACTACACATTTTAACCCGAAATTAAATGGTGTTTTGTTTTTTAAGAATGTACTAACATAGCGAGACATTCCGACACCGGACAAATTGTGCGGGTAGATCAGTAAACCTGGTGTTTACCCTTCAGGCTTCGCGTCGAGATCTTCGGGGAAGTTGAACGTTATGCAACCATTCAAAAAAGAGAACGTAGCGAAAAATACTAACAACAAATTGTGTCAGGTGCACGTGACCTGCTCCGCTGCGCGTGCATCATTTCCAAAGTGCTTCCACAGCAGTGACACACATCTGATCTGTGGATAATCATTTATACGAAAATGGTTAAAGCAACCATCACTAAACGCCAGCAACACTGCATCTACTGCAGACAGTAGCAACAGGTCAGATGCGGACATCACGTTACCCTCCGTTGTGGACACTAGCTTACTCCCGCCTGACTCGCCAGCCCCGGAGCAGCAGTCTTCGTCGCCCGAAACTACGCCGCCCCTCTGCGGCCCGCAGGTGCCAGGTATATCTAAACAACTACCCGCCTGTACAGTGGGGTAAGGCGGTCATTTTGCAGCTTGTGGTATAACAATAGACAATGGCTAGAATATTCATGTGAAAATAGTACCATATTCTGACATGCCTGTAGAAATGTTGGGTCAAAAATAATGCATACAATAGCACAGATGCCTTCACCACGAATGGCTAAAAAAATATCTCATATCCCAAGCTTATTATCAACGAGCTGATGTTGCAGCTGAAATGTTCTCCAGGTCACAAAGTCAACCTCACATGATGATGTGATACCAGTTTTCAAGCACAGTAAATATTCTCTTCCCAGCGTATATGATGGGACCAAGGTGATGATGTAGTAGGCTACATGGTTTTAATAATACTTTTGCCTTTCAATGTTTGCCATTTCAAACCATGAGCATGGTTTAAATAATATTTGCCTTGATTTACAATATGTTAACCTTCATTATAGTCCTTGACAGCGGTCTGTACTGCTGTATTAACAATGTGTCACATGTTAAGAATTTACAATCAGAATCGAGTATTCAACTAAGCCCTGTAATACAAGTTGTTAGTAGCCTTCAGGGCCTACACAGTTGATATGCTATACCACATTGCCCTTCACTGGATGCATAATGAGCTGCACTAAACTACATTTTAGCATTTAAAATACCTATCTATTCTTTTGCGGTTATTTTGGTGAAAGTAACTAAAAAGTAACTAAAGTAGTGTAACTCATTACATTTCAGAGACAGTAATATTGTAATGTAACTTATTACTTTCAAAAGAGAGTAATAAGTAATATGTAATATATTACATTTTGGAAGTAACTTGCCCAACACTGCACACAAGTGCCTGAATGAAATAATTAAATTGGCTGCTAGTCAGGATTTTAAGCCTGATATTGATGCCCTTGTGAGGGCTAAAAGATGTCAAGTTTCAGGAGCAAATTAATCAGTTCTGTGACCTCAGTTCTGTGAAAATAAGAACCTACTGAAATATTTGAAAATGTTATATTATTCTGTCACTGAACATTGTGTATTATAATGTCAATCAGCAGCTTCATTAGGCAAAAATAGTTTGATTTGATGTGACACTGTGGCTGCACTGCCAATATAAAAATTCTATATTTTCAAGGCAAGGGAGGTAACTCAAACTCCTCATTTAATAGCTCCCACGTTTTTATTTGTATTTTGTGGTGAGTCAGTTCAGGTGGAAACTGTGATCTGTTTTAAAGAGTTTGTTCATAACGATTTGCGTCTCATTACATGTGGACATTTTCCGAATGTACTTGTAGCTACTTATTTGCACTTAAACAGAAATATTGTCGTTATGTAGGCCCTGTGGGTTATTATGCTATGATGTTACTGGTCTGGCCCACTTTAGATCAAAGAGGGCAGTATGTGGCCCCTTAACTGAAATGAGTTTGCCACCCCTGGTGTAGGACATCACTGAAGGCCTAGGTGTGAAATGCACGGCCCGCCACTGCATTTTGCAACTTGAGGAACGAATGTTTTTAATAAGGGCTATACAAACGTTCATACTGGGTAGTTTATTTAGTTAAAAAAAAAATATCCAACGAGTTACAGACCACTCTTTCCCAATGTAAGTCAATGGGAAAAAGTGTTTCCGGGCCCAGCAACCTAAAGGAAGTGTAGTACCGCCGTTTGGCCACAACGAATATTCTCATCAGACTCCGGCGCACTTCCTGGGGGCTTGGTTCAACCTCCACTGTTTGCGGCCGCAGCTAGATCTTTCTCAGCCACCGTAGTGTCGTGTCAGGCGGGCGTGTCGTGTAGTGTTGTGTAGTGTTGTGTACCATATATAAACACTAGATGGCTCATGGGAGATTTTCCAGCGTAGCTGACCGGCCGCCATCTTGCCACAGTCAACAGTTACTCTGATTCGCGTTATGGTAGCTGTTGTAAGGTGAGTGATCTGCACAAAAATACTCTTAACTCGCTGAAATCTTGATTGATTTACAAACGGTTTGGTTTATTATAAACATTATTAGCATGGCTATGATACAGGAATTGGAAATGTTGAAATTGCAGCTTTTCTTTGTGTATGTGGTATTAGCTGGTTAATAACAAGAGGCTGTGAGACCTAGTATTACAAAGTTGACCCAGTAAGTTTACACCAGTTGGAGAGGCAGAACTGGTCTTTCTTTTCAACATAACTTAAGTTACACATGATTTCTTCCAAGTGGTTTGGCTTGTTAAAAACATCTTGCATTATGATACAGGAATTTGCTGGCTTTGTGTTTACAGAAGTACCTGACTATGCCGGACTTTTGTGCAGCCTACGGATGCTCCAATCGCCGCTGTCTGCCACCTACTATGTATTTATTAAATCTTCATGTTCCATGAGACGCAGCACTATGTTCCCCACATATGTTTATGTTTGCTCAGTCTAATAAACCCATAACATGGTTGTGAAAGAATACCAAAGCTGAGGCTGGACGATGATTTGATTGTTGGTGTGCCATGTGTCACCGTGTGTCTTATTGGTTTTGTGTTATACTGTATTTTATTGTGTGCAGCTGGTCCTTATCTCCAAGACACATTTAAAACAAATAACCTTGAACCTTGAAGCCCCATCTCTCCCCACCTGCTCCTGCTTCCTACATCCCCTCCACACCACACCAAGTTGTTCTTCTTAATAATAATAATAATACATTTATTTTGGCGGGCCGCCTTTCATAACTCCCAAGGACACCTTACAGGGGCATAGGGGCAATATAGGGAACAATTTAAACAGTGGATTTTGTGATATATCAGCCGGGGTGAGACAAGACAAACCACAAATGGACTACAGAAGGACACATGGTAAGTTTATATTATTCTTGGTCTTTTTTCAATAACATATTTCAAAGGTTCTGGATTTGTTTACAAATCTAGAAACTAAATACAAAACTAGGATGATATGAAGATCTCATGTCAAATATAATATAAATGAGACAGAACTGGCCTGTCTTTGAGCACATTTTATGTTGGTTTGGTTCTTCTGATAAAGGTGTGAATATCTAAATAATATACCAACATATGCTATTGCCATTAGTTGTGTCCCTGTTCTTCAAGCTAAGGCATTGCTAAATGAACAACTCTTGGCTTACAGAGTGGTAACATGAGACCGATTTGTATATATAAAATATAAATGTATTTTAATTTTATAATTTATTTTAAATATTAACAATATCATAAAATAAATGGAAATATATACACCGGCAAATATTTAATATAAATACATTGTGTATGTGTGTATAGCTATTGCTTTATCTGATTAATGTTATTTTCATATGAAAGTCTATGATTATAAATATGCAGTATCATAACTACATCTCTGATGTTTATAAAAAAGCAAACCATTTGAAAATTGGTTGAAAATTGAGCAAGCTATGGTTATTTAAATAGTAAACCATAATGTTATGAAGTAGAGAACTGCCTGTGGCAAGATGGCGGCCAAGTGGCAACGTCGGTCTCCTTGGCCAGCAGCGCGGGTGAGTCATCTAGTGTTTATATATATCTATGTTGTGTACTGTAAGTGGCCGCAGCTAGACCCTTCTCTCCGTTGCAGCGCCATATAGATAGAAGAGTTACGACAATGGAAGTCCAAAAACGGTTATCGTCACGTGGTTCATGTAGACGAGGATCGTTCCCCGGAAGTTCATGGCGGGCAATGTGAATGCATTGATAACAGGAGATAGAACTACGATTTTTGGTAATTATTAGTGAATAAAGGTTTTCATTTGCAATATTTATACAACAAATCGATATGTGTATGTATTTACATCAATATATTTAAAAAAATAAAATGTAATTTGCTAATATTAAGTGATAATATTAGGATTAGTGTGAACAACTCGTTTACATGTTAGGCTAACAGTGCCTTGGTTAAAGAGCCTGTTGCTGTTTATTTATAGTTTTGAATTCTTTAAAACCAATATTATCTTCTTAAACTTGTATGGTAGTCAGGAGCTTCATTTTCTAATGTTTATTTATATATTTAGAGGGAGGGGCAGTGTTTCCCCTAGGATGGAGTCATAGCAGCGGTTCTAAGGCACGTGAGCCCAGCATAATGTGAGCGCGGAGCGCGTGGGATTTTTTAGTGTGTGCGCGTGCGAAGTGCGCCCCGCCAATTTGTTTATATGTGTCAGCACAAGAAAGGCTCTTGAAGCCTAGTACCAGGGCCGGTTCTAGACAATTTGCTGCCCTAGGTGAGATTTTAGGCGAGATTTTATGTGTAAAGAATAAATGAAAAAAAGACAAATACACTGCAAAAACAGAAACTTATTGACATAGGTAATAGACGTCAAAATGGCTTCAAATGTATTCAGTATTCTATGAACATGTTTGAATTGGGAGGTGGATGTCACATCCTCTTGGGTGGTCCGGGGGTATGTCCCCCCGGGAAGATTTTTTTTTTTAACATGTTACAGTAAAATGCTTCAATCTGGTGCACTTTGAGCACACAATTACTAGAGACCTGGGGCCGTATTCACAAAGCATTTTAGGAGTGCTCCTAACTTGCGCTAAAACATTTTACGTTGGAGTTTTTTCTTAAAAGTTATTCACAAAGCCGCTGAGACCTACTCATACTAAGGATAAATCACTAAGAGTGAACTAAGAGTGACGCGCCGTTGCTATGGATTACGTCGATTCTCGTGCATGAGTTTAGAAGCGGTCAGTACGGTGATTGGTTGTTCAGAGCAGGCGGTCTCGGTGAAACTCATCCGCAACATCCCACAAACGAGCCCACTAAAACAAGGAAATAGCCTAGGCTAGAAATGTATTCCTATCAAATAGTTATGGACAGTGCAGTTAGCAGAATACACGCATGATGACAAGTTTGTGCAGACCACGATAATGACGTTGTATATGCACGTTAAGAGAGAGCAAACAATAAAAATACGTAAATTGCATTAAATCAAGGAGGCAATTAAAAGCACCCCGCAAACTATTATCCAATGAGCATATTTGCAGCACTTAAACACTTTCAATAACAGCCCATACCGCCGTTAAAGCCCCCCTATCATGATGAATGAAAACAATCTGCGTGTTGATGGAATGTACTTTCTTTCTATTGACGAACACGTCCTCATCTTTTGAGGGCGCAATTATTTGTATGTGCGTCCCGTCAATAGCACCGACCGCACCGGGTATACCTGCAATTGCCATGAAGTTGGCTTTGATCCTGTGTAGTTGTTGATTGTCCAAAGGAAACCGGATAAACTGTTGGATGATATGTGGTCTAGAGCGCGTTGATGGTTTGGTTTATGGCACGGCTGACGGTTGCGATATTCCTAAATCGTCGGCATTGCAAAGTTGCATTTTCCCTGTTGCTAAATATCGTAGTGTTGCCAAACATTTTATTTCCGGACTAATCGGGTTATTCCTGTTAGTCGGGGATGTTATTGCATCCCGCACTAATTCCACAACAAGTTTGATACCCTCACGATTTTGCCTATATCTCTTGATCAATTCACAGTCTTCCATTGTCTCCAAAACATTTCGTCTCGCAGCCATTTTCAGATTCTTTGTGAATAGGTCTTACTGAGTTAGGAGTCCTCTCGAGGACTTTTAAGCTCTCCTAAACTTAGGTGCTACTTTTAGGCCTAAAATACTTTGTGAATTGCTCTTAGTGAATAAAATTAGGAGTCCTAAATTTAAGACTGACACGCCCATTATGCTTAGGAGTTTCTCATAAATTCGCCAGTTAGGAGCTACTTTTAGCCCTAAGATCCTTTGTGAATACGGCCCCAGATCTGGGGGGCATATCTTAACGTCCATATGAAAAAGATCGGTTTACATTTTAATAATGTTGGAGATTTGAAGGATGTTTAAAACCAACCTCGTCTCTGCGTGTCGTTTGGTAAGCTGGTGTTACGTCCCAACTAGGGGAAGAGGAATGCAACACACACCAGTATGTAATTGGTATTAATTATAAGCGTTTATTTAAAAACAGCTGTAAACAAAATAGCAAGCAAACAGCCTGAAACAAACAAAAGAGCCAAAAGGGCACAGGTTGACAAATAACCAACTAAAGGAGGACTCTAAAAAGGGAGTCTAAAGACATACAGGGAAATTACATACTAATATACTAAATAAAGAACGAAACAAAACCTCACTCTAAAAGTGGTACAACTAACAAAGAATCTATACAAAAACACAGCTAAACTAAAGGCAACAGTCACAAATCCTAACTATACTCTAAACACTAACTAAACTACTCTACACTCTAACTAATCACACAAGTTTTAACCCCAGAACAAAGAGCAAGTAGCGAGGCATCTGTCCACCTACAGAGCCTCCAGAATGATGATTGTCCCCAAGCTTTGTAATAATCTCCAGCAGGTGTGCGCCGGCTGTTCGCTGCGATTGGAGTGCGTCGGGCCCGGCGTGCTCCAATCGCAATCTTCAGGGGCGGACCAGGAGATGGGAGCCAATGCCGGGAGGGCAACCGCACAGCTCATTTACATAGAACACACACAGCTGAAAACACTCAGATGACCAGGAAGGCAGCAGCCGTAACACTCCCCCCCTTAAGACACAAACCCACAGGTTTTGTGAACCTAAGCACTCTAACGAAATTCCTAATAACACACATTCATCACAAACTCAACCTGGACAAGCATCGGCCAACACATTCTCTGAACCCTTTAATGACGGGTGTCTACTGTTGTAATCCCGCACAATCAGAGCCCATTGCAGGAGACGCTGGTTGTGCTTGGACGCGCTGGGGCAGAATATTAATGGATCGTAACAGCTAAACACCACAATTGGCCAAAGGCTGGGTCCAACATGAATCTTAAAATGTTGTAGCGCCAACACCAACACCAAGATCCGATGAACTACCTGACGCTCTCTGGTTACCGGGAGTGTCGAGAAGTCTAGAGGCTTGTCTGAGCCGGCGTGTTGCGCTGGTCTCATGACATCCTCACGAGGGGGAGGGGGAGCCACAATTTCTGGCTTCTCCTCGGACACAGCTTCATCTGAAGGCACAGGCACAATCACAGGGTCAGGTAATGAAACATAAGGGTCACGTTTACTCGCCTGTGCGCGTGCGTGTGTAGCCAGGCCAATGCCTTTAGGCGGGGATACATTCTGCCGCTGTTCCTTGCGTTTCAGAGCTGCGCAATTGGCGATGACATGTCCAGGTTTGTGACAGTAAAAACACTCCCTCTCTTCTCTGTTCACGTTACACACATTTGCTGGCTGAGTAAATGGTGCGGCTGACACACGGCGGGATCTCTCCGTAGAGACAGGGGAAAATACAGTTTTATGCATCAGCACATACTCATCAGCTAACACAGCGGCAGCAGAGAGAGAGTTTACCCTTTGTTTGTTCACGTACTCCGCAATGCGATCAGGCAAACACTTCTTAAACTCCTCCAACATGATCAATTCTCTCAGAGAAGAATAATCCGTAGCATTACATGAAGCAATCCACTTAGCAAAACACATTCCCTTTTTCCTAGCGAACTCTACGTGCGTTTGATCAGGACTCTTCCTATAGTGTCTAAACTTTTGCCGGTAAGCTTCAGGAACTAACTCATACATTCTGAGGATGGCACCTTTTACTGATTCATACTGCAGGCTGTCCTCTAACGTGAGAGCCACAACTGCTTCCCGAGCTTTTCCATGTAATTTGCACGTTACCATCAGAGCCCAAACTTCAACCGGCCACCGCAACGCCATAGCAATGCGCTCGAAGGCACCAAAATAGGCATCCACCTCAGTCTCACAGAATGTTGGCACTAGCGAAATGTTGTTACTCACGTCAAAGGCAGGTGGAGGAGGTGGAGATGGCAAGTTTCTTCCGGCAGAGTAAAAAGCACCGGATGCGCGCAGTTGGGAGTCCAGTTCCAGCCGACGCATCTGGATCTGGACTTCCTTATCTGCCTCGATTTTCTTTACCTCCAACTGAAACTGCCTGTCTTGCTCCCTGTCTTATGCTTCCAACTGAAGTCGGGCGAGGCGGACTTTAAGTTTATTCCCTTCCCGGGAATCAGGACTACCAGGAGACGGTGGACTATAGCGAGGCGGCGCAGAAGGTGCTTTACACTGCTCGCTCCCCTCGCTGTCACTACCCTCTCCTTTAGCACGGACATTTGGCACAGTGAGCTCAGCTTGTGCAGGCAGCACCAGAAAACCCCTTTCCACCAACTCATCCACCACCAGAGCCTTTAACTCTTTTTTTAACAATTGTTTTGCCACTGGGAGACCGAAATGTTGCGCTATCTCATATAAGTCGTTTCTACGACACTGAACTAACTGCTCATGAGAAGGACGGACCAAAAACGACTCTAAATCAAAAGTTGCCATACTCAGCTAAAACTGCACACAACCTTACCAAATTGTTTTTAGCTATACAAACCACTTATAACCCCAGGAATTAGTTATTTATCCCGGACGAGCCCCCATGTATGTTACGTCCCAACTAGGGGAAGAGGAATGCAACACACACCAGTATGTAATTGGTATTAATTATAAGCGTTTATTTAAAACAGCTGTAAACAAAATAGCAGGCAAACAGCCTGAAACAAACAAAAGAGCCAAAAGGGCACAGGTTGACAAATAACCAACTAAAGGAGGACTCTAAAAAGGGAGTCTAAAGACATACAGGGAAAATACATACTAATATACTAAATAAAGAACGAAACAAAACCTCACTCTAAAAGTGGTACAACTAACACAAAGAATCTATACAAAAACACAGCTAAACTAAAGGCAACAGTCACAAATCCTAATTATACTCTAAACACTAACTAAACTACTCTACACTCTAACTAATCACACAAGTTTTAACCCCAGAACAAAGAGCAAGTAGCGAGAGGCATCTACAGAGCCTCCAGAATGATGATTGTCCCCAAGCTTTGTAATAATCTCCAGCAGGTGTGCGCCGGCTGTTCGCTGCGATTGGAGTGCGTCGGCCCGGCGTGCTCCAATCGCAATCTTCAGGGGCGGACCAGGAGATGGGAGCCAATGCCGGGAGGGCAACCGCACAGCTCATTTACATAGAACACACACAGCTGAAAACACTCAGACGACCAGGAAGGCAGCAGCCGTAACAGCTGGGTAAATTCGTAAAAAGGAAGGGATTAAGAAACACCAGAATGCAAGTTAAACAATAATCTTGTTTTAATGATAAAAAGTAACAATACAAATACAAAGGAAGTACTTCCTGCTCTTCCTCCAATCCTATGGATCTGGGGCCGTATTCACAAAGGATCTTAGGGCTAAAAGTAGCTCCTAACTGGCGAATTTAGGAGAAACTCCTAAACATAATGGGCGTGTCAGTCTTAAATTTAGGACTCCTAATTTTATTCACTAAGAGCAATTCACAAAGTATTTTTGGCCTAAAAGTAGCACCTAAGTTTAGGAGAGCTTAAAAGTCCTCGAGAGGACTCCTAACTCAGTAAGACCTATTCACAAAGAATCTGAAAATGGCTGCAAGATGAAATGTTTTGGAGACAATGGAAGAATGTGAATTGATCAAGAGATATAGGCAAAATCGTGAGGGTATCAAACTTGTTGTGGAATTAGTGCAGGATGCAATAACATCCCCGACTAACAGGAATAACCCGATTAGTCCGGAAATAAAATGTTTGGCAACACTACGATATTTAGCAACAGGGAAAATGCAACTTTGCAATGCCGACGATTTAGGAATATCGCAACCATCAGTCAGCCGTGCCATAAACCCAACCATCAACGCGCTCTCTAGACCACATATCATCCAACAGTTTATCCGGTTTCCTTTGGACAATCAACAACTACACAGGATCAAAGCCAACTTCATGGCAATTGCAGGTATGCCCGGTGCGGTCGGTGCTATTGACGGGACGCACATAAAAATAATTGCTCCTTCAAAAGATGAGGACGTGTTCGTCAATAGAAAGAAAGTACATTCCATCAACACGCAGATTGTTTTCATTCATCATGATAGGGGGGCTTTAACGGCGGTATGGGCTGTTATTGAAAGTGTTTAAGTGCTGGAAATATGCTCATTGGATAATAGTTTGCGGGGTGCTTTTAATTGCCTCCTTGATTAAATGCAATTTACGTATTTTTATTGTTTGCTCTCTCTCTTTAACGTGCATATACAACGTCATTATCGTGGTCTGCACAAACTTGTCATCATGCGTGTATTCTGCTAACTGCACTGTCCATAACTATTTGATAGGAATACATTTCTAGCCTAGGCTATTTCCTTGTTTTAGTGGGCTCGTTTGTGGGATGTTGCGGATGAGTTTCACCGAGACCTCCTGCTCTGAACAACCAATCACCGTACTGACCGCTTCTAAACTCATGCACGAGAATCGACGTAATCCATAGCAACGGCGCATCACTCTTAGTTCACTCTTAGGGATTTATCCTTAGTATGAGTAGGTCTCAGCGGCTTTGTGAATAACTTTTAAGAAAAAACTCCTACGTTAAATGTTTTAGCGCGAGTTAGGAGCACTCCTAGCGGTAAGATAAAATGCTTTGTGAATACGGCTGCTGGTCAGTTTGAAGAAAAGAAGAGACTGGTCTAAAGAAAACATAGGCTTATATCCAAAAAACCCAGGAGGAGCTATGCGGCTGCCCCCCCCCCCCCCCGAGGGGTCCTCCACTTAGAAAAGACAGCCAATCAGCGCGAGCCTGAGGCGAACCTTACATTCGAGATAACAAACCCCTCCTTGCAAGGTTCACATACTTTTGGCATTTTATAAAGATAGGTTTAAGATATAGTTTTTTATAGTTGGATTATACAAATAACACATGTGAGTTACCTTAACCTCAAACAATAATAACAAGAGGAAAACATCAGCTCTGATCTTAAGCAGTTAAAAAGTACCGCACACTCATTTAGCCTGCAGCTCTTCCAGACACTTGAGCTATTGTTCTTTAAGAATATTCCCTGCAGAATCTTTATTTCAAATAAAAGGTTTCACATTGCATATTTCCAGCTTCCTTTACACATACTGTTATTATTAATACAAAGTAATCAACCACACACATCTATTTACAACAAGTAGATTTCCCTGATCATTGACATGCTGAAAATCTCAAGAAGAATGTCCCCTCCCCCAGCTCTCTCGTCCCTGTCATAAAAGCTGCTTCCATTTCATATAGAGTAATAAAACATGTTTAAGTTAATTTCTCCACAATGTTTGTAGCCCTCCAGTACCCACATATGAAAGAATAAAAACAGAGGAATCAAATAAAACACCAATACAGGAATAGTTGATAAATGATTATACAGGACATATGATCACAGTAAGGAATACACACACATATTCTCTATGAAGTGACCCTTGTTATAGGTCCGAATGTCCTGTCCCCTGAAAGTCATGAGTTTTGGTTGATTAACAGAAGTTTAATTGTTCTTGTGGCTTAATGGCTTCCCTGAACTTCCCTTCACCCCAAAATCAGCTTACTAGGAATGAATACATTTTATTGATAAGCTCAAAAGGACGTTTATCTTGTTTACTGCTGGGTGACCCAAGTCTCAAGGCCTGCAGGATGTGTAGGAGATAAACATTAATTCTACAAGACTTTAACTGCCTTATATCTGAAAATGTATCTGGGAATTCCCCTGTTAATTGCAAGGACTATTGATCATTAACAGAGAGACCCTAGGGGCCTCTTCTTGGTATCTGCTAGGCAGAAGTCACTCAATGCAGAAATCACAAGTTTAACACACATTCTATATATGAGGTGACATTAAAATGAATATACCAGATTGAACTTTCCTGCCATAACACGTTACTTTAATCCTTCAAATAATACTTCAATAACCAAATAAGTATGTGAACATAACCAATAACCTACCATAGCCAATAACAAATAAATGTAGCTTATTTTATTATTGTTGTTCATTCATATCTTATTTTACCTAGTTAACACTTATTTATTTATGCATATTTTTGTATCTCTCCAACTTTAAACGATATTTTTGGTTAACTTAAATAGTATACATTGGAATGATTTAAAACCTGTTTTTATTTATCCTAATAATTATAAAGGAGTGCCTTGGAAATATGTGTTTACATAATTTGTGGTCAAAACGTTTGAGACCCAATGAGATAACTTAGACTAAAATTAACTATCTAAACACTGAGAGTCCTTTACCTCACTGAGCCTCTCAGTCTGACAGGAGAGCTCTCCTCCACCCTGGTTGTAGAAACATCTACTTCTTATCTCCGTTAGCGCAGCAACACCAGATTCTAATAACAACAGCGCCGGTACCGGTGCACCCTCTCCCTTGCTCGCTCTCTGGCTACCACGCTCGCACTTTGGCTGTGAGCTGCGGGCGCCTGATAAGCCAACATCCCCCACTTTCATCACTTACAGCGCCCACCGTACAGGGCAAATTAAACGTGTAACCGGGGTGAAAAGGGTGTTACATTGACTTAATTATGAATGTTGTTAAATCAAGGCCGAACATTTGGATGAGCGCCAACGGTCAAAAATGTTTTTTCCCTCTCAGAGCTACCAGCGCAGCGCCCCCCAGATCTGGCGCCCTAGGCGACCGCCTGTGTCGCCTATGCCAGTAACAAATACTACAAATCCACATAACAAACAATCAAAAATGAAAAAGGATCACCACTTATTATTATTTTAAGAAAAAAAAAAAAAATAAAGAATTTTGGGTACCTGGCTGGCGCCCCCTAGCAGCGGCGCTCATATTTCAGCAGCGGCGCTGCGCCGCCACTATTTGTATATAGGGGAAACACTGAGGGGATCTAAAGGAATGCTTCAAAATTCAGATTAGATTAATTTCTACCATTTTCTTAAATTCATGGTAGTTTCAGTAATCCCATGGTAATTGAGGACACAAGTTATCTAAATGACTAATGTCATCTTTATGGCTTTCAGAAAGGACAGGAGACCGACAGGTGACTATCAAAGGACTAGCAGCAGCAGCACCTAGTGATGGCAGTTTGACACTGAAGCTTCGAACGGAGCTTCAACCCTGGACTTCCTATTCCATAGAAGCAGTGCTTCGAAGCTTGCTTCAAATCACGTGACATGTGACGTCCGAAGCAGCAACTGCTTCAAATCACGTGACATGTGACGTCCGAACCAGCAACTGCTTCATTTCCTGAATGAATCAACTCACTGGTTCGCCGTCCAATCAGGTGATTCAATGCACTGCCTCGTCTTGATTCTGACAGGTGACAGGTTGAAACAGTTTCACATTTGAGCGCTTCAACACTTTATAACCACTCTAAACAATGCGCAATGTGTGGGTTGTTGTCGTAGTTTGCATTGTTGCTGTTGAGTTGTTGTTGGCATTGTATTTTAATTGGATGATTATAGAGCAAGCCAGGAAGATAAATAGGTCGTTCTGGCTCGTGAAACACTTCGAAATGTGAAGAAGTTGTGAACAAAAAGACAATGAGTAATATAAAAACACTTCAATGGTCTAAGGAATTGATAGCCCAGTGGATAGAGCCGGCGGCTAGGATGCGGCGATATCCTCCGCGCAGCTGGTTCAAAGCTTTGAATAGTTCAACTTTTAATTTTAATACTTTAATAACTGATAAAAGGCCCTCTCCGCCCAAATAAATGTCAAGCACTCTCGAGTCTCTTCTCAATAACCCAATACACACTATTATCAATCTTTAATTGCAAATAGAACATGATATTCAGTCTTAGTGTGTGTGTGTGTATCGAATATTTTTCAAGGCAAAGATGCGTTAAACCCACTGCAGCCTTGCACTTCGCCAGGAGAGGTCGCTGTAACTGAAGCTTCGAGAAATGAACCTATTTCCGACACAATTGTCCAAGTGGTTCGACGCTTCATTCAAAGCTTCATTTTGCCATCACTAGCAGCAGCAGCATGATGATGATGATGTTAAATATGTTGTTTTAGGAACATCCATGGAATTCAATAAACATTGAATAGCATATCATGCAGTTTGTCTGTGCCTTTTCCTCCGTGTTGTCCTGGTTGGCTGTGCTGCCTCCTAGTCCAACCCGGTATAACGGCAAGACGTGAACATGTGACGTTTTACCATGCTGGGAGACGTGAATATGTCACGGTTTTGTCCCTTCAAAACGTGACAGTTACACGGTATTGTTAACCCATGTTAACCAGTGGAGAAATACCCGGAAGTACCAAGCAAAGGCTCTACCGCGCCTATTGGTCGGTTTTTATTTTCAAAATTAGATGTTTTTAATTTATATTGTAATCCTCACACTCGATTTCGCCGATGTTCTTGTGGCCCTAGCTGGTCGACACCTCTTTCAGCAGAAACAAAGGCTACATTCATGTATTATATCGATGTTAATCCCCTTCAAGCGTGACAGTTACACGGTATTGTTAACAAGGAGAAATGCCCGGAAGTGCCAAGCAAATGGTCTACCGCGCCTATTGGTCGGTTTTTATTGTCCAAATTAGATGTTTTTAATTTATTTTTTAATCGTCACACTCAATTTCGCCGATTTTCTTGTGGCCCTAGCTGGTCGACACCTTTTTTAGCAGAAACAAAGGCTACGATGTTAATCCATTTGTGTTGTTGTGGAAATACCGGACGTGACGTTGTGTGATTTCTTAGTAACTGAACTCCGTGAAAAATAAACACCACTAAGGTTCAAGGGTCAAGGGTTTTTGTTATCAGATGCTAGCTACAGTGTAATTTTGGCATTTCAAATCTTAGATCCCGAGCTCCTCCAACAGTGCAACATAATATAAATAGGACATAATAAGAAAATAAATAAAGATAGATAAAAAATAGTGCAAAATGTACCACTTTTGGTTCAAATAATGAAACCAGTAGATTCATTCATTTATTTATTTTTGTTGCCCCAGCTAAATCGATGTTAATCCATTTATGTGGTTGTGGAATTACTGTACTTTACATTGTGCGGTCGCGTAGTAAGTGAACACCATGCTACCGATTACTATCCGATGACCATGAACGCACCGGACATCGGCTACAACCTCCTCTCTGTCTGACTTCGCCAAGCAGGTAATTCCAATATTTTAATGTTTATTGCAAGTAAATCAGTTGTAGTTACATATCTTTTTAAAGCATGAGTTAGCTAAACACATATTAGCTTTACTTGACCGGAGATATGTGAGGTGGTGAGTCCTACAACCCGGAAGTGAGTTAGCATTTTACAACTATTGGTTCCCTCGACTCAGAGTCAATGGGATTTCTCCATAGGATTTTGGAAAATAGCTCGAAATAAGATCTGTGGAAAACGAACCTGCTTGATAAATGCACCTTTTGTTCAGCCGGATAATCTCAACATATCTACCCTACTTTTATAATTTTCGAATCATAAATCTAATGGCCAGAAGCAAAATAGTAACGTTATGCTATAAACGAACTACAGACCATGGATGTATATTAAGAACCTTTAGAATAATTACCTTTAGAAGTACACCAAAACATAACTGCTAACAATGTAAATGCTGTGTTGGAAACAAAGTTAATGTAAGAAAATGTTGAGTTAAATACTTTTGGCACTGTATATACAAAGCTTGGAAAAATGCCTATTGTGGCTGTCATACTTGCATACAGTGGCAACTATTAGTATTGTGAAGAAATGTCATGACAACCATCTACAGACTGTTACTGCATGCTGGTTGTTGTGGTCCTATTTAGGACAAAACTTTCAGAGCTATCCTTGTTCCAGTCCGCCCCTGATTGATTAGTGCTTTAACTCTTAAATTACACCCAATGTTAAAGCTTGTTGATGATATGTGAGATTGTAAATTGTCATGCATTCTAAAGTGTTCACTGTATTTTTTTCTCTCGACAGATACCAAACCAAAGCAAGATCAAACAGCACTTTTAAGAGCCTTTTTCAATTTCTTCTCTTCTCCCTCCTCAGAGCTATATTCCTTACATTTCTTCCTGTCTTCTCCCCATTTTTACCATCTTCATCTCTGTCTCTTTACCACTTTCTCTTTTGTACACACACACACACACGCAAACGCAAACGCACACGCACACGCGCACACACACACACACACACAGGTAGTTGTGCCCACAGGTAAGAACTTAAACTTTTCACGATTTATATATAGCATTACAATCGACTAACAGTGTCATATATTTATCTCTTTGTTATGCAAAACTTACAGGGACATTTAAAATGGTCTTATTTGAGCTGGTAACACAGTAGACAACGTTGCAGTGTATTATACTGTAGTACTGCTATAATTCTAGATTATATTATAAAAACAATTTTATATATAGGATTTCAACAGATTAACATTATCATATATTTTCGTCAAATTCAAGATAGTGCTTTTACAGTGCAATGTCATGGTCAAGCTTGTAAGATAGTAGAAGTTGTGTAACCTTACGTTTCGATGACATAATATTTTACCGCTGAATTTTAGCTTTGCTTTGAAATTGTACTAAAACTAAGTAAGGGGCCATTATTGCATTGATACTAAATTAATTTACTCAAATTAAATAAAAATGCAAGTGTTTTTATTCTATTCTAAACAGGATACAGTTTTTGTTGTAGCTTGGGGACTAGACAAAGGAAAATTAGTCAATATTTGTATTTGATTGCATTCTGAATTTGAAACCCAGTTTTAAATGACCTTGTCTTTTATTTGTCTTTATCTCCAAAAGAATGCCAGGACCAGGTTCCACTTCGAGGCATTGCTCAAGCTGCTGCATGTCACTGAATGTGGTATGCAAAACTTGCAAATTCTGCAAGGCGGTTCAGCCCCGCAAACTGCGCCTTAGCAAACGAATGGACAAGTTTGATACGAAAGCAAACACCTGGGTCCAGGCACAAAAAAAGAATAAAACTTCATCCCACCTGAGGGATCGAGCTGCATTGGTGGTATGTGATGGACTTTTTTTTTTTTTGGCCTGCATGCATAATTAATAACAGCCCTGTACTTGTTCATTCTGGATTTGGAAAAAATATTTACATTTGATACAGAAATGTAATATCTGACCATATCTGATCATAATTACGTAATACAAATCTGCTGCTCAAAGCCCTAGGTAGAAATGGGCTTTGAGCTGGTGCACATTATGCAAATGTCATGACCTGCATGAACTGTGTGCCCCAAAAAAATTGTGACTATATGCACATTCAAGTTTTAAAGCACTGTGTCAGAACACAGCTAAATACATTTGCACTATTTCATCATTTATCCAATTCAACTTACATTCGAAATAGACATTTTCATCAGTGTGTCTGCTCCCTGTCAATACAACTACTGTAGACACAGGGATAAGTTATGTTTATTTAACTTTGGCGAATCATCGCTGAATTTGATTCAATGTAATTGAAAGGTACACTGTGTAATAGAGAGGTTTCTAAATTGCAACCAACTGAGTACCTCTCCCTTTATAAGCGTGTACAAAAACCTACAGTGGCCATCCATTGCCATAACAACATGAAAGGCCTTTTCTAGAGCCAGTGTTTTTTTTCTTCCGATTGAATTACTGTAGTAACACGGCAAAGAGAAGAGAGTGAAATAGACCGGCTCGCTATGTATATATGAAGGGCTTATTCTAAGCTAATCACAACAAAAAATAGTTATAGGTGATTATACACATTAATGGAAACCTAATTATGAATACCATAATCAATTATATCTTATAGAACCCCTATAAATACTCCACAGTGTACTTTAGAGATAGAGATATTATCTCAGTACTGTGATTGAGCCTGTGTGCAACACAGAACATCTAGTTGTAAGGCATCCAAGTGAATACTCACCTTCTAGTAGTACAATTACCCCAAGCACAAGAAAAACTACTGCAGGTGATCAAAAATTGCGACGTTTATGTTGTAGAATGGCTCTAAACTTAATCCCACTTAGAATCTATGGCACTGTTCATAAACCACAGTGCTGCTCCACAAACCTAGATGATATATACAGTGTAAATTCCGCCAAGAGAAATGAGAAATGCAATGAATAATGTTCAAAGCTTCTACTTGCTGATCGCAACAGTCTTAAGACTGTCAATGCATGCATAAAAAAAATGTCTTTGTTATTGCATAGGGTTGAATATTTGTGCAAGCAGTGTATGTGATTTATGTTTAACAACTGGTTTTGCCTTTGCAAATAACCAGGGCATAATTGTTCTGAAATAATGTATATTTTGGTTTGTTGGAAGCTGGAAAAATGTCAGGCCCTTGGAGCCAGAGGCGTCTTGTTCCTAGCCCGGCCTGGAATAAAGAAGGACCTGCTAAGTAATGATGCCAAGGTGCAATGTCAGCAGCAATGCCTCCACCTGCCACCGAAGGATGGAGGTGTTATTTGAATTTGTTGTGAAAGGTATTGTTGTCTGTTAAAGTGAATAAAGAAATTATTAAGTAGGTAGTACTGTAACTTACATTTTTGTAGAATTAACCAATAATGTCATTGGAAATGAAATTAGACACTTAGATGTCGTTTTCTTAATAAAGTTTAGGAGGAGCCCATAGGGGTAATTGACAGCAATTAACTTACACCTCTTCCTTAAATCAAGCATACAAATGGGAGAACTAGTGAATTACATGATGTTGTTGATGCTATCCTAAGCTTATTTTCTTTAATCTAGGTTGGAATCATACAGAGCCTGCAGCAGCCTCCGAAACCCCACAGCCTCCTGCGGAAAACTCGCCAGCCACATCAAGTAATTGCAGAAGTCTATTGTACCACTCTTTTTATTGTTTTCTGACTATATTAGTTATATATTCGGATTTTATAAACAGCCAGGAGCTGACCATTCAAAATGACATTTGTTGAACTGCCTAATGAGACAAATAACGCCTAATAACTTAATGTCATTACTTTTATTAGCACTTATGAGGACATTCCTATTGGTGGGGTTAGAGACCAATGTGTCCTTTTTCTGTGGTAAAATTATGTTTGCATGGTGCATTGAGTGGTTGTACTTGATGCAATATACACTTGTGTTATTTTTGTAAGCTTCAAAGTCATTGTCACTTTTAACAGCAATTTGTATGTTTTACAAATTGTAACCTTTTCTTTTTTAGAAGTCGCCATTGCCACCGCAGACACCCCCACCAAGTCCTCTGGTAAGTAGCACAGCATAGTTCATCGCGAATTCCAGTAAAATAGGAGGTTCTGTACATTGAAGAAGGTGGCGTACATCCATTCTACTCTTTCTACTTCTATGTAGGAAACCTATCCGAGGAGATGTACACCCTGACACTCATCCCTGTCCCAGCTGCAAGCACCTATTCACTCCTTACACCATCGGCTGCGTCCCAGCCAGGGAAGAGGAAGAAGGGTTAGTGTTTTGTTTTGTGATTCATTACATTTTAAATAATGAGTGTTGAGTGTTATTTGCCCTCTGGCATCATGGTTTATAATAATAGCACTTGTCATTTAAATGCACCTTTCAAGGAACCCAAGGTCATTTTACATATACAACAGAGAAACAAATACAACACAATTCACAGATATCTTAGGGAAACCGTCTTTCCATAAATAGGGTGTGATTTGTCATAAAGTCACAGCTGGACGCTAACAAAAAATATTATCAAAGTTATTTAAGTTACATAAAAACTTTTGACATACTCCATATTTGAAGTCAGTAGATCAGGAACATGAAGGGCAAAAATCAACTATAGCCCACAGAGGTTGTGATGCTATCTATGCCCCAGTCTCTACCGTCACTCATTTAACTTTCTTACATCTGTCACAGGTTTGCCCACAGAGCGCTCCCCCTCTCCAAGACTTGCTACCTCTGTAGCAAATGGGTGTAGCAGTACCACAGGTGAAGGGATGAAGAAGAAGAATAAGGGTATGTTTTGTTTTTGTGGTAAATCCTACTGAACAAATAAATAGCTGTATACTATTCTCCCATTCACGCGCAAGTCCTTTTGCACACAAGATATCAGATCCAGGTTTCCATAATCCCTCACTTTTTAATAACCATAAAAAACCATAAAGGTTTGCTCAATGACTTGTCTTTATTTATAAGGTGGTTAGAAATGTTGTTTCATGAAATAAAACAAAAAGGAAGTTGGACACAAATAGGCCACATTGCAGATTAGCTAATGTTCTCTTCCTATATGAAAGTCATTAATCAAATATTCGTCTGGAGGATGTCCAAACCTTTTCTTCATTTGTTTATAACTTCTTATTTGCACCATTTCAGGCTGCAGAAAATGCTCAAGGCAGCAGATATTCAACTACAACGGAATAAAAGACAGAAGGGTAGAGAAGGTAAGATGTTGAAACTGACAGAGCATGAAGCAGCAATGCATTTACCCGTAGTCGCTGATATGGCTAACACTTGTTTTTGTCTGTTTGTGTGCCCGTGTGTAGGGAAGAGAGGAGGTAATGGTCTGCTGGCTGCCTTGCGCATCATGGTGAGAACACAGCTCTTTGGTTAGCTTTTTTTTAGACTGCGTTATAAATAAATGTATTACTTCCTAACTAGTTTACTATCAGGCTTCTACAAAACTGACCCTAAGTAATTTGTTGTTCTATGATAACCCATGCATATGAAATTATACGTGTGTGTGTGTGTGTGTGTGTGTGTGTGTGTGTGTGTGTGTGTGTGTGTGTGTGTGTGTGTGTGTGTGTGTGTGTGTGTGTGTGTGTGTGTGTGTGTGTGTGTGTGTGTGTGTGTGTGTGTGTGTGTGTGTGTGTGTGTGTGTGTGTGTGTGTGTGTGTGTGTGTGTGTGTGTGTGTGTGTGTGTGTGTGTGTGTGAGAACATACCGATTTGTTTTATTAAAACATTTCCCTTTTTGCAACATGGAGTCAAATGCTTCAATATTGTGTCATGAGACACTACTACACCACATTTCAAATAGATATAACCCATGAAATAATATTATAAATATTTAGGGATTGAGATTGTGAAATCTAACAAGTACCTTTGTGTTAATCCGAACAATAAACTGGACTGGTCGGATCACTGCTGCTATCTTCAAGAAGAGACAGAGCAGACTGTACCTGCTGAGGAGACAGGTATTTTGGAGTGCAGGGGGCACTACTTCAGACCTTCCATGATTCTGTGATGGCATAAGCAATCTTTTATGATCTGGTCTGCTGGGGCTGCAACATCTCGGCTGCTGTCATGAAAGTTACATGTAGTTTGGTAACAGCACCAGAATGGACAGGGTGTGCAGACACAGGAGAGCCGAGTCAAGGGTAAAGGAGCTTTGCATTAATTGTATTTATATTGACCCGAATGGTCTACAGATTGAACGGGACTTTAGTGGCACTAGATCTAGGAGTAGGCAATGTAATTTTTTCACCTAGTTGTATCCCATAAGTGTGCATTTTACTGAGATTAAGGAGCTAAAACGATATTCCCTAGTCCTTGATAAACCAATCTGACAACATGAGAATTTCTGTTTCAGTTTGTTCTTAATGGCAACATGACCGCAACAAATGCTCTTTGTACCAAAAGGACAAAAATGTAGATCTGAAATATACACCTACATATAACAACAAAACAGTTTGACGTCCAAGCTGACAAAACTCAAACAAAGTCAACACAAAATGCGGTCATTGATCCTCCTGTTGTGTTCGGGTCAAATCTGACCGATTTACTACTTTCATTAATCAAAACTTTTTTGTTTTACATTCGATTGCATTAAGGTTTATGATCTCTTTCACAGTAGACATTTGAACATATACAATTGCTGATCAGCACTTTCATTGAATTTTTGATGATTTAGTCAACTTTTTAACAACAATGACCGCCATAGAGAAATGGAATTAGTAACCATCCGGATCAGATACAACACACATACACTAGATGTGTTTCCCCCCCTTATGTGCCCATCCCCCCATGTGAATCACACCTGGCACACACAAACACATACACACAGAAGTATTCTCTCCGCTATGTTTGACAAACCCCGTGACGAGTCCTCAAGCTCTGTGATTGGATGTTTGAGTGGCAGTGCGCCGTGGGTTACGCCGAGCGCCGAACAGGCAGCACTTTGAAATGGGATGGAACCACGGCAGACTATTCAAAACTGGATTCGGATGGGTCCACCACCCCCCTCCCCCAACCCGTCCCCAGAACTACACATGCTGGCTATTGTGTGTTTCGCAACCATGTTCGCAACATGTTCTATGGCACGTCTCTACTGGGAATTGTAGTTTTAAAAGACGTTTTAAGAACATAATAAGAAGTTGCCAGTATTAAAACTGTGTACATCCCTGGAGGTTTAGGGGATAGGAAACACTCAAATGTAAAACATATAATTAATAAATGGGTGAAAATTGCTTGTGCCCATAATGGGCAGCATTAATATATATATACCCAGGGGTGCACATAAGTGGTACGCAGGTACGCATGCGCGGCAACAATCTGAAATGCGTACCGTCACTTGTGTCACAAAGCGCATTTGTATATGTGAAGCTTTTCCAGAAGGCGGTTAGATCATCGGACGACGGAGTTGGTCTCCGTGTGCACAGACAGGGCTGCTGTTAACGTCGGCCTGTACAGCAGCACTGCGCTAAAACAGCTGATCACAACGTTCACACGCTCTGTGGTCACGAAGCTCTGCACTCTACTACTGTGTTCTTTATTTATTGATTGTTCAATACCTGACAAGGCCGGAAATGAAAAACTTTGGTCGCAGGTTCCTCAACAGTGTATCACAAGACATCTATCAATATGTGTGTATACCTCCACCATTAAACTGTCATATTCTGCACATTTCTTATACTATCTACATACATCTTATATAAGAGTATAATACATATGTATAATATCAGTTAAAATAAGTGCTTACACATACAGTAGTTAACATTGCAGGAAAGCAATATATTAGTACTTTGTCAGGCTTAATATGTATACCCCCAAAGCTTTTTTCTTATTCAAAAGAAGACCTTAACCTAAAGTATTCTTTAATGTTTAAATAAAGCCTTATTAGTGTGTCTGACTGTGTCTCCTATTAATATCTAATAATAAAAATAATAAAATTCAATAACGTGATTTAACCACTAGGTGTCCCTTTCTATCAGCTGTGCACCTTTATGGTGTAAATACAGCCTATCTACCAATTGGATCAAATATAAAAGTCAGCCAAATTAGTATTGATACTGCAAGACGTATTGTGTGAAAAGAAATGCAAGATGTTGTTTAATTGCTGATATATTTATGATCCACGTCACATATTCAGTTTCGGCGGCAGTTCTTCATGTTTGTCTAGAAGTCTTCTCATCAAGGCTCTATAAATAGAGAACTACGGCAGATATGTAATATTTAATCCAGCCGAACCGTGTATTACAATGCCGTTATGTGATGACTTTCAAAGAGAAAAGCAAGCACACTCAGAATAAAGTATTATTTTATTCTTTTAAAATGTTTTCGGATTTCACATCAACAGGAAGTCCGGTTAACTAAAATGTCCGTGCGGAACAATACCCCAACCCATAGATCCGTGGGTGAATAATGTCAATGATAGCAATCACCACATTACACACATTCCTTCACATTTTGATTTACATTAAAGTATTTCGTGAGGCCTTCTAAAATGTTTTTAAATATAATTATATATAATATAATTAATATGTTAGCTTATTCTGTGGTATGCATTTTGTTTAGCTGCTATGCCACTTTAGCTGTAACAAGCGGAAATGTCCCCGCTGTTGGACTAATAAAGGATTTCTGATTCTGATATGAGCCAGTTGAGGTGTTGCACAGGGTGTCGGAACTTGGACACACTTGTATGTTTTCTTATATGTAGCTGAATGCTGTTGTAATGGTACATTCAGAGGGTGTGACGAACATTGAGACTCCTGTGACAAGCTGGTTGATGGAAAATTAGTTTATTTTAATACAATTAGTTATGAGAAACATTAATAAGACAAGATATGAGCCAGTTGAGATGTTGCACATGGGTGTCAGAACTTGGACACAGCTTACATTGCCTCTTATATGTAGACGAATGCTGTTGTAATGGTACATTCATAGTGTGAGAAACATGACAATAAATGTAGTATTTTGTTAACTTGTGTACCTGTTTTACTTTAAGAAAGCCAGGTGAATACCTGTCGGACTATGGGTATTGGATAACATCTGTCCAGTTTGAAGGAAGTGGGCTAAAATAGCATTTATTTAATCAGATAACAGATATGTGAACATCAACAAAGAAATTAGTGAGTTGACATGGTTTGTGAACTTCAATTCATATAGAATTTTTATTTTGTGTGTTTTTTTGCGCATATGTATCCCAGTTCACAAAGGGTAAACAACACACAAGTTCCAGGCCAATCGTTACAGAGTTTTCAATATAGAAGTGATTTAGCCAATCAGAATGCAGATCCTGCAGCACCGGAGGCAGGCTTTACTGCACTCGCAATGTGACAGTGAAGGGAGAGTTCTGCTTCTGAAGATAATAACTCAGATAAAACCGTAGTAACTCAATATAATGTTTTCAACCCTAAACGGCAACACTTTGTAGTTGTAGGTAGGTGTGTGTGTGAGTGTGAGAGAGGGCCTGCTCACGGAAAGCTGGTTGCTGACACAGAAGGACTCCCGAATAGGTGAATTGTGGTTAAGAAATAAAAAATAGAGAAAGTGCATCTCTGTCAGCAAAGCTTCTGTCAGTCAGAGGGTTAGGTAAAGGTTGAGATAGTTATCTTGTGAAGAGAATTAACTAAAATACAATACATAGCAATGTTTGAACCAACCTTAGTCATGGGTTTGTTTTAAATACAAACGTTTACATATTCCTCACAAGCCACATTTTTAAGGATTGTTCAAGGCAATTCATTCCAGAATGTTCACTTAGTTCAAAGAAGCAACATGCATAGTAAGATAACAACTTTTTTTCACATTATTTGAAGTGAGAAGTTGTGTGTGAGAGTGCACACAATGTTATTGTTTGACGATAACTGGCCTCTGGTCTTAATACTGGTAGGAGAGGTTAAGTACATTTCAGTCAATATCATGGTGTGTGACATTAACAAGAATTCTGACTAAGCAGAGGTATGTGTGTCTGTGTGAGGGAGGGTGTGTCTGAGTGTGTGGGTCAATTATTGTAAATGTCGAGATGTTCATGTTCTATGTGTGAGAGAGACTGGCACATAGAGGGAGAGACTGAGGGAGCACACAGAAAGGAGAGAGAGAGGTGGGGGGACATACACCCAGCATGTGTGCCTATCTGTATGATGTGGCTCTTTACAGTAACGCAGGGAAATTATTGGCTCTCAACCTCTAACTGGTTGGCCACCCCTGCTGTACACCCTAGTGTCCTTCAGGGTAGTGTGGGGGAGAGAGGCGCTGTACCCCAGCATCCTTTCCTCAAGGAGGGGGTAGGGTGGGGGAGAGAGGCGCTGTGCCCCAGCGTCCTTTCCTCAAGGAGGGGGTAGGGTGGGGGAGAGAGGCGCTGTGCCCCGGCGTCCTTTCCTCAAGGTGGGGGTAGGGTGTGTGTGATGTCCTCATCAGGGTCTTCCTCACTCATCACTGATGTCACTGTCTTGGTCATGGTTCTCCACAGAATCATCAGGCCATTGAGGGGCACTTGGTCCGATTGCCAGGCTGTAGGCCGAAGAAAGATGCTGGATGTGTGTGTCCACGTCAGCAAGTCTTTTCTTTAGAAGACTAGCTAATCCATCTCTCCCTTCTTGAGTCATGTCTAGGGCAGAACATAGAGAATAGAATAGTGAAAAGGCATCTCATTTTTGTTACTAGTACACACTGTGGATGTTAAGTAGTATCTGGTTATGGCATCATGGAATTTACCACTATGTCCTCCACTTGACACATGTTGCATCTGCATCCTGATCTTGTCAGCCTGACTTCTCAGATAAAGGCAGTGCTGCCTCATCTCCCTCACAATTATGGCCCTCTCCTCCACAAGTCTCCTTTTGCCCATGTAGGCATCAAAGACTTTTTTTTGGGCCAAAATGGACACCGATTCTGAAGAGAGAGGAACAGCAAGCATACCATTACCGACCAAGACATGCACCAGTAGGATAAGTGACCGGTCATAGTCCATTGACTGGAAAGCTGGTGTTATAGGTCTTGCTTAGTGCCAGAAAATAAACATATTATATAAACACAAACAAGAGAAGCTCTTACCATCACTTTGCACTTCCCATGGCCATATTAGACTGTCTGTTGTTTGCTGTTCTGCAGACAGTCTTCTCTCCATCTCTTCTTCCTGGATTTCTCCTTCAGGAGGCTGTCCGGTGTTGTACTGACGTATTGCCGCTAAGAGTTTGGTCTTTTCCTCCCTTAACCTTTTGCGACGCAACTGCCAAATCTTATTGCTGTCTATATGATGTAATTGTAAAAAAGATTACAGAAACAATGTTCAATGGAATTTTTTAATTACATGACTGCAACTGAATAATAATAACTTACCAGTCTGTCTATAGAGAGGCAAGCTTTCTTTTGGCACAGCCCTAGAAATAGCTGCTCAATGGACATCTGGAGAGACTGATTGTCGCCTGATGTGTTGTCTTGGGTAAATAAAAAGAAACACAGTTTGAGGACAAAGAAAACATAGGTGTTAATACTATACGTTAAATAACAATGTTGTCTTATCAAGTTAGGAAACAGCATACCGTTTGTTGCCCAGTCTCTAACATCATTAACCCATTGTTGGACTTTGTCCTCAGGGCATCCAAGCTCTTCGCAGGTGTCCTTCATTTTTTGAGTCTCACCCTCCAACATTGCGATTGTCTGTTGTAAAAAAGATGTTGCCGATACAGATGTATTTTCCAGATTTTCACCCAAATTTCCATACATTTTCATGTCTTGAAAACAGTAATTAATCATTCAAACTTTTCCAGACCTGCGCAAGCACTCAGTATCCAACACTTTACCAGCTTGGACAATTATTTGTTTGTGACAGGTTTGCACATTAGTCTTACAAATCTAATCTTGTCATGCCTATACTTACATGGCCAATTACCTTGACATATCTCTTGGCCAACACGACATGAAGGTTTTCCTGCTTCCGTCTGTTCCATCCCATTGCATGGACAGTCAACATGTGATTGCGAGCTGTTTTTAAAAGTAAAATTGACAAGCAGATAATATAACTTGGGTATTTGGAAATCAACTCATAAAAACTCTAGTACTGTTGAAACAGACTACATCAAAGACAAAGATAAAGTAAAGTAAGAGATGGATAATAACTTCAAGACAGAATTATGTTGGTCTAATGACAAGAGGACATACCTGATTTTGTCATGTACTTAGTTGTGATGGCACAACGTGACAGAAAGCTGTTCACCATCTCCACTTCTTCCCCGGCCGTCGAACCAGCACCCTCCAAATTTCTCCCACTCCACACAATCTAACAAATACACATATATTATATGTCATAGATTAATAAAATAAAATTCTTACAATCACAATAATATAAGAGTGGGCCTACCTCACACTTTGTGGAATGGGCCTCGGCATGCATGACCGAGAGAAACGGTTGCATGCTCCGCAAAGGTCGCAGTTCTGGCATTGTCTTTGCCACTTTCTCGAGGTAGGGCCAGTATTTACAAGCAATATCTGTGAAAATGCACGTTTGTAGCTTGAAACTGCGTTGGAAGGAACAAGAGGTAGGCAAATATTTCTCCTCGGAACATGTTGAGAGCTTTCAGTAGCACTCCATGTCTACATACAGCCACCTCTAAACCCTCTTCATCAAGCCTGCTGGCTCTTCTTGCTGTCTCTCGAGCAGCTGACCACTGGCTGGTACCACATGTACCCCTTTTCCTGGCGTCTACAATTAAAGACATTTTAATGTTACACTCTCAAAACAAGTAAAGGCTAGAAAAATGATAGGAAAAAAAATGTTGTGCTTACACATTTTATATTTGTTCTGACTTTGTCAACAAAGTCTGTGACAGCCGAGTCTTCCATGATGAACGGCCCTTTAAAAAGTGGTTCATCGATCCTAAATTCAAAAATAAATATTCAATTCATTATTATCATCATTGATAGGCTACTTCTTAAATTCAATTGACATACTAAAAAGATGTACCTCTGTGACTGTCGGAAACGGTACTGTTTCCTATTCTCATCCACTGACACGGCCAACATTTTGGGAGTAGAAGCTGGGCATGAGAAGGGTTCCTCACACGTCATTTTCTGGCACTCGTACTGGCAGGCCATATACTCCAGAAAGCTTCTTTGGAAGACATCTTCATGGATTTTTCCTGTCTGGAAGTTTGAGAAGCAAAATTGTTACCTTACACATGTCAGAATAATACGAGGAAACAGGAAGACTTTCACAGTGGTTGGAGGCAAGAGGGGGGCTATTAGGAGTATCCCTAACACACGATATCCTAAAGTGAAGGTCAGGTTAGGATTGGCAGATGCTGGAAGAGAAGGAGCATTATTTCAGCTTTCTCTACAGTACAATACAATACATAATCCTATTTTTTCCCACAGAAGAGCACAATGTTTTTCATCATACAAATTGTGTTCTTCAGTAAAGAACAACATTTGGATTATGATATGTTTGATCTTATACAATATGTCCTACATCTACCAGTGCTAGGTTTTTAGCTCTAATGTAACACTAGTTAAACTACTTTCAGTAACATTGTAAGCTTTTCAATTTAGTTATTTTGAAATAAACATATTTCCAATCAACATGTTTCATCTACACAAAATAAAATGCATCCTTTCACAATGCCCTCTACTTATGCAATACTCAGTGAAAGTCATCTTACCCTTCCATAATGCTGTGTCCTCCGTTCCAGCATCTGTAAAAAGGCCTGTCTGGACAAACCTGGTGCCACAGTCTTCAGGTCCTCAAAAGATTTGAAGACATCCGTGGAATATAACGTGTCTCCGTTCACAGAAGCTGGGCAGTAACCGCTTCTAATGAGGTCTCCCCAATCAGGTGTCCATTCGTAATGGCATGTGTTGCACACCCTCTTGGGGAGATGCAAATCATAACGCCCTAATAACAAATACAGTTTAGTAAAAACAATCACATTCATTACCTGTATTAGGGTGACGAAAATAACACTTAAAATCATACCATTAATGCAGACGAAAATGACAGGCCTGCCTATAGACTCTGTAACACCTTCCAGGGTTACACGAGTGTGAAGGCCTACCAGTGGGCAGGAGACGATCTGTGAAGAGAGGTTCAAAATATGTCTTAAACTACCAGCACATTAGGAAAGTTATAAAATAACCACTTGGGGCTAAATTGTGTTAAGTGAAATACCTTGGTGTCTCAAAGTGAACATGTCATTTGTCTTGACTAGGGACATTGTTGGGGGAATACATTTGAAATATCCTTCATTGAAGGACTCCCTGATATGAAGGGTGTGTACAGATGTAGCACTGAATTTCAGACTCCAGCTTACAGCTTCCTGCCTACGACCTGCCAAAGACCAGTATAGAGGAATGTTAAGCCCTCCCACTATTTTCCAAGAGGGCGTTGCCAGATTTTCAATTTCAGGTTTTAACCAGGAGATGGCGCTTCATTCACAAATACAGAAAGACAAGTTTCATGGACTTTCAGTTGTGTTTTGAAGAGCATTTGAACACATCAATATTTTAGATCAACTAAAGTATATCTAATCTTGTAATTCAATAATATATAGTCTTTATATATTAAATAATCATAATTATAATGTAACTGTTTACATTACACTTCTTTATTTGTTATGCTCATACTTTAACCTTTACAATCGTTTGCTTTAATATGCAGTTTATTTTTGTGTTTGCTTCCTCCTGCTCCCTTTCGGACACATACTATATGATTTATTATTATTATTAATATAAAGATATTATTAAGATAAGATAAGATGTTACTTTATTGATTGAACATTTTAGTTTAGAATGTGCTGTCCCACGGTAATTCAGAAGGCTCACAGGTCACATTCCGACCATTATTTAAAACAATAGGTGCTTTCACACCTTCTACAGTTTGATTTGTATAGAGGGAGCTCTGTCAGTTTTCGAATTACCCATTTGCTTTCGGGGAGCCCTATTTTTCAGAGTACATCCTGCTACTAAATATGTCACACGCACGCTCTGTTGACTGGCGCAGCAGCGCGGATGCGATCAATTGCTATAAAAACACTCTTCTACTAATACAGATGGTGTCACTATGCCGGCGGATGTGGCCGTTGTTGAAGCCTCTTCAGGCTCCGCATCGGCAGGCTTCTCCTTCGGTGTGGAGCTGTCAAGCTCGACCCTAACGCCGCTTACAGCCGGCCAACTAAAAGTTGTTTTCCGTTCACGTTGTCATTTTTAGACTCCTTCGCTTCTTTGCTTGTGAATCCAAAAGCTGTGACGCTTGGCTGTTTTCGTTTTGCCATATTTTTTTATTACAAAGCCAGAGTTAAAAAAATATCAATATGAACATTTCAAATACCGCGCCGGCATCACCGCCATAACCGCCATAACCATAGCAACGTAAGTAAGAATGCAGCGCCGCCACGTACAGATGGCAACACCCAGACATATTCACAAATATAAAACAAATATTCAGAAACTGTAATGAACAATAACTATTATTTATTTCAAGAACTGTTATTTACAGAAACTCAACATTTCTAATCTGTGTGACACAAATATGCACGATTGTTTTGGGCTCCCCCTATTTATCTCAAAGTCAGCCATCAAGGGAGTTCCCTCCCTCTTCGGGGGAGCCAAGCTCCTCCTAGCTCCCCCCCATTTCGAACAGTGTCTGTGGCTGAATGGCCAGCGATTAGGTGCGGCGCATTTGTCATAGGTGATCAGAGCTAACTGCCTGGCGTCAGATTTCATTTAAAAAACAGATCTGATTTTAAGACTATTTCTGCGCTCATAAAGAATGATAAGAATAAGAATAATGCGTATTGAACTGGTTTAATTAATTAGTGAGTTTTATTTAACACGAGAACCGCCAATCGGGTCAATTTGTGTGATGTGTGTTGTGTGTGTGCAATGTAACTTTTTTTCAATAAAATATTAAAGTCTCCCAGTCCGTGACTTTTCCTGAAAGTGTGTTATGTAGCACCCTATGTTGTTAAAAATTGCATTCTAATTGCGGGATTTGACGGTTTTAGGTAGGCCTATACAAAAACCTCTGGCGGTTCTAGTGTTAAGGTAATTAGGTACAGTAGAAGCTGTTGGGGCAGAATGTCTGCTCCGCGCCGTTCCTATATGAGCGGGTTCTCAAAAGAAGGAAAAATTAAAAGCAGCCAGGATAAGGGTTAAACAATAATCTGCTTTAATGGTAAAACATACAAATACATCACCGAATCACGAAGCACTCTGCAGAGTACTCCGGGCTCAGGTTCTATCACCGTGTGAGACATGTCTCAGGAACGGCCAGTCAGAAACAAGAGCCCCGATCTTCAAAATGATCACAGCATTTATACACAGAGTTCACTTCTGAGCAAGCTAGACAGTGAGTTGGCAGTGTTCCATTGGTCGGTTTCCCTTCTGGGCGGGATCCCAGGTAGTAAGTCAGTTTGTTGATTCCATCGTTTCCTTCACAGTGTATGTGTGTGTGTGTGTTTCTGTCCCTCTGCCCTCAGGCAGATCCCCCAATCAATGATTTGGAGTCATGACAGAGGACTCTTTGACAGGACACATACTCATTCCCCCTAAACATCTTCAACACACAAAAACATCGTATCATGTATCTTTAACAGAAGTTAATTGTTCTTATCGCTTAATGGCTTCCCTGAACTTCCCTTCACCCCAAAGTCAGCTTACTAGGAATGAATACCTTTTATTGATAAGCTCAAAAGGACCTCTATCTCATTTACTGCTGGGTGACCCAAGTCTCAAGGCCTCTTTTGGGGTCTGTAGGAGATAAATCATTAATTCTACAAGGCTTCAACTGTCTTGTATCTGAGGCACATCTCCCTTTGGGCTAATCAATACGGGTTTTAGCAATTAGCAGAGGAAGCTAGAGACTCAGGGCCCCTTCCTTGCTGGGAACTGCAAAGCAGATGTCAAAGGTCATAAAACCACCCTTCTGACTACACATGAAAAGTGGAAGAAAAGACTATTACTTTAATGTATTATTACTAAGTAGTGGGACATTGTTTCAGGAATATATGAAAAGCCTCTCTATTATTTAAAGAGTAAAAATGCACTTTCAAATTTAACACCCACGAATATATAAGGTGACATTAAAATGAATATACCAGATTGAACTTTCCTGCCATAACACGTTACTTTAATACTTCAAATAATTCAAATAATCCTTCAAAGCCATTTTTTATCAGTAACGAATTTAGCAGTTGAACATAAAAGTCAACTAACTGAGGGTCACTTGCAATGACAGTGTTGTGTCTAACTGTAAGCTTGTCACTCAGAGTAACCTACCGTTAATTTAGCTGCTGGAGAAGAAAGATCAAGGGGGGAGGGGGGAGAGAGCTGTGGTTGATGGGCCATTAGTTGTGTAAATACACAGCTGAGAGCTGCCGTTTCATTCAGACTGTTTAAAAAACTGTAACAACGGACTATTTTTCTTAGCGGATGCATGTCAATTTAAATGAATACATACAACTATTTTTTAAATCAATACATACAACTATTTTTTAAATCCATAAAAGCATTTAAATTAATATTGGGAGTCATGTCGTTACTTTGTTGAGAATGTGGCCGTGTAATAAGCGGGATAATTTGCAGCGACTTGTTCCTTATGGGGAAAATAACACCCGTCATGTGTGTGTAGAGGTGTGTGTGGTTAAAACACTTTCATGAAGTGAAGGAAGTGTTCCTTCTATAAAACAGCTGTGGGCAGCAGTGAGTGTCACGGACATGAATTCATAGATCAAGGCAGACTGGTGCACACATTCTCCTGTCCTGCCAGGCGACACGCCCGTTCTAAGCCGTGTCCCTCACTCCTCACATCCCAAGCATCCCCACAAGTGTATTATGTTGTAACATCGTTTCAGATGTTATGTTTCAGTTGTGCTCTGTCTATGTTCAGTGATGCAAATTTGTCACCTTTCGGCGAAATTTCGCCGTTTTGAATCCAAAATAAGTCGTTTGTGTGATTCATGTAGATCTGCAATACAAATATTTTTGGGGTATGGGGGGATCTGGGACCCGGAGTAATCTGCGGCAGTGAGCTGTTATATGCCATCATGACACGCATGGTGTTCTTTTTTTATATATTATAATGAAGTACGAGCTGTGTGCTCGAGTCTTCCTGCCTGTCGGCTCTGCTCATGGATGTATAATAAGGCTCTGCTGCTCCCAGATGATGGTCTAGCTTCAGCAGCTACATTACCTACAGGTGCGTTCGTTAATATTAACTGTGCGTCCGGAGTCACTGTGGCACAGAGTGGACCGCTGGTGAACAGCTGTTAGAACGGGCCGTTCAGGTGTTCAGAGCAGAGCTCCCTGTCGGAGCGGCAGAGTGTGATGTGAACTGAAAAGTTTTTCTGTGGCAATATTATTGTTATAGTTATTGTTATTATTGTTATATTATATTATTGAATCGTTGAGCTAGCTAGCTAGCATACATTGTCACTATCTGCTAACGTTAGCTTTAGCCTTCTATTTCTAATAGTTTTTTTCATAGGCTATAAACAGAGGTGGTATAAGTATATATATATTGTACTTGAGTAAAAGTAGAAGTACTCAGATCTTGTACTTGAGTAAAAGTAGAAGTACTCAGGTCTTGTACTTGAGTAAAAGTAGAAGTACTCAGATCTTGTACTTGAGTAAAAGTAGAAGCACACAGATCTTGTACTAGAGTAAAAGTAGAAGTACTCCAATCTTGTACTTGAGTAAAAGTAGAAGTACTCACGTCTTGTACTTGAGTAAAAGTAGAAGCACACAGATCTTGTACTAGAGTAAAAGTAGAAGTAATCAGGTATTGTACTTGAGTAAAAGTAGAAGTACTCAGATCTTGTACTTGAGTGAAAGTAATAGTCCCAGAGTGTAGGAATACTCTGTTACAGTAAAAGTCCTGCATTCAAAATGTTCCTCAAGTAAAAGTAGAAAAGTATTATCATCAAAATATAGTGAAAGTAGCGACAGTAAAAGTAGTCATTGTGCAGATTGGTCCATTTCAGAATAATAGATATGATATGTTTTATAATGATTGATCATGAAAGTGTTCTCAAAGCTGGTAAAGGTGCAGCTAGTTTGAATGACTTTGTATACTGCAGGGTAGCTTGTGGATTTGCTCCAGGTGGAACTAAAGTCTGATTTAACACTTGATTATATTTCACATAATTCATCCACATCTGTAAAGTAACTAAAGGTATTAAATACATGTAGAGGAGGAAAAGTACAGCATGTACCTCTGAACTGTAGTGGAGTAGAAGAACAAAGTAGCAAAACATTGAAATACTTAAATAAAGTACAAGTATCTCAAAATTGTGCCCAAGTATAGTACTTGTTGAGTTTATGAACTTAGTTACTTTACACCATGTGGCTATAAAGATAAAAAGACTTAAGCCTTGCACAGAGGCATGAAAATACATTTTCAAAATGCTCAACAGTGCTGCCAAAATTATAAACTGACTGCTACACAATTTAAAATAAATGCTTTTATATATTTCTATTAGATGTGACTCTTTGGCGTTTCTGTTATTATTAACATTGCTGCTTTAGTTGTTCTGACTGCTAAAATCCTCTGTCATTCCGTGGGGTGGGGGAGCCGGGGGCTCGGATCCTTGTCACCTTTTTCATACCTGATGAGTTTGCATCCCTGTATGTTAAAAAGCCTCAGTCACCTTAATTCATGTAATAAAAACATCTCAGGTCAGTAACACTCAAAGCTAAATGTGCAATACCATGTTCAGCTATGTTACTATTTATAATGTTATTGTTGTTACATCAGAAGATGTACATATTGGAATGATTTCTTAACTTACAGTAGGCTATTTTTGAGCTGTGGTTGATGGGCCATTAGTTGTAAATACACAGCTGAGAGCTGCCGTTTCATTCAGACTGTTTAAAAAACGGTAACAACGGACTATTTTTCTTAGCGGATGCATGTCAATTTAAATCAATACATACAACTATTTTTTAAATCAATAAAAACATTTTCTAAATCCATAAAAGCATTTAAATTAATATTGGGATTCATGTCGTTACTTTGTTGAGAATGTGGCCATGTAATAAGCGGGATAATTTGCAGCGACTTGTTCCTTATGGGGAAAATAGCACCCTTCATCCAGATGAGGATCCCTCCGCTACACTTTGGGATCCTGATCGACCGACGAAGCTCCATTAAAATATACATATTTTTGGTGAATTACTGAGTTTAGGCACGTTAATAACGTTTTAATGAAGTTGAATACAGTATATTCATATGTGTCAGTGATTTCATGTCAATTCGGCGAACATAAACATAAATGATCGTGGTGAAGATGATGATTAAATTAGGATTCAAAATCGAGAGCCGGGCTGCATTTCCTCCCGTTCGTTTTTTTCGAATAACAAAATGATTTTGTTAAATAACAACATGGTGATGTTTTGTAAATGATTACATGTCTCTTATTTAGCACAGTAGTATGATATCCGTGACATATGGATCTTAACAAAGTTCCGCTGTACATCCAGCGTACTGTATCTCACTTTATTTCACATGAGCTCCAGTGTGGAACCCCACTGCACCCCCTGGTGGATCAATGATCCATTGCAGCTGGCTTCATTATAATTACATTTATCTATCACGGGGGCGGTCTCAAGTCAAGCTGGAGGTTTTCCCTTGAGCGAGGGCAGATCACGTACCAATCACGGCCCTCGCGTTTCAAACTGTCTGAAATGGATCGCTACATCTGTAGTTTGTCGGGGGACATCTTACTTCTTCCTTCTCTCTGTCTATACCTGTGTACTCTCATGTCCCGATTAACCCAGCTTCCCCAAATTTCTTTCTTTTTGGTTTCTATATACGCTGGGATCCGGAGTCATGTGTCATGGATCGCGAGTCCTGGATCTTGAGTCGTGGCTGTGGTCCTGGATCATAAGTCCTGGATGTATATCCTCGTGGATTCATCTTCCTATTATACACACATGCATTTCCAAACATTTGGACTACCTATGTTGCAAATGTATTATCTTTTCAATTTACACACGGCATCTATTGCACGTCTGTCCGTCCTGGGAGAGGGATCCCTCCTCTGTTGCTCTCCCTGAGGTTTCTCCCATTTTTCCCTTTAAACTGTGGGTTTTCTCTGGAAGTTTTTCCTTGTACGATGTGAGGGTCTAAGGACAGAGGGTGTCGTATTGTCATACTGATATTCTGTACAAACTGTGAAGTCCACTGAGACAAATGTAACATTTGTGATATTGGGCTATATAAATAAACATTGATTGATTGATTGATTGAACGAAAGTCAGAGGTTCGAAGACGATCAGATACCGTCGTAGTTCCGACCATAAACGATGCCAACTAGTGATCCGGCGGCGTCATCCCCATGACCCGCCGTGCAGAATCCGGGAAACCAAACCTGAAGGTAAGATATCGAATGATGATGATGTGTGATCAGATGTATTACTACTCATTGATTCTAGCAAAGAGCAAGCAAATGTGTGTAAAATAAGTAATATCTCACAGTGTTCCAAGAGTTCAGGGAAGGACGGAGTCCACTGGAACACCCTTGCATACCGCAAGATCACCTCTCTGCTGCTCCAGCACTTTGCACAGGCATGTGGCGTCCTTCTGCCCTGTCCACTGGAAAGTGTTGGTGAGGACGATCAGATACCGTCGTAGTTCCGACCATAAACGATGCCAACTAGCGATCTGGCGGCGTCATCCCCATGACCCGCCGGGCAGCGTCCGGGAAACCAAACCTGAAGGTAAGATATCAAATGATCTTCATTAATTGCAGTGACAATTTAGTCTATTCTGACATTTGTTTATGTGAGTTAATCTTTACCTATGATATCTGGTTGCAGAAGGGACTGCAATAGCCTGGATGTTGGTCATCAGAGTAGATGCCCTGCAATTCTCCTCTTTTACCTTTCCCAACATATCCTTTGAATAGAGAAAGAAAATATTGTAATTGAATCACACTAGGACCACAACACACTAAATATGTAATGACACATAAACAATATTATCCAGAATAAGAGGTCTACCTGGTTTGCAGTTTTTGTAAGGCTCCAAGCATCCACGGCAGGTGTCAATGGTGTACATGACGTTGAAATCCTGTTGTATGAAGCAGAGAACCAATTCCATGTAGCAACACCTGTGTAAAACAAGCATTTCAATAGAGCCAGTAAAAATATGCATAGACACCACAGCTGTCGTATACTGCTGCACCTTCACTGAATCACTTACTCTCAAGCCAGCGAAAGTGGGCCCCTCTTCTGAAAGACACAGTGGACATTGCGTCTCTGAAGGTGGTACACACTAGAGCGAGTGTTGAGTACGCTTTGTCACCTTCCTGGAGAACCATTTCCATCAGAATGTCCGAAAGAAGTGAAGGATTAGTTGAATTATTTGAAGTATTAAAGTAACGTGTTATGGCAGGAAAGTTAAATCTGGTATATTCATTTTAATGTCACCTTATATATATTCATGTGTGTTAAATTTGAAGGGACAAAGTATATTTTCCCTCCCCAATATATTGAGGTGAAGTCTTTGTGTTTAGAGAGGGATGTGAGCAGGGGACATCCTAATTTGGGGATAGCTCCAAAACTCTGGAATGTTTCCCTCATAAAAGAAGAGGGTGCGTTACACATGCTTAGGGCAAATGTGTGTGTTTTCATTGCAGTAAATATATGTGCTGCATGATTACTGTTCAACTATACCTCTGTTTTTATTCTTTCATGCGTGGGTACTAAATGGCTACAAACATTGTGGAGAAATTAGCTTAAACATGTTTTATTACTCTATATGAAATGGAAGCAGCTTTTATGACAGGGACGAGAGAGCTGGGGGAGGGGAAATTCTTCTTAACATTTTCAGCATGTCAATTATCAGGGAAATCTACTTGTTTTAAATAGAGGTGTGTGGTTAATTACTTTGTATTAATAATAACAGTATGTGTAAAGGAAGCTGGAAATATACAATGTGAAACCTTTTATTTGAAGTAAAGATGTGAACAATAGCTCAAACAAATGGAAGGGCTGTAGGACAAATGAGTGTGTTCTCTATATTAGGCCTGTGTGAAGTTTGACTATTTGAAAAGCATCTCTAATACTGCTTAAGAGCATAGGTAATGTGTTCCTCGTTATTATTGATATGAAAGTGATTTACATGTATTACGTATATTTAGCCACCTATAACAACTATATCTTCTTAAAACATACTTTTAACTTGTGTGTGGTAACCTGAGCGGGGGGAGATGGACTCAGGGACAAAGGGCCATAAAAGGGGATGTGTGTGTGCTGGCTGCAAGATGTGAAATAAGATAAGGAAACTTGTTGTTTAGAGCAGGTTCGTACCAGACACCAAAAGGTGTCTGGTCTTCGTCAAACTGAAAGAGACTTTTTGTTTCCGGGTTTCTTCTGCTGTGTCGCACTGATTGGGTGCGACAGGCCATGTGTTGGTCTCTCCCAATAAGATGACCTCTGGGGGAAAGCACGCACACACCTCCTCCTGTGTTTTAGTATGAAAGCCTGTGTTTTCCTTTGGTTCGCGCTCTTGTTTTTGACTGGCCGTTCCTGAGACCTGTCTCACACGTGGTAGAACCTGAGCCCGGAGTACTCTGCAGAGTGCTTCGTGATTCGATGATGTATTTGTATTGTTGCTTTTTATCATTAAAACAAGATTATTGTTTAACTTGCATTCTGGTGTTTCTTAATCCCTTCCTTTTTACGAATTTACCCAGTTTACCAAACGACACGCGGAGACGAGGTTGGTTTTAAACATCCTCCAAATCTCCAACAGAAGACAGTTTGGCAGCTGTGAAGTATTGGTCAGACTAGATCAAACCTGTTTAACAACACATTGACTAGACTGTTGCCAGCACAATCGAAATACCAAGATTCTTTGGGCTTCAGGTAGCAAAAATACACATTTTTAATATTAATGTTGAATACATCACACACATTTTTCTTATGTTTTATTATTCTTCTCCTTGAGGTAAAAAAACAGCTATCAATCAAGTTAAAAAAAGCAGTGAGACATAATAGTTGGAAATTCCGCCGTGATCACCGGTCGTTTTTTAAACAAAAAACAGTTACTGCTTAACTGAAAAGATATTACCTCCAATATGAAGCACATGTCGGACTTTTGAGACTGGACCTTTGAAGGAAAATATAAGGTTTGGGTCATGTCATTGTTTAATTACATGTGTATACAATTATCAATATTGATATGTATGCATGTGTTAAATAATCTGGATTGTTACATTTGTTTATCACAAACAGGAGTGTGCCTATCGGCCTCATGCTCACCTCATGTTCTGTCTTTCGTTTCTTTGGGATCCTGTACACTGGCTCCAGTGCCCCTTTGAGCAGCTCTCCGGCCTCATTGGTCCAGTATGAAAACCTCTGTCCGTGGCTTTAAAAATCACATAATATCAGGATGAAAATGTAAATCAGTGTCAAAGAAACTGTTGTCTATAAAGTAACATTTAAAAGGTATGATTTACCCTTCAATCTGGTACCGTTCCATCAGCATAATGCACCACCATTTCCGGATCTGTGCTATGTCCCGCTAAAAGACAATGTAACAATAATAAAGTTGAAAATGAATGGAACCTCATCATTTGTCTACTCAATGTTAGCCCCCTCTTCCCCCTGAAATACTAACTCAGAGGATAAATACTGACCTCGGTAAACCAAAGTGGAGCATCTGTGCTGAGGTTGAGTGCATACTGTGAAAGGATAAAGATCTGTTAAGTTATGAGTTTCAAAAATTAACAAAACCCCTTAAAAAAAAGTGTCAAGAGAGGAATTTACCATCAGTATGAAGACACCACAGTCATTGCCCGTGGTTTGGTGAGGCAAACCCTTTAAGAATTGGGAATATAACAGTGATGTGCATGGTCAAAGGGAAAATAAAGGCATGTGAAAGCAGGTGTATGAGATGGTGGAGAAATGTACCTTGACGTCTCTGCCAAACTTTACTGTCCACTGACCTGGAACAATGCGGTGGGCTAGGTCACTGTCAAAAGAAATTATAAGACATGGGAATTGATTTGGTGAAGGAACGCTATACTCAATATAATTCATGTTTTTGGATTTCCTTACATTGAACTATTGCATGCCTTAAAAGAGGAAAGTTATGAAAGCCACTGAACGGGGCTAAAATAAAACAAACAACAAGACGTTTACCAGCCTCTGAACAAAGCTGAACTTGAAAACAACCTTTGAACAAGGCTTATAACAAAATGAACATTATAATTCATAGCATCCTGTTGCAGACCTTTTTTTTTCGGTTCCACTAAGGACAAACACCAGACTTTGTGGAAATGGAGATATATTATAAATGAATTGATCAGATTCAGACCCCTGGTCTACAAGATGGTTACTGCAGTATTAGAATACTATAAACTATTTAGGATTCCCATACAAGCCACAGAACGGGGCTGGGTAATAATGTTACAAAAACCTAAAGATGTCCTTGTAGGAACTGTCACCAAAGCCATCTGGCCTAAGAGGGTCGAGCAAATACAACTCTCTCTTTGCTGGCTTGATCACCTGTCAACCATTCACAAAACAGCTGAAATTAGACATAATCCAACACCAGAAGAAAACCACACAGTACAACTTGTGTTCATTTTGTACCAGCTGGTGAGATCATTTCGAACAGACTCAGGCAAAGCAAATAGTGATCTGCCTTTCCTTGCTGCCGACTCCAGGCAGGGATGAAAACCATGTCCTTGGTGACCAATTGGTCAGCCTAGCATTTTAAACAAGGGATTTTAAGTTTCTGTATAATGTCGAGCAACATAGAAGGTCTCAAGCAACAGGAACTTACTGGAAAACTGGCCAACGCGTCAGCTGTTTTGGACTTCCAGGTAGGAACCACATACATATCCACAATGTATATATCTTTGCCCTATATTGATAGTTTTCCAAAAAAAAAAAAATCTTCATAGAAGTATGTTCAATAACAAGAGAAAACCACACTTCACGAGATTGGAGTTTCACCACTAAACAGCTATTTAGAAAATATGTGTTATTCAAAAGAAAAAAGCAGGCCAATGATGTCTGTTGAAAACCGTACATGTCTTTGGCTGGCTTCTTGTACCATCTTCAGGCACGTGTTTCCAATCTGAAACAGTAACAACAGTAAGTTACCTGTGCCATTTATTTGAGACAAGGTGAAGTTGGCAGGAAAGCTCTAGTATACCTACATTTGACTCCATGCACTGAGGAAGACCCAGGCTCCAAAAGTCCTCTCTGGTCAGACACACATCCCCTTCCTTCACAATGACCTCTGCTCCAGGCCTATCGTGGTCTAGCACATAGCTGAGCTGCAAATAACAGATTGCAAAACATACTTCAAGCCAATAGAAAACATAGAAAAATTCAAATCAAAACAATGCACCTCCATCACTGTGCATGAAGTAAACATATATCTACCAGCTTGGATTGAATCGGATGTAGATCCTTTGCGTATTTTGCACCAGAGAGGGCATACTGGTGGTCAGCAACTGATCCCTCCGAATCCATCTTCGGTTCAGCTGTTATTAGATAGATATACAAAAAATAAACAGTATTATTCAAGTACCACAGATGAAGTATACCTAAAATGTGTCCTTGTATTGATAATCAAAATACCTCTCAATGTAGGCCTGATAAAGGGCTTCATCTGAGACACATTCACACCCTGTCTCAGCTGAGCTCCTGTTGAGCCCAACAGGGTTGCCACAACCTCGTTGGTGATTGAGGAAACCAGATAAGGCCCAAACCAGTTGCACTCCAGTTTTCCACCTTTTTGGCCCTCCTTCCTCTTATTCGCTCTTAGGACCTCATCTCCAACATTAACCAGGAAAGTTTTTACATTCTTTCCCTTGATTGTTTGATAACAGATTTTTTGTCTCTGTTGTGCAGTTCGAATGTTCTGGTAAATCTGAGAAAGATATGTAACAGTTATCATTTACAGTCTTTAACAGACGAGTTATTATGTTTTAAATATTGCCATTTTATTCTCACCTTCGAGTGCAAATCTGCAACGGTTGCAGCCTTTGCCTCATGCTGCTGTTCTGCCTCATCAGCAGGCACCAAAACAGAGGTATCATCCCCGTCATTGTGTGTTGCATTTATTAAACTTGGGACGCGAGGGTGGCTCCCAAACTGGGCAAAATAGGGCGTGTACTTGGTTGACCTCTGAAAACATAAAAATTCCTTTTAGTATCTCTGTTGAGCATTGTTCCCATCTGCATTTGTTACAACATTGTACCTGCTTTGAGGTGTTAATGCTCGCCACAATGCCCCTCAAGTGTACATCCCAGTCATTCTGATCCTCTCCGCAGTACTTGGCAAGTACTTTTTTGATGGTTTGGTTGGTACGCTCATCTTGGCCATTGCACTGGGGATGGTAGGCTGAAGTGATGCAGTGCTTTCCACCCAGTGCATCGAAAACACCACGGTTGACCTGCAGGTGGTTTAGTGTACACCAATTACCCTGATCGTATTACATTGTTACACATAACACATACATATATTAGATAGATTATTGTGCCTCATTCACAAATTCCTGTCCTTGGTCGGTAATGATCTTCTCGAAAAGCCCGAAATCGAGAAGAATGTTGGTGATCTTTTTTGAGACCTCAGCAGCTGTTTTCTGGTAGAGAGTTTTTGCAACCACCCACTTCGTGAATAAATCGGTCGCTGTTAGAATGTATCTGCAATATGAAATGCAGAATGTTGTAAATACATACAGAATCACTGTCAATTATTTCCTTTCTTTTTAAACCAGAATCTTCACGTTTAGAACCTTTAAAGGAGGTTACACATGCTTCAGCCCATCATGATAGTACCTTTTGCCCTTAGCAGTGGTGGGAAGTGGGCCAATGAGATCCACACCAAGGACAGTCCATGCCTCGGGAACATGAATCGGATGCAGTTCGGGTGCAACCGTTTTAATGGCCTTGTGTTGCTGGCAGCGGGGACACTCATCAACCTTCGCAAATATCATACATTTTCAATCAGCAAAACAAAAAACTTTAGGTATAAAAATGATAGAACAGAGAAAACTTTCAGAGGAGACAGAATTAAACTGTTCAAGTTCTGAAATATGTTTTCAGACAGCTCTGATGGAGCTCAAACTGTCACTCTGTTTCAATGTTAACATACAACACATTTCTGTAGATCAATAATCAGTCAGTCAAAAACTCCCACACATTTCTTCACGTCTTCCCGCATAGTGGACCAGTGGTACGTTGCCGAAACCTTCTCGGCGGTGCGCCTTCTCCCTGCATGACCTCCGGAACCCAGGTTATCATGGCACTCCTTCAGAACATCGATAATTTGGTCCTTGGTGCACACAACCATCCTCTCATTGTCCTTGTACGTATAGTACAAATCTCCAGCTGGCACATAAGGAACAAAAAAACAATCATTTAGACATGCGTTGAGATGACATTATGACTAAAAGCTGTTCAAGAAATCCAGTGGCAAATAGGGTTTAAACGTAACAACTACAGTAATAGTGTGTATACTAAGAAAAAGAAAAAGAAGAAACAAGCTTTGGAGTCCTTGCGATTTACTGAAAAATGTTGGAATTGCAATATGATAAACCATTAGAGGTTTGATCACTTTTGCACCAAAAAACACTACTATCTATTAGATAAATAGATAGATAGATGTATACTTTATTGATCCCTAAAAGTAAAGGGATGTGATGATGTCACATATACAGGGGGTTTATACCTCATAATAAAAATGTATGTTCATGACTTAACCATGGCCTTATTCTGTTACATACCTTTGATCAGGCATTGTTTGGATGCCCTCCGAATTAACGCCTTCCTTGTATCAGGCTTTTCAGCGGCGATGGTGAGATCGTGGTAACCACCATTGAGCACGTAGTGCTTTATCTCAGTATAAAAGCTCTCCATTTCTGTCATGAAAGTTAAGAACAAAAGAAAATATTACATATTACCTATGGCACGAAAATGTCGTATGGGATAATGTGCAGTGATGCGGTCATTATGGGGAAGCGGAGGGATCTAGATCGGCATGAAGGTGTTCTTTTCACCGTAATGACAAAGTCGCAGCACATTATCCCGCTTATTACATGGACACATTCTCAACAAAGTAACGATATGACTCCCAATATTAATTGAAATGCTTTTGTGGATTTAGAAAATGATTTTATTGATTTAAAAAATAGTTGTATTGATTTAAATTGACATGCATCCGCTAAGAAAAATAGTACGTTGTTACTGTTTGAACTAACGTACCAACGGCACTGAACATATTACATATTGCCTACCATATTACGTTATATACTTCTTACCTTCGATTTCTCTTATTCTTCTCCTCATTCGTCTTTATTTTTCTTCAAGTTTGTATTGTATTTCTTCAAGTTTTTATCTTGTTGATAAATGCACTTTATCACACGAATGCACTTAAGCGTCAGCTAAATGCAATGTAATGTAATGATCAAAAAACCCCTCTATAATCTAGACAGCGTGGGTAAATTCCCGTACAGCCAATCACAATGCGTGACGTCATTGACGTCATTACGTCGTGACGTCGTACGTCATGACGTCACTGGTAAGAGACGGACCCCGAACACATCGTGTACCGACACCGGATGAGAATGTCTGGCGGGCCGGATGTGGCCCGCGAGCCGCCAGTTGGTGGTCACTGGTATATTGCATGAGCAATAAGAAGCTACAGGGACGTTAATCTACGTCGGTAATATTAACTTTATTTAATACAAGATTTACATCATGCAGCCCATGTAGTAAAATATTTTACAAATGATGAATTACAGCAAACATGTGCAATATATCCATTATTACAGCTCCGTGGGATGGCAGTAAGACGATATAGGTCCGTTCTTATTGTCCATCCATGGGTGAAGGTAAAACGCATGTAGTACTGAACACGTCGCATCACATGAACGTGCCGGGCGGCGCGGTCCCTTGGGTTAGATTCATAAGGAAGAGGGAAATAACTCTCAGAATAACGTTATTAGCACATTTCTACAACTTGAGGAACGAATGTTTTTAATAAGGGCTATACAAGTGTTCATACTGGTTAGTTTATTTAGTTTTTAAAAAATGATCCGACGATTTACAGACCACTCTTTCCCCATGTATGTCAATGGGAAAAAGTGTTTCCGGGCCGCGTCTATCGTTTTTTCAACCCAGTTTAGATCCAACTTCCGCCTTACGCAAGCATCGACGCGTCGTTACGTCACAGCATCAAATATAGACAGGTTAGATCACTGCCTCACGCGGCACACCCGCGAAATCTGAATCTGACAAACGAAATACCGTCCTTTTAAACACCGCATAATATACAATATAATAGTGCTTCTTTGTCAATATGACTGACGACCGCACTTATGCAGTGCTGAGGAATGTTAATTCATCATTTAATATGAATTCCTGATGGATATAAGAGGGATATATTAGCAAACATCTGTATATATAGCCTATATATATATAAATATATAGCCTATATATATATATTATATATATATATATATATATATATATATATATATATATATATATATATATATATTTAAGCAATAGCTCACGACAGGCCGTGGTATATGCTCATTATATCACAGCTAAGGGGCGTGGTTCGGCCCGAAGTGAGCTATTGCTTTTATAAAACGGTTACCAAGTGTGGCAATATGAAAGAAAAATACACACTCTAATTTAAATAGTTTTTATTAGTAAATAATGATGTTCAAAATAAAATAGTCCCTCCTTTGCCTTCTGCAGAAAACATAGTGCAAGGTGGTTGCTATGCAACAACACTAACAGCAAGCGAACATATTAGACAGAGAGCGTTGATCCATTATTTGGCTGTTTATTTACATTAATGTGTATGTTGCTGTTTATTGCGCAGCCACTGAAAACCTGTCCAGCATCAGTAGCATGGCTTACGTGGTCACTTGTATAGGTTGAGGTTGTTCGAGGCTGTTGCTTGGCGTGGCGAGAATATTGCTCCACTTTCTCCGGTCCCCGAGATTGGGCTTCCAGTAGCTCTGGAGAGAGCTTTCGCACCTGTGGCCACTAACGGTCATAATTTCTCTGCTTTGTTTCAAGACCCGCATCAGAAAGCTTTTGAATGGTGCTACTTTTCCAGTTGGTCTACCTGCTCTTCACGTAGCTCTGCATGTCGTAGTTTAGGTGCTTTTTTTTCTGGAGATAGGAACTGCTCAATCCACTCCTACATACTATAGTAAGACCCCCCCGGAGGTTGAAGTTAATCTTAAATGTTTCCATTTTATGCTTTGTAAGTTTGTTTCGTAACGGAAGAAATTTAAATATATTTATAAAACTGACAAGTCAAATCAAGCAATCTGATTGGTCGATAGCGTTTTTGCGGACCTCTTCGATTACAGATTTGAAAACATCGTTGCTTGCTTTAAAAGTAGCACAATTCATTATGTTAAACCTTCAAAAGTTACTTCTCCGCTGTTTTTTTCAGACCAACGGTATACTGTTGGTCTGAAAAAAGCAGCGGAGAAGTAACGGGGCAGAAGCTGGGCAGAAGCCCTCCTTTTTTACGCAGCGGTCCAGACATAGACATCAAACGGCAAAACATATTCAGTGTGCAGTTCCTTTGGCATTAGGGCAGGGATATCTAGATACTTTTGAAGGTTTAACATAATGAATTGTGCTACTTTTAAAGCGAAACGTCACAGATTGCCCGGCATGCCGGGCAATCTGTGACGTTTCGCTCTCTCAAAAGTTGATAACATAGACCAGAGCCCTAGAGAGATAGAGTTCTCATTCATAACACTCCGTTCGATGTCTCACTATGGGATGCGCCTCAACGCGTATGCAAACAGAAGCATCAATCTCATTACGCCAATCCTGATTGGCTGGTGATCTTGACGTCTACGTCAGGGAATCCACCCACCCTATAAGTAGCTTGCGCTACAACGCAGCGTCATTCAAACACCTCTTCTCGCTTCAGAGCACATCTCGAATTATCAGTAGCCAGGCTAGCTTAACGGTCCACAGACTGAACCCAAAGCTAACATTCGGTCGACGGGCGCTTGCCGGTTACTTTTTTGCTTTGCAAGAAGACTGAACAATATTAACACACCAGTTAATATTGTAATCTACCTCGCCGTTTCTTTCTTTCAAAATTACGTTAAGGTTTGATTTTTTCTTCAAGCTAGTAACATACCTGTTGCTAGCTTTTCTTCCTTCCACACCAACACCATGGTAGCGAGGACGTTCTCTTTTCTCTCTCACACCAGAGGAGACGGAGATAAAAACAAAAGGTATTAACACACCAGTTAATATTCTTTAAAGAATAAAATCTACGCCGTCGCTTTTTCCTTTCGGATTAACGACAAGGTTGGATTTTTTTCTCAGTAACGTACCTGTTACTAGCGTGTCCACTCCACGCCGACACCCCGGCGAACAAAGATGGACCCTTCTCTCCCTCACACCAGAGGAGTCAGGGACTCGGAGGCTCGGCTATGCGGCTGAGGGTTTAAGATCTCAGGCACAGACTCACACCAGGTCTGCTCGTCCTGCCTCGGGCTGGAACACGCCCAGGAGGCTATCGATAACCCCGGCTCGTGCGGGCATTGTGCCCGCTTCACCATTAAGAGCCTCCGCCGACGGCTAGCACGCCAAGCTAGCTTGTCGGGACAGGACCCCCTCATGTCTGCTGATTCGCCGGCCGGCAATCAAGACATGGTGGCGTCCGCCGCAGAGATTGAGCCCCACGCTATGTCAGGCTGGGGCTCAATAACAGCGGCAGCCGCTGAACCGGAGCCCCGCGCCGTGTCAGGCTGGGGCTCCCAACTGGACCTCACCATGGTTCCACCCGCGGAGGATTTCCTGGAGTTGGACTATATGGAGGAAGAAGAGGACGCCTCCTGTCCGACTCGGATGAGCACGAGGATGACATCTTCGTTTCATCGGCTCAGGCTGCAAAGCCGGGAGCGATGTCCGCTCTCCCGGGCGAAAGCACACCAGCTTCGCCCTGTCTAAGTATGGACTTGCAGACCGTGTGTCAACGCGCTGCGTCCAGGCTGGACATCCCATGGCCTGAAGTGGCCAAGGAGACCTCCAGATCTCGATACGAGGGGAAGCCATCCCATGGCCTGAAGTGGCCAAGGAGACCTCCAGATCTCGATACGAGGGGAAGCAATTGCCCCAAGCAGCGAGGACGAAGAGGCAGCTCCTTCCAGTCTTTCCGGAGATGCTCGACGAGGTGTCGGTCTCGTGGAGAGACCGCCCTTTCAGGAACAAGGCCCCAATCCAGGAAGCCTCCTCCCTGGACTGTGACGGTATGGAGAGGCTCGGTCTGCTCCGCATGCCGCCCATGGAACCGCTGGTGGCAGCCCACCTCTAACAGAGGCTGGCTTCAACACCGAGCAGGAACCCCACGCTACCGGCAAAGGCGGACCGTTTTCAGTCAGCGATGACCGAACGGGCCTATAAAGCCGCAGCTTTGTCCGCCAGGGCACTCAACGTCTCCTCGCTGCTGACCGCCCACCAGACGGAGCTCTGCGAAGACTTGTCGAGCAAACCTGAGCCTGCCGTGTGGGACGAGATCGCAGCGATCACGGACATTTGCCTCCGTGTGCAGCACTGTGCATTCCAAGCCACGGGCAAAGCACTGGGATTTATGGTGGTACAGGAGAGAGCCAGGTGGCTCAACCTAACGAACCTTCCAGACCGGGAAAAAGAGGATGTTCTGGACATGCCTATTGTTCCCGAGGGCATATTTGGCTCCGCCCTAGCTTTGATGCAGCCGCCACCTTCAACGGTCCCACGGCAGGCCTTCACTCAAGCTGCCTCACGTCCTGCCCGGTTCAAGATACCGAAGCAGCAGAGACCACAGCCCGTCCCGGGTCCCCAGCCCAGGCACGAGGCGAGGGTGAACTGGCCAAGAAGATCTCCGGTTCCGGCAGCTGCCGCTCAGGCATAGCCGACCCAGGTTTTCAGCCACCAGGCGAGGAAGAAGAAGCGGGCGGCCTGACAGCCTCCTCTCCTCTCCTCGACGAGAGAGCTGGAAGTTCCCTCTTCCCCAGCTCCAGAACACGTTCCAGTGTTAGATGCTCATGTGTTTTCGGGGTGCCATCATGCCCCCATCTTCCCGCCGCCTCGAGTGATGCCAGAACGTCATCCTCAAGTTCGTGCCATAAGGGAAATGGACTTAACATCAAAGACAGCAAGTTCCGCTGCCTTTTTAAGTCACACAAACACATGTCATCAATATTGTTTCCTAATAAATCATTTTCCACTGTCGTTTCCAGGCTTGAAGCCAAGGGCGCAGTCAATAAAAATGAAAAGAAAAACAATAAAAACAATAAACAGTCTGTCGTCTACCCCTCTTTTGAGAGCGGCTACGGCCTCTCTCAAAAGGCGGATATTAGACGGGATTGTGAAGGCACCACCGCCACGTGCATGCGCAGTGTCGGCCGGGGTTATCAACCTGGGGTACCACTGTGTTCAGACACTAGAGGGCCCCATAACACAACAAATAAAGACACAGAGGGCAGATGACAGAGATGTGAAATCTCCGCTCGCTTTAAGGAGCGAAAAGGGCTACAGGCTCCAATTCGCTGTCACCCCCCCTCGCTTCTCGGGCATTCTGTATTCACAAGCCCGGGGAGAGTCGGCCCATATTCTAGAGCAAGAGATTTTCTCGCTACTAGAAAAGAAGGCTATATCGATAATACCCGCCGAACAGAGTCAGAGCGGCTTTTATTCCAAGTATTTCCTCGTTCCCAAACGGGGAGGGAACGGAATTCGGCCTATACTAGATTTGAGAGCTCTGAACAAATATCTCAAAAGATACAAATTCAGAATGCTCACTCACACATCTCTGTTGCATCTCGTGCGCCAGAACGACTGGTTCACATCAGTCGACCTGAAAGATGCGTATTTCCACATCCCAGTATATTACCCACACAGGAAATATCTGAGGTTTGCCTTTGGATGTCTGTTACGAGTACAGAGTCCTTCCCTTCGGTCTGTCTCTCAGCCCGCGAGTGTTTGTACGGTGTTCGGAAGCCGCGATAGCCCCGTTAAGACAACAGGGTATTCGCTTGGCAACTTATCTGGACGACTGGCTGCTTCTCGCAGAGTCGGAGCAAGAGGCTATTACGCAGACGAATGTCCTCGTAAAACACCTGCTCGATCTGGGTTTCGTAATAAACGCAGAAAAGAGCATGTTGTCCCCAGCCCAGACTGTACTCTTCCTGGGCCTACACCTGAATTCGGTGCCCTTTACAGCCCGCCTGTCAGCAGAAAGAGTGAAAGCCTTCAGAGCTGGCCTCGCTCATTTCGGCTATGCAAATATGTTCTCTTCAGATCATGTCTGCGGTTACTGGAGCTCATGGCGTCAGCCATCCTGGTGGTACGACTGGGACTTTTACACATGAGGGAGTTTCAGCGCTGGGTAGCTGCCCTCAGACTGGACCCCGCGCGTCATGGCGCGCGGAGAGTGATGGTCACTATGAAATGCGTAATGGCACTGCGCCACTGGCTACACCTGACTTTTATAGTACGGGGCGTGCCTATGGGTGCTGTCCTATCACGGAAGGTGGTCACCACAGACGCATGTCTGACGGGCTGGGGGGGTATATACAAAGGTCGACCTGTGAGGGGTCTCTGGAGCAGAGACCTCCAACGTTCACACATAAATTATCTGGAGCTTTTAGCGGTGTTCCTCACCCTAAAACGCTTTCTGCCTTTTCTCAGAGGACATCATGTCCTCGCGAGGACAGACAACACGACCACAATATTGTATATAAACCGCCATGGGGGATTGCGTTCTCTCCAGTTACACATGCTGTCACGCAAACTGATCTTATGGAGCTGCGGACGTCTCCTCTCTCTGAGAGCGACGCACGTACCAGGAGTGATGAACCTCGGGGCAGATCTGCTGTCCAGAGGTGCACCACTATATGCAGACTGGACTCTACATCCAATGGTTGTGAGTCAACTGTGGGTGTGTTACGGCCAAGCCGCTGTAGATCTGTTCGCATCAAAAGAAAATGCTCAATGTCAGCTGTTCTTTTCAATGCGCGATTTAAACGCACCGTTAGGCGTGGACGCGCTCGCGCACGTTTGGCCTCCGCTCCTTCTGTACGCATTCCCACCCCTGGCTCTGATACCCCCAACTCTGGCCAGAGTGAGAGAACAACGCCACACACTGATCCTGATAGCTTTGCACTGGCCTGCAATGTACTGGCTGCCGGAGATATATCAGCTGCTGTGCGGGAAGCCGTGGCAGCTCCCACTACGCAGGGACATACTCTCTCAGGCGGGGGGGACGGTCTTTCACCCACACCCAGAGCGCTTGGCACTATGGGCCTGGCCCATGAGTGGTACAATCTGAATACAGTGGGGCTCCCTCAGAAGTTGATAAACACTATTCATAGTGCAAGAGCTTCCTCCACCAAGTCTCTCTATGACTGTAAGTGGAGGGTGTTTGAGGAGTGGTGCCTTCAAAAAGGACACATCTCTTTTCAATGTCCTGTCGGGGTGATCATTTCTACAGGACCTAATTGATAAACACAGAGCTTTCTCTACGATCAAAGTGTACCTGGCTGCTATTGCTGCATGCCATGTGGGCTTTGAGGGAAAGACGGCTAGCCAACATCCTTTGGTCTGCCGTTTTATGAAAGGGGCTCGCAGGCTCCTCCCTGTTTCCAGGTCACTGGTGCCCTTAAGGGACTTGGCAGTGGTTTAGATGGGCTCACTCGAACTCCATTTGAATCCCTGGAAGAAGCTGACATGAAACACCTATCACTGAAGACAGTGCTGTTACTGGCTCTGGCATCTGCCAAGCGAGTCAGTGACATTCATGCGCTCTCTGTACATCCTTCATGCACTCAGTTTGCCCCGGGGCAAACAAGAGTATTGCTGAAGCCCAACCCTGCCTTTATACCTAAGGTGGTTGGCTCATGTACCCCCATTGACATTGTGGCATTTCCTCCGCCGCTGTGTTCCTCTGAGGAACAGCGGCCAAATTTGCTGTGTCCAGTTCGTGCTTTACGCACCTATATGGACAGGTCAAAAGAGTTTCGTTGCAATGACCATCTCTTTGTATCCTGGGCTAACCCTCAGAAGGGCAAGCCCGTTACCAGGCAACGGCTCTCCCACTGGATTGTGGAAGCGATTGCTCTGGCTTATACGAGTCAGGGTTTGCAGGCACCAACGGGCCTGCGTGCTCATTCTACTCATGGACTGGCTACATCCTGGGCTTTGTTCAAGGGTGTTTCCATCCAAGACATTTGTGCAGCAGCGAGCTGGTCCTCACCGCTTTTACAGGCTAGATGTCTCTGCTCCAAGTGTGGCCCGCGCATTGCTGGGCCCCGTGTTGAGACAGGGTTCTACCTGTTAAGTTCTGGTTGTTTTGGTGATTTTCGAGATAAGCATGTCTAGCAATACGGGAGTTTCAATATCCCATAGTGAGACATCGAACGGAGTGTTATGAATGAGAACTATAGGTTACTTACGTAACCCCAGTTCTCAGAGTAACATGAAGTGAGATGTCTCACCAGACGGCCCTTCTTGCTAAGGCGAATCGAGAAGAGGTGCTTATTTTGAATGACGCTGCGTCGTAGCGCAAGCTACTTATAGGGTGGGTGGATTCCCTGATGTAGACGCAGGGCCGGCTCTAGACAATTTGCAGCCCTAGGCGAGATTTTAGCTGGCGCCCCCCCCCCCATAGAATATATAAAGAACAAATTAAAAATCTCTACAAAAGACGAATACACTACAAAAACAGAAACTTATTGACATAGGCAGAAAGGCTTACCAATAACCAATAACCTACCATAGCCAATAAATGTAACTTATTTTATTTTTGTTGTTCATTCATATCTTATTTGACCTAGTTAACACTCATTTATGTATTCATATTTTTATCTCTCCAGTTTTTAAACGATATTTTTTGTTTACTGTCTTATAGTATACATTGAAAACACCAACCCCCCCCCCCCCCACCCTACACACAAATACAAAAACCACACTTGCTTTAGTTATAATTCAACAAACATCTTTTAATAAACAAGTAGCTTCCACAGAAGGATTTATAGAAATATTTTAAAGAACACTTAAGAACACACGTATTGTAATAATAAATAAATAAAATAAAATAAATGAAAAAATATTAACAAATACATAAAAACGATTTATACAAAAAAAGAACAATTACATTTCTGTTTTTGAACACACATATTGTAATAATAAATAAATACCTTACTGACTTGCTTGACTTAAACACTCAGAATTGCACTCGTCTTGACTTCTTTGCTGCAAATTCATCGATAACATCCTCATATGACAGCTGACGAGAAACATCACTGTTAATGCTGATGATGGCAAGTCCACTGAGGCGTTCTTGGACCATTGTAGACCTCAGGTAGGTTTTAATTAACTTCAGCTTTGAGAAGCTTCTTTCTGCTGAAGCCACTGTCACTGGCATAGTGACGTTGATCCTGAGGGCCACCCACATATTAGGATAAACCTCCCTCAGGTTCTTCCTTTCCAAGAACACCAACAGTTCCAGGGTGGTCATTGTGGGTAAGGGGAGAGTTGGAAAGTTCATCAGCTCCAGTGCCAACTCTTTTCCATCTATGTCTGACTGTCCGCCAGAGCTCAGGGTGTTGCTCAGTGTTTGACACTGCTTTGTCAGCTCGTTTCTGGGCAGTTCGGGGAAGTTGACAAGCAACCCAAACTTTGCCTGAACTTCTTCCAGGTGTTCAAAACGCTCATTGAGGGAAGTGATGCAAACATCAACCACCCTGTTGAAAAATGTAACTTCCATCTTTTTTAGGGCATTGGCCATTGGCTCATCAGGTGCTTCATAAGAGAACTGCCTCTTGGTTGACCTCAGCCTCTTCTCCTTGAGGACAGCATCCACATCCATGTCCTCACACATGTCTTTAGCACTGATCTGAGCAGAGGCAAATCCAGTGGCTCTGTAGTCTTCCAGGGTGGCCTTTGTCTTTCTCAGGAGGTCAACTGCGATGTCAAGTTGCATTGACACAGACTGCATGACCTTACTGACCTGTTTGACTTTACTGAGGATGTCGTACCACACCACAGTGCAAATGGAGAAGCGGTAGGACCCCACTTCCTCAGCCAAAGACTGTGCCTCTATTTTGATCATTATGTCAGTGGCCTTGTCCCTCACCTCCAAAAGTGCATCTCGAACATGTTGAGCCTGATATCGCACAGCTTCCACACTGTTGACCCGGCTCTCCCACCTGGTTTCAGACCATGATTTCAAGGTAGTGGTGACATGGCTCATCAAAATGTCCCAGCGCTTTGTGGATGCTGAAAACAATGTAAAAAGCTTTTGGAGGTAGCCAAAGTATCCAGTTGCATCTAGGGAGCTTTTCGCTGCATCAGCTAACACCAGATTGAGAGTGTGTGCGCCACATGGCACGAATAGTGCCCTCGGGTTTAGTTCAAGTAACCTGGCCTGAACTCCTTTGTTTTTCCCTCGCATATTGGCACCATTGTCATAAGACTGTCCCCTACAGTCCTCAAAGGGGATGTTCAGTTCTTGGAGCCTGTCCAGGATGAGGGATGACAAACTCTCGCCAGTTGATTCCTCAGCGACAAGGAACCCCATGAAGTGTTCCTTAACTTGTGGCATCTCCTCCATTGTAACAATCCTTAAGATGACTGATAACTGCTCTGTGTGGCTAATGTCAGGTGTGCAGTCCAGAATGATGGAATAATATTTAGCCTTCTTAATTTCTTCAATCATGTGGGCACTGATTCTCTCACCGATACATTCAATGAGTTCATTTTGAATATTTTTTCCGAGATATGTGGTATGGCTTGCACCCCTTTTGACTTTAGCAACGTGTTCTTTCATTACAGGGTCAAACATTGCCATCAGCTCCACTTCTTTAAGGAAGTTGCCATTGTTGGGTTTGTTGAGTCTGTCACATGTTCCCCCGAGGCCCATGTTTCACTCAGCTACTGTTTGAATGATGGCGACCAACCTTGTTACCACCTCACGCCATCTCTTCCTTTCTATGTCTGTAAGCGCCATCTCAGTCCTATCAATAGTTTGACCCTTTTGTAAACGAAACTCTAACTCTTTCCATGATTCCATGTGTTTAGTATGTTCCGGAGTGTTCTCGTGTGTTTTCAGTAATTGGTGGCAATTTTTCCAGTCATTTAGTCCTGCACTGATTAATTTGTATTCCTTCTGGGAGAACAGCTTGCAGCAAAAACAGTAAAGGCTGTCGTTTTTCTGTGAGTACAATAGCCAGCTTCTCTTGATTCTTTCCCCATTTACCAGTTTTCTATAAAATAATTGGTGGTGGCAGCTTCTCCCATCCTGTCTTTTTGGAAAAATGAATTGTGGTTTTGCCTGATAGGGTCCGCTGCTCACAAACTCTGTTCTTACCTTATCAGACATGGATGGCCAGTCGGCAGGGTCAACAGCTGCTGCCTTTGTGGCGTCACGTGCTGCAGACTGTGTTGTGGTACTCGGGATCAATGTTTCCCCTGCAGATTGTGTAGCAGCAGGTTCACTTGGGACAGGTAGTGATATGTTTTCACCTGCAGAGAGTCAAACATGCATGGATACAGTCGGACACCCACTGTGTGTGTGTGTGTGTGTGTGTGTGTGTGTGTGTGTGTGTGTGTGTGTGTGTGTGTGTGTGTGTGTGTGTGTGTGTGTGTGTGTGTGTGTGTGTGTGTGTGTGTGTGTGTGTGTGTGTGTGTGTGTGTGTGTGTGTGTGTGTGTGTGTGTGTGTGTGTGTGTGTGTGTGTGTGTGTGTGTGTGTGTGTGTGTGTGTGTGTGTGTGTGTGTGTGTGTGTGTGTTTTACATTAACATGTACATTATTAGTAAGAGAAGTGCTATTGTAATGTGCAATAATAAACTGGACTCACGTGCTGCAGACTGTGTTGTGGTACTCGGGACCAATGTCTCTCCTGCAGATTGTGTGGCAGCAGGTTCACTTGGGACAGGTAGTGATATGTTTTCACCTGCAGAAAGTCAAACATGCATGGATACAGTCGGACACCCACTGTGTGTGTGTGTGTGTGTGTGTGTGTGTGTGTGTGTGTGTGTGTGTGTGTGTGTGTGTGTGTGTGTGTGTGTGTGTGTGTGTGTGTGTGTGTGTGTGTGTGTGTGTGTGTGTGTGTGTGTGTGTGTGTGTGTGTGTGTGTGTGTGTGTGTGTGTGTGTGTGTTTACATTAACATGTACATTATTAGTAAGAGAAGTGCTATTGTAATGTCCAATAATAAACTGGACTCACGTGCTGCAGACTGTGTTGTGGTACTCGGGACCAATGTCTCTCCTGCAGATTGTGTAGCAGCAGGTTCATTTGGGACAGGTAGTAGTGATACGTTTTCACCTGCAGACAGTCGAACATGCATGGATACAGTCAGACACCCACTGTTTTACATTAACATGTACATTATAAGTGATATAGGTGCTATTGTAATGTGCAGGTGTGAACATGTGTATGAACTACCCACAACCCTAATAAACTCAACAGGCAATATCACAAAAAACTTGACTGAACTCACCTGCTACAGGCACTCAGGCAGTGATGCATTAGACTCAGGTTGTGCAGTGGTATTACCCAGATATTTTAACAATGCACCTGGAAATTACACAGAGAATAATGTAGTAGGTATCTATCTGCAATAATACTGAGCAGTTCAGACTAGCTGACATAATTTCCTGTGCCCAAATATGCAAAATATATTTTTTAAGTGATAACCTAGCTAATTAAGGATTTAGCAGAATTATTTTGTGTCCATTACCATTTGTAAGCTAAAGATGGAACAAAATAGATAGCTTTAATGATAATAAATATATATAAAGAATACAAGAAAAACCACACAGTGCAGTTGGTGTAAAAAGAGCTATCAAGCTAGATGGTAAAGCAGCTCATCTGCTAGCTTCTATCATACTATATATCAGCTGCTATCATTAGCTAACGTTAGCTAGCTAGCTTTATACCGTTGCTTGAAAAATGCCAATAAACACAAACAGTCATCAGACATACCTCTGTTTTCCTGGTGTTTTTCCTCCTCTCTCTTTCTTCGCCTTTTCCAATGCGCCCCAGACGGTTTTTTGTTGGGGTTGCCCCGCTTCATGTTGTGACAGTGAAGTTCTAATTCTCGTTCAAAACGCGAGCGCGAGTGCGCGCGACACGCGAAACACAAATGGACAGAACCAAAGAAAACATAGAGAGGGGTGGTGCAGTGTTGGGGCGCCCCTACGTTTTATTTTTCATATTCTCAAAAAAACAAATGAATCCTGATCTGAGCGGCGCCTAAAAAAAAGGAATCTGGGGGGCGCCTACAAAAATAAAAAAATATACATAGGCCTATTAAATTATTTTATTTTTTTTAAATCTGGACTGCACCCCTGCGCTCCCTCTACAGTTCAGCGCCCTAGGCGAACATTTATAACGCCAGTGCGGTGGGCCGGCCCTGTGTAGACGTCAAGATCACCAGCCAATCAGGATTGGTGTCATGAGATTGATGCTTCTGTTTGCATACGCGTTGAGGCGCATCCCATAGTGAGACATCTCACTTCGTGTTACTCTGAGAACTGGGGTTACGTAAGTAACCTATAGATTTCTCTCTAGGGCTCTGCCATAGACATATAAAGAGTAGACGCCGCATTGGCTGCTGGGGCGCAACAAATACGGCCACCATCTTGGACCGGTCATGCTACCCATATTGTACAGACATTCTACCCATAGACAGCAGAGGTTTCAAGATGCCAGAGCACTGTGCGGCGTATTGCTGTGCAAATCGGCGGACGATTGCGAACAGGGGTCGGGTGATTACTTTTCACAAGTAAGATTCAACATTATTATTGGTTGTATTTTGTAAATAGAATATTATTGTACTGTATTGATGTCTACCAGCAAAATCGTAGCCAGCAAACATTGTGTTTATGGCCAACTGAGACTTATAAGTCATAAGCTGCTGTGACAAGTGCATTTCCCCGTTGTGGGATGAATAAAGTAAAATCTAATCTAATCTATCTAGGAAGAAGAAGGAAGAAAATAACCTCGACCGCCTTCTTAAAATGTTTTTGTGTTGACTCTCTCAAATCTCCCGTTTTTATTTTGAAGGTTTCCCAAAGACAAAGATATGAGGAAGAAGTGGGAAGTTGCTTTGAGGAGGGAAGGGTTCACTGCAAGCGAGTCATCCGTGATTTGCAGTGAGCATTTTAAGCAGGACGAGTTTGACAGGACAGGACAGGACAGATTGTCCGACTCAGAGATGGTGTTATTCCCTCCATCTTCAGCTTCCCGGTTCACCTCCAAAGAGTAGGTGTATCATCATAAGGCTTTTAGCATTCATAAATGTAAATATTATATTATCAATAACAGGGCAGGGTGAAATACCTATCCCTGTGTGTGTATATATATATATATTCTTTTCAAGTATTATGCGTCTTCATTTTAGCCGGAAAAGGGCAGGACTACGTCTACTTCCAGAAAAGCTGAAGAGAGCCTGTCTGTGGCCCCTCAGGACGACCCAGAAGCTTCACACTCACAACCTCAGCCTAATGATTTGAGTATTTCTATTTTCAACATCATATCATAATGGTCCTAGACAAAGTAAAATCTCTCTTGTTTGCTGCCACTCATATTAAACACACTCACAAATAAACCCATACACACAATTGAAGACATGTTGAACATGCATTCCTGGCACACTCACACACACACACGCATGATGCTGGCAGTGGCTTTGACAGGTGAGGACTATAAGAAAGAATGTGGGCCATACTCTAGTTGTGTCAAAGTGATGTGTGTGAAGTGAAACATCACTCAAACCATGTTCATCCCTCTTTCTACTAGCATCATAGCTATGTCTTGCCTGCTTCTCCTACTGCTCTTAAGGCCAGACTCAATGAAGCTTTAGCAAGAGTGGAGAGTTTCGAGCGAGAGAGGAAGAATGCCATGGCTAGAGAAAAGAGGGCAAAGACCACAGTAAGGAGTCTTTTGGGGGATTTGAGGGAAAAGAACCTCATTAATGAAGAACTCAAAGAGAGGCTTGATGAGGTAAGATGAAATTAGCACTTTGAAATTCATGTACATCTTACTCTTACACTCTTTATTAAGCTCCTTTGTTATTATATGAAGGGGACTTATTCATTTTTTCTCAAACAATTTCAGATCTTCAAATAGACTTCAAGGCAAAGCAGGGCCATGAGTACTCAAAGGACCACAGAGAGTTTGCCCTCACACTCCATCTACATGGTCCAAAGGCATACAAATACCTCAGAGAGACTAAAAATGTTCCCCTCCCTCATCCACATACATTACAAAGGTAGTCTTAATGTTGTTCAATTTCATTTTTGGAAATTACGGTTGCAAATACGTTAAATAGCTTCTTCTCAATTTTTTTACAGGTGGCTGTGTTCGATGGATGGCAAGCCTGGCCCGAACAAGATGATGCTGGATATGCTGGAGAGAAGATGCCAGGAAGACCAGGCTAAATATGGATGTGTTGCACTCATGTTGGATGCCATGGCCATCAGAAAACATGTGCAATATAATCCACATAACCAGTCAATGTCTGGTTTTGTAGACATGGGTGATGGAAACAATGAGACCGATGTTGCTACTGAGGCTCTTGTGTTCATGGTGGTTGGCCTACAAGGACATTGGAAGGCTCCCATTGCATATTACCTGACGAAGTCTCTGTCACCTGAAACACAAAGGGTCCTTCTCAGTCATGCTTTGGAGGAGCTGCGTGCACGGGGCATTCGGGTGGTATCTGTCACGATGGATGGGCATGCCTCCAACGTCAGCATGTGCAACCAACTTGGGTGTGAGCTGAAGGGAAACCCACAGGAGCCACTTAAAACCAGTTTCCCGCATCCCTCGACTGGTGACAAAGTATTTGTAATGATGGATGCATGCCACATGCTGAAGTTGGCACGTAATATGTTGCAGGTGATTGTTGTAGACCTATTTGTACAAGTTATGTCTCTGCTGCTAAAAGTTGTATCTAAATATTGTTGTCTGTTCATTTACACAGTTATGGCTGGACTTGTTTGAGCAGTGACTGAATCTTTCTCTGCAGGCATACAGTCCAATTGCAACGACCACCGGACAGATCAAGTGGAGGTTCATCAATCATCTCAATGATGTGCAAACAAAAGACGGACTGCATACTGCCAATCAAATCACAGACAAACATGTCTACTTTGAGAACCACAAGATGAGGGTGTCCCTGGCTGCACAAACACTGAGTCGCTCCGTGTCAGTTGCTCTCCGCACAATGAGGGATCTTAGGTACTCTCAGTTTAAAGACTGTGAGGCAACGGCAGAATTCATTGAAGTGAACAGTTAGTGATACTAGAACCAAGTACGTGTTTTAAAAAAAAAAATTGATCAAATTGTGATTTGAGCATCAGGAACAATTTGTTGATAATTCTCTCAGTTCAACGTGCAAATATTTTCATGAACCGTGATATTGCATATTCATAAATACAAAAGTTTGTATATAACCTTACACATACCTTCACACATTTTAGAGTGCTAAAGCTCTTTGTGAAATTTGCTGTAGCACAAAGCAGGCCTATGGAGAGAAGGAAGTCAAGCAAATACTAAGTTTGCATGTTGCACGTTGAACATACAGTTTAGAAATAAGTACTCTGCTCTCTTTATATCTTGAATAGATGAGTATTGGTTACAACTATCTGATACCTAATGAAAAGCTGTAATGATAGTGATTTAGATGCCGATATTTCTTTATAGATTATTGACAGGCTGTTTGACACAATGAATGGACGCAATCTTCGTGCCAAAGGATTCAAATCTCCCTTGGGTGCTTTGAATTGGATAGAGAGGAAAGCATTTTTGTCAAGAGCCAGGGAGTACTTGCTCACTTTGGTGACAAAAGATGGAATACCACTTCACCGATCTAAGAGGTCTATTAAAATAGTGCTTGTTATTCATGCATGAAAAGTTCACGACATGAGTTCAACGATACTCTGTTCCGTTATGCATCGAGGTCATAAGATGCTCTGTTCTCACATCAGGTTCATATGATGCTACTGTTACAATGTTTTTTCCTTTAGTTTTGTCTGCTAACATGATGCTCTTTTATTTCAATGTTTTTCTGTGTTCAGTTTTGTTTGTTGGAATTATCTTGTATTCATTGTTTTTGAGGTCCCAGATGCTTCTAAATAGTATGTATTACACAACATCAAGTTTTGCAGGTGTCAGAAGGATGTATGTTGAAATGATCTCTTGTTTCAATGTTTTTCAATCTGCAATTTTGTTTCTATTTGAATTATCTTGTATTCAGTGTTTTTGAGGTCCCAGATGCTTCTAATGGTACGTATTACACAACATCAAGCACATGTAGGTGTCAAAATGGTATGTATTGCATGTGTTGTTGCATGTGTTCTTGTTCTCAAGTTATCCCAGTTCTGCAATTACATTGTTCCTCATTAGCTAAGTGTCCTACAAGTATACTGTATATGTTTTGCCATGATCAGAGTAATAAAATGTTTTTCTTTTGCAGGTACTTGTCAGTCATCGGATTTGTCATTAACATCGACACGTTGATGCTGATGATTCCTGAACTGCTCCAAGTTCAGCGGTATGTCCTCACCTACAGGTTCAGCCAGGATCACTTGGAGCTCCTATTTAATTATGTTGCGTGAGACATAATTCAGCAGACGTCTCCACGTTTGCAGTCAGCCAAAGTAGTGTAAGTATGCTAACAGACAGAAAAACACACGACCACTATCGCTCAGAGTTTGGCCTTGAGTAAGAGCCGTTTATTGTTTCAGCGCATGCTCATTAGCATCACCACGTTTCAGGCACATTATGATGATGTCATACACATGAAAATAAACATGACTTTGATATTATACAAATATGCTCAACAAATTCCATCAGAGCGTCAGGTAGGGTTGATGTTCTTTTAATTGCAATAAATTCAGAAAATGACTTATGAGTAATGTATGTATTGTGTGCCTGTTTTCCATACAAGGTGGCTGGAATAACAATCCATCTGCACGCTGTTGGGGCAGAGCCTCTGCTCCGCGCCGTTCCTATATGAGCGGGTTCTCAAAAGAAGGAAAAATTCAAAGCAGCCAGGATAAGGGTTAAACAATAATCTGTTTTAATGGTAAAACATACAATACATCACCCAATCACCTAATCACGAAGCACTCTGCAACAGCAGCTTCAAAATGCAGAATGCTCCGGGCCCGAGTTCTACCACCGCGTGAAACACGTCTCAGGAACGGCAAGTCAAAAACAAGAGCGCCGATCTTCAAATGACATTTATACACAGGTGGGGGGGAGTTGTATCGCTTGCTCCTCCCTAGCTATTTGTTATTGGCGAGTTCACTTCTGAGCGAGCTAGCCAGTGATTTGGCAGTGTTCCATTGGTCTGTTTCACTTCTGGGCGGGACCCCAGGCAGTGAGTCAGCAGTTTGTCGATTCCATCTGTTGCTTCTTACTGTGTGTGTGTGTGTGTGTGTGTGTGTGTGTGTGTGTGTGTGTGTGTGTGTGTGTGTGTGTGTGTGTGTGTGTGTGTGTGTGTGTGTGTGTGTGTGTGTGTGTGTGTGTGTGTGTGTGTGTGTGTGTGTGTGTGTGTGTGTGTGTGTGTGTGTGTGTGTGTGTGTGTGTGTGTGTGTGTGTGTGTGTGTGTGGGGGGGGGGGGGGGGGTGTGTGTGTGTGTGTGTGTGTGTGTGTGTGTGTGTGTGTGTGTGTGTGTGTGTGTGTGTGTGTGTGTGTGTGTGTGTTTGTCCCTCTCTGCCCCCAAGCAGTCCCCAACAATGATTTGGAGTCATGACAGAGGACTCTTTAACTGAAATGAACACGTATCTTATCATGTAGCTTATCACACAACAGTCACATGTTTTTCTCCTCTGAAAGCTATGCTTGTATAGATTTACCAGTCATCATCTCATGACATCTTTAGGATTAGGTAAATAACAAAGGTTAATTGTTCCCATACCCTAAGGCCATCTCTGAACTTCCCTTCCACTCCAAAGTTAGCCTTCTGGAACGAACACATTTAAAAATGAGAACAAAGGACTATGGTCTCTCTAACTTGTGTGACCTAATTCTCAAAGCCTTTTTTGGGGTCTATAGGAAATGAATCATTAATTTAACAAGACTTTAACTGCATTATATTTGAGGAAAACCCCCTTTGGCTTAATCAATAATAGTTTTAGCAATTAACAAAGGAAGCCAGAGACTCAGGGCCTCTCCCGATGTCTGGGAACTGCAAAGCAGATATCAAAGGTCATTTGTATTATGCCTGCTCACAAATAGCCCCAAAAAAACACCCGTTTGATTACACATAAAAGTGGAAGAAAAAGACTATTGCTTTAATTTATTATTACTAAAAATGGGACATTATTTCAGGAATATATGAAAAACCTTTCTATATTTAAAGAGGAAAAATGTACTTTGTCCCTTCAAATTTAACACACACGAGTATATGAGGTGACATTTAAAATAAATATATCACAACGCCAGTTCCAGGCCACCTTCCGCCGTCTGATGGTTCGGTGTGGTGTTTCACCTAGTGAGACAGGCAATGTAGCAGCCCAAGATCACACTGTGTCCCTGTCTGCGGTAGAGATGTCCTCTGCTGAAACTGCTGAAGAGCACCCATCTCCATTCGCCAACATTTCGGCTGTTGTGAGTGACCACAGCTATCTTCCCACTTGGTTTGGTGGTCTGGTGGAAAATGCGCTGGTCTACATCGCAGGATTTGTAGTCCGGCAGACTCTGCGAAAGCTGTCCTGTGATGTGTGATGCGTGCCGTGCAAGCTTGGTCAGAGATGCTGTACCTTCATCATTTGATGAGAGCTACCACCTTCTAGCCCTGAAAAACAACGGTGGCCTAGTGATTCCATCACAAGGCACAGTGAAGGTGCTGAGAGCTGCAGAGAGGGTGATTCGCAAGGCAAGGCAAGGCAAGCTCCAAAGGTGTCGACAGTCACCTAAATCGTCCGGGAGGAGATTGGAACGGAGGATGTTTTTCAGCTTGGGGAACACATTGAGGAGACGCAGTTTGGCATCGATAGAGCAACTTTGTGTAAATATGGTTTGGGGCGGGGTGGGGTCATGTTCTTGTGTTTAACTTGAACATTTACATTTTTTATATAGATATAGATGTAGATTTTCATTTTTTCTGACATAGATATACATTTTTACTGATACTGTATATAACTTCTTTCTATGTATAATGTATTATTATTTCTTCATTTTTCAACTTATTAAAAATAGCTGAGTAGTAGGCCTACACAATCTGCTTCTTCTTCTCTATCATATAGACCATTAGTGTTTTTTTTTATATATGTGTGTGTGTGTGTGTGTGTGTGTGTGTGTGTGTGTGTGTGTGTGTGTGTGTGTGTGTGTGTGTGTGTGTGTGTGTGTGTGTGTGTGTGTGTGTGTGTGTGTGTGTGTGTGTGTGTGTGTATATATCCATCCAACCATTCATCTTCTCCCGCTTATCCGTGGTCGGGTCGCGGAGGTAGCAGTTCCAGCAGAGAGCCCCAAACTTTCTTTTCCCTGGCCACATCAACCAGCTCTGACTGGGGGATCCCAAGGCGCTCCCAGGCCAGAGAAGAGATATAATCCCTCCATCTGGTTCTAGGTCTACCCCTTGGTCTCTTCCCAGCTGGACGTGCCTGGAACACCTCCCTAGAGAGGCGCCCAGGTGGCATTCTAACTAGGTGCCCGAACCAACTCAACTGGCTCCTTTTGACGCGAAGGAGGAGCGGTTCAACTCCGAGTCCCTCCCGGATGACCGAACTTCTCACCTTATCCCTAAGGGAGACACCAGCCACCCTGCGGAGAAAACCCATCTCGGCCGCTTGTACCCGCGATCTCGTTCTTTCGGTCATGACCCATCCTTCATGACCAAAGGTGAGGGTAGGAACGAAAATGGCCCGGTAGACAGAGAGCTTTGCCTTCTGGTTCAGCTCCATTTTCGCCACAACGGTGCGGTAAAGAGACTGCAGTACCGCTCCCGCTGCTCCGATTCTCCGACCCATCTCACGCTCCATTGTTCCCTCACTCGAGAACAAGACCCCGAGATACTTGAACTCCTTCACTTGTGGTAAGGACTCATTCCCTACTTAGAGTGGACAGTCCATCGGTTTCCTGCTGAGAACCATGGCCTCAGATTTGGAGGTGCTGATCCTCATCCCAGCCGCTTCACACTCGGTTGCGAACCGATCCAGTGAGTGCTGAAGGTCGCAGACAGATGAAGCCATCAGAACCACATCATCTGCAAAAAGCAGTGGTGCAATCCTTAGTCCACCGAACTGCAGACCCCCTCCCCCACGACTACGCCTCGAAATCCGATCCATGTATATTACAAACAGGATTGGTGACAAAGCGCAGCCCTGGCGGAGGCCAACCCTCACCTGAAATGGGTCCGACTTACTGCCGAGGACCCGGACACAGCTCTCGCTTTGGGAGTACAGAGATTGGATGGCCCTGAGTAGAGACCCCCTCACCCCATACTCCCGCAGCACCTCCCACAGTGACTCCCTGGGAACCCAGTCATGCGCCTTCTCCAAGTCTACAAAACACATGTAGACTGGATGAGCGTACTCCCAGGCCCCCTCCAGGATCCTTGCGAGAGTAAAAAGCTGATCCGTCTTTCCACGACCAGGACGGAATCCGCATTGTTCCTCCTCAATCTGAGGTTCGACAATCGGCCTGACTCTCCTTTCGAGTACCTTAGAGTAAACTTTCCCGGGGAGGCTGAGTAGTGTGATGCCTCTCTAATTGGCACACACTCTCTGATCCCCCTTTTTGAAAAGGGGAACCACCACCCCGGTCTGCCACTCCTTCGGTACTGTTTCCGACTTCCACGCAACGTTGATGAGACGTGTCAACCATGACAGTCCCTCAACACCCAGAGCCTTCAGCATTTCTGGGCGGATCTCATCCACCCCCGGGGCTTTGCCACTGTGAAGTTGTTTGACGACCTCAGTGACCTCCCCCCGGGAGATTGGTGTCGATCCCCCGTCATACTCCAGCTCTGCCTCTAACATAGAGGGCGGAGTTGTCGGGTTCAGGAGTTCCTCAAAGTGCTCCTTCCAACACCCTAACACTCCATCAGTTGAGGTCAACAACGTCCCATCCTTACTGTACACAGCTTGGATGGTTCCCTGCTTCCCCCTCCTGAGGTGTCGGACAGTTTTCCAGAACAACTTTGGTGCCGCCCGAAAGTCTTTTTCCATGTCTTCTCCGTACTTCTCCCACACCCGCTGCTTTGCCTCGGCCACGGCTGAGGCTGCTGCCCTTCGGGCCTGTCGGTACCTTGCAACTGCCTCGGGAGTCCCCCGGGATAACAAATCCCTGAAGGCCTCCTTCTTCAGTCGGACGGCTTCCCTGACCACCGGTGTCCACCAGGAGGTTCGAGGGTTACCGCCCTTTGAGGCACCTAGGACCTTGAGACCACAGCTCCCTGCCGCGGCTTCGGCAATAGAGGCTTTGAACACCGACCACTCTGGTTCAATGTCCCCAACCTCCACAGGAATGCCCGAAAAGCTCCGCCGGAGGTGTGAGTTGAAGGCCTCCTGAACTTGGGCCTCCTCCAGACGTTCCCAGTTCACCCGAACTACACATTTGGGCTTACCAGGTCTATCCAGAGGCTTCCCCCGCCACTCGACCCAACTCACCACCAGATGGTGATCAGTTGACAACTCCGCCCCTCTCTTTACCCGAGTGTCCAAAACATACGGCCTCAGGTCCGATGATACGATAACAAAATCGATCATGGACCTTCTGCCTAGGGTGCTCTGGTACCACGTACACTTATGAGCATCCTTATGTTCGAATATGGTGTTTGTTATGGCCAATCCATGACTAGCACAGAAGTCCAGTAACAAACCACCACTCCGGTTCAGATCAGGGGGGCCGTTCCTCCCAATCACTCCCCTCCAAGTGTCTCCATCATTGCCCACATGTGCGTTGAAGTCTCCCAGCAATATTAAAGAGTCCCCTTCAGGAGCCCCATACAGGACTCTTTCCAGGGTCTCCAAGAAGGCCGTATACTCTGAACTGCTGTTGGGTGCATAAGCACACACAACAGTCAGAGTTTTCCCCCCCATAACCCGCAGGCGTAGGGAGGCAACCCTCTCGTCCACTGGGGTAGACTCCAACAACGAAGCACCCAACCGGGGACTTGTGAGTATCCCCACACCCGCCCGGCGCCTCACACCTTGAGCAACTCCGGAGAAGAATAGAGTCCAACCCCTATCCAGAAGTAAGGTTCCAGAGCCGACGCTGTGCGTAGAGGTGAGCCCAACCAGATCCAACTGGTAACGCTCCACCTCCCGCACAAGCTCCGACTCCTTCCCCCCCAGAGAGGTGACGTTCCACGTCCCCAAAGCCAGCTTCTGTCGCCCGGGTCTGGTCCGTCGAGACCCTCTGCCTTCACTGCCACCCTTCTGGCAGCGCACCCGACCCCATCGCTGTTTCCCGTAGGTGGTGGGCCCGCGGGACGGAGAAGCGGAGGTGTTGCCCACGTCGCCTTTTCGGGCTGTGCCTGGCCGGGCTCCGTGGCAAGCCCAGCCACCAGACGCTCGCCGACGAGTCCTCCTTCTGGGCAAGGCTCCAGAAGGGGACCCCGGGCTTCCTCCGGGCCGGGTATCCTCACTTCGTGTGTCATCTTTCATGAGGTCTTGTGAACCAATCTTAGTCTGGCCCCTTGCCTGAGACCAATTTGCCATGGGAGACCCTACCAGGAACACAAGGTTCCAGACAACACAGCCCCCAGGTTCATCAGGGCACACAAACCTCTCTACCACAGTAAGGTGCTGGTTCTTCAGAGAGGAATATATGTATATATATTAGCCTATATTATATATTGTGTGTATTTTGCAAAATACCTATCATACATAACATATAGGCTATCAAATACCAAAATATTCTATTGATGTTAATCCTACTATGAATATTAAAATACGCCAAATCATGTGTCCGGTATCATGCCTACAGATGTAGCGATTCATTTCAGACAGTTTGAAACGCGAGGGCCGTGATTGGTACGTGATCTGCCCTCGCTCAAGGGAAAACCTCCAGCTTGACTTGAGACCGCCCCCGTGATAGATAAATGTAATTATAATGAAGCCAGCTGCAATGGATCATTGATCCACCAGGGGGTGCAGTGGGGTTCCACACTGGAGCTCATGTGAAATAAAGTGAGATACAGTATGCTGGATGTACAGCGGAACTTTGTTAAGATCCATATGTCACGGATATCATACTACTGTGCTAAATAAGAGACATGTAATCATTTACAAAACATCACCATGTTGTTATTTAACTCAATAATTTTGTTATTCGAAAAAAACGAACGGGAGGAAATGCAGCCCGGCTCTCGATTTTTAATCCTAATTTAATCATCATCTTCACCACGATCATTTATGTTTATGTTCGCCGAATTGACATGAAATCACTGACACATATGAATATACTGTATTCAACTTCATTAAAACGTTATTAACGTGCCTAAACTCAGTAATTCACCAAAAATATGTATATTTTAATGGAGTTTCGTCGGTCGATCAGGATCCCAAAGTGTAGCGGAGGGATCCTCATCTGGATGAAGGGTGTTATTTTCCCCATAAAGAACAAGTCGCTGCAAATTATCCCGCTTATTACATGGCCACATTCTCAACAAAGTAACGACATGACTCCCAATATTAATTGAAATGCTTTTATGGATTTAGAAAATGTTTTTATTGATTTAAAAAATAGTTGTATGTATTGATTTAAATTCACATGCATCCGCTAAGAAAAATAGTCCGTTGTTACAGTTTTTTAAACAGTCTGAATGAAACGGCAGCTCTCAGCTGTGTATTTACACAACTAATGGCCCATCAACCACAGCTCTCTCCCCCCCTCCCCCCCTGATCTTTCTTCTCCAGCAGCTAAATTAACAGTAGGTTACTCTGAGTGACCATAGACTGTATGTGACAAGCTTACAGTTAGTGACGTAACAACACCATAAAAGCTGGTGGGTTGAAAGCAATACGGGAGGTAAAAATAACTACAATAATTGTGACTTATTTATTGTGGCTTTTATGTTTTTAGGTATAACATTTTATGTAATTCAGGCTTATAGTTCACCCTTCCCTAAAAGCCTTCAACAATGACAATATTCATTGTAATTTAATAAATCCTTCCAACACACATTGTAAAAAATAGCCTACTGTAAGTTAATTAATTGCACATTTAGCTTTGAGTGTTACTGACCTGAGATGTTTTTATTACATGAATTAAGGTGACTGAGGCTTTTTAACATACAGGGATGCAAACACATCAGGTATGAAAAAGGTGACAAGGATCCGAGCCCCCGGCTCCCCCACCCCACGGAATGACAGAGGATTTTAGCAGTCAGAACAACTAAAGCAGCAGTGTTAATAATAACAGAAACGCCAAAGAGTCACATCTAATAGAAATATATAAAAGCATTTATTTTAAATTGTGGAGAAGTCAGTTTATAATTTTGGCAGCACTGTTGAGCATTTTGAAAATGTATTTTCATGCCTCTGTGCAAGGCTTAAGTCTTTTTATCTTTATAGCCACATGGTGTAAAGTAATAAACTCAACAAGTACTATACTTGGGCACAATTTTGAGATACTTGTACTTTATTTAAGTATTTCAATGTTTTGCTACTTTGTTCTTCTACTCCACTACAGTTCAGAGGTACATGGTGTACTTTGACTCCACTACATGTATTTAATACCTTTAGTTACTTCACAGATCTGGATTAATTAAGTGAAATATAATCAAGTGTTAAATCAGACTTTCGTTCCACCTGGAGTAAATCCACAAGCTACCCTGCAATATACAAAGTCATTCAAACTAGCTGCACCTTTAGCAGCTTTGAGAACAATTTCATGATCAATCATTATAAAACATATCATATCTATTATTCTGAAATGGACCAATGTGCACAATGACTACTTTTACTGTCGCTACTTTCACTATATTTTGATGATAATACTTTTCTACTTTTACTTGAGGAACATTTTGAATGCAGGACTTTTACTGTAACAGAGTATTCCTACACTCTGGGACTATTACTTTTAGTCAAGTACAAGATCTGAGTACTTCTACTTTTACTCAAGTACAAGACCTGAGTACTTCTACTTTTACTCTAGTACAAGATCTGTGTGCTTCTACTTTTACTCAAGTACAAGACCTGAGTACTTCTACTTTTACTCTAGTACAAGATCTGTGTGCTTCTACTTTTACTCAAGTACAAGACCTGAGTGCTTCTACTTTTACTCAAGTACAAGATTTGAGTACTTCTACTTTTACTCTAGTACAAGATCTGTGTGCTTCTACTTTTACTCAAGTAGAAGATTTGAGTACTTCTACTTTTACTCGAGTACAAGATCTGTGTGCTTCTACTTTTACTCAAGTACAAGATCTGAGTACTTCTACTTTTACTCAAGTACAAGACCTGAGTACTTCTACTTTTACTCAAGTACAAGATCTGAGTACTTCTACTTTTACTCAAGTACAATATATATACTTATACCACCTCTGTTTATAGCCTATGAAAAAAACTATTAGAAATAGAAGGCTAAAGCTAACGTTAGCAGATAGTGACAATGTATGCTAGCTAGCTAGCTCAACGATTCCTTAAAGGCCATGTAATGCATCTAACACAGGTGTTTTTTAACATGTAGTTTAGATATCACCAGAATAAAAATAAATAAAAATGTTTAAAGTTTCGTCATAATTAAATGACATATACGTTAAAAACCGATGTTGGTTCCGAAGTTTGCCGAGTACGCCCCCGATCACTCCCGAACGAGCGGTGACGTCACACGTGGCAAACATTGCCATTTGATCAAATCAGTCCGAATGGCAAGCAACGCGATAACTTCAGACAGCGACAGCGACAGCGATCATTCAAGCTCAGATTCGGTGGGTTATCTGGATACAGTTACAGAAGTAGAGAGTCAACCAGCTAGCCTTTCACTTCAAGGCATCTTGCCTTATAAGTACGAGCCTCCTGCCCAGCAATCGAACAACGAGGCAGAAACTTGTGAAAGAGAAGCGGATTCCGCAGCCGGCGAGACTCGAGTCGGCAATACTGAATGGTAAATTCTGTTTTATTTAATTTGACCTGCACTAAATGTCGATCTTAATTTGTCATCTGTTCCTCACACGTCCGGCAGATATTGTTTTGTTTTTTAATGTTATGTACAATATTCAGGTGTACATGTCAATGCTGTGAAAGCATGCCCACTGCAGATGAATGTGTATGCTGCAGAGAGATCTGGCAGGTGATGGAACAAATAGACAGTTTGCAACCTACTGACCAGATAGCAGAGTCCTGCATCGGGTCGGGTATCCGCGGGTACCCGACGGGTGACCCGCAAAAAAGGTGATTTGCGGGTGGTATTTTTTCAAACGCTTTTTTCCGGGTTCGCTTCTGGGTAAAACAAAGATGATGCGGGTCCGGTTGCGGGTGTTGCATAATAAATATATTTAAACAATAATAATTTAGTTTAATGTTTAAATCCTCAGACCTCTCCTCCGCGTTACCGAGCATAATCATAACCTCTGCAGTGCATCTATCTGCTGCTGAGCGCACCACATTCTGAATGGCTGAGGTGAAGCTCTCTATAGGGGAGAATACAGCATTTTCAATAACTCTTCCTCAAGAGCGAAATCCAACGTCTGGGAGGCTTTTGGTGTCATCCTAGATGGAGAAAATAAACAACATCCCAGGCTTTTTGAGCCAAATATGCAACTGCGTGTGTTAATAATTGCACGTTGTCACTGCTTATAGGCCTATATATGCGGGTTCGGGTCGGGTTGCGGATCATGTGCCGGCGGGTCGGGTCGGGTTGCAGAACTAATTGGCAATATGTGCGGGTAGCGGGGCGGGTTCGGTACTGCACGTCACGGGTGCGGGGCGGGAGCGGGTCTTGAAAATCAGACCCGTGCAGGACTCTGCCAGATAGAAGACACCGACGAGAAACCAAGGTGCATTATTAGCCACCCAGGCTTTAGAGAAGGCTGTCTCAGTGTTTGGACACTGAAAATAGCGTATCTTCAATACAAACAACAACACAGAGCAGTTGATGGCCCACTACACCAGTAAGTAAATATTGATTGACCCAACTGCCTATTGCAGCTTTGCTTTCATATAATACTTTTAGTCGCTACAGATATGGTACACTTTTAAAGATACCATTAAACTCTTTCAAGCAGTCAAAAACAGCTTGGCTTTTATTTTTTCTGTGTATGCAAGTTCAATGTATGCTTGGGAAAAGAAACAACTACACATGTGAGGAAATATATAAGAGGTCTATGATTCTGTCAAGCAGTCATGTAAAACCTCATATTTATTTTGTACAAGTAAAATACAAATATCATGTTATAAGCCAATTTGTAACCATTGCTACATAATAGTACTACATAACATTTTATTTTTCTCCAAATATATTTATAATCTGTATACTTTTTTTTCATTAGGAAGTATCGATATACAGCTTATCGACAGTTTGTACGTTGGTGCTGGGGTGTACTCGGCCCAAAAATCAGAATCCCGCTGCCTGCATGTGCTGTAACCGAGATACGGAAGACTTACCCTGAACCGGGAGGCCGCTATCAGGGATTTCAATGGCCAAATCTGTAATTTGACATAAGTCATGCAGCTGAACTGGTTAAAATGGTTTCGCATGATGTAAATAATTTACAAAGTACATCATTTACAATATTATTTTTCCAAAGAAACATGTAAATAAAACAACATTTTCCAAATCGCAAATTTGTAAGATTGTATTAATTTACTGTTTGATAAATAAAAAAGGGTTCTTTTGTTAATTTTTCACTTGTAACATTTTATCTTTATTGCAGTGTACATTAGTCTATTTTGGTATATGTGCGAGCCCACAAATAATTAAAAGTGGTAAAAATAATAAAGATATTCAGACGTAATTCATTTTTGGCCTTACTTATTTCACTTCAACTTTTATATATTTCAGTCACTAGGCAAGTTCACTGTACTCTGGTGACATTTAGCTCAAGCTGGCATAACACCTGTAGTAACTTAATTCTGACCCGAGTTTTGTGCACAATCTTCCAGCACCCATGATCAATGTTTATAGCAATCAGGAAACATTCACAGCTCACAATTACACATCGCTTCCCCATCATGAATTGTTAGATAAAAAAAGTTTAGCGAGGTCCGGTTACACATATGTTGAGCGAAAATAGCGGAAGGATACAAAACAAACAATCCAGACGGGGCTGGTGTTTGCCACGTGTGACGTCACACAGCTGGGTTAATGGCTGGCAAGCTTTTTGCTACCGGAGCGGAATAACACGGGAAAGTGGCACACATTTCATGTTATTTGGGGGGTATTTATGGAAAGAATCATTGATGTTGATATGTCAAATGAAACAGTGGAAAGTGATGAAGCGATTTATTAACACAGAATAACATTTATTTTGGACATTACATGGACTTTAAGCTTGTCAGACTTTCCAGATGTCCTCTTTTGTCCTCAAGCCGCTGTTGGTACCCAGTAGAGGTGTCTTGCCCCCACCTGTAAGGATACTTAGCCTCTATAACACCCTCACCACAGCAGTCACAGGAAACATAGCCATCACATGAAACCCCCAGGTATGGCATAGTTTGGCAGATGCAGAAGCCAGCCTTTCTGATGACCAGGTTCTGATGTGGTGCATCTACTGGGGCACAGATGTAAATGGTGGAAGACAGGTTGGCTGTGGGGCTCCCAGCTCCAAGAGCATATTGATAAGTGTCAATGGCATCTTGCTCATGGTGTCTCACCCACTGAATCCAGGGCTTCATTATTGGCCTGTGCCTTTGTTCACATATGGTGTTGATCAGTGACTTGCTAGGATGTTCTGTAGCTGTTAAGACACGGTGGGCTATGGAGCCTGTAATGCGACCAACCCGATCTTGATGCCATTGCACACAGGATGCCTGACGGATGGTTGCTCTATTTTCGATTTCCTCCTCAGTCACCTCATGCTGGCTGAAACACCATGGCTTCTTAAAAGGCCTTGAAAAACCCATGAAACTATTTAATACCACAGAGTCAGGTGATCTGTCAGCCAGCATAGTGAGGAACTGCTGCCGCTGTGATAAAGAGGCTTTTGGGGTAGGGGCTTTCCTTTTCCTTTTTTTTGACGTCTTGTCCTCTGTGTAAAAAGTTGTCTCTACAACAAGAGCAGGCTCAATCTTTTTAACACACGTCTTGTTCCACTCACAGGCTTTGCTTGTGCATGGCACTTTGTTGATCCCCATGCGGACACAAGCCTCTAATTTAAAAAGAACAGCATGCCACATGGGAACAACTTTCACCAAGACTGAAAAGGAAGGAAAAAAATATCCATTAGCTCTAGATCACTCAAGATATTACATAATACTGCCCTGTCTGGTGACATTTCTTTTGGAACATTTTGATATATTTGGACGTATTTATGGCACCCACGCACGCACGCACACACAAACAAATGAACGCTTTCACAAACGTACCCTGCCATGCAGTTGCAGAGGGCAGCGACGATGGTACTCTCTCCCTTAATTGCTAACCAAGTCTGGTGCGGCTTCTCTGTCAGCCTCCAGGATGGCTTTACATCACATCGGAACAGGTAGGTATCCGATGAAGGTAGTTTATGATGGAGCACAACTCCAACAAAGCCACTTGTAAAAAAGTTGTGTGCCTCCAGGGACCGATAGTTCTTTAGGCTGCTGTGTTTGTAAATCCCTGCGTGATATAACGTACCGAGTCGTCAATAACCAATATGCAGCTCATGATGGCTATTGTGCAATAACAACCATTGTGTGATGAACAAATTCACTAAAACGTGCACATTTCCTTGTCAGACAAAGAAATTATGTGAGGTTTAATTCATCAGTTAACGTGATTTTGCTTCTTACCGGGTGATTCAACCAGGTAGCAGAAGATATCAGGGAATGAAACTTCAGGCCATTCAATCGGATCATTCGTCCAGTCTTTAATAAGATATGGACAAGAATCCGATCCTATTAAATTAATTTTGTTAAGGTATCTATCCCTGTCAATGGGCTGCAATGAATCAATGTATGACATGTTTGTTTAACATTTAAAATCAGCGCGCTAACAGTGCTCCGGACGAGGGGGAAAGGATTGTTTTCCCCCTCGAAATGCCCCTCCCCCAACTGTGATGCGACGCCGACTGGAATGAATAGTCATGTCATAGTTACATAGTGACAGTCACTACCCGATCTGCAGTTCTGCCCGATCTGCAGTGTAAGGCATAGTAATCATAGATAACACGGCAGGGTCCGTTACAGTTTGTTTTTATCTGATTTCAAATAAACAAAGTCTTGGCTTTCAGAATATTAAAGGTGACCTATCATGCAAAATGCACATTTATACGTCTTTTATACATGAATATGTGTCCCCGGTGTTCCAGGGAACTCACCAAGTGTCAGAAAACACAACCCTCTCTATTTTCCTCCATGCCAAATCTCTTAAAAAGGGGCTGCAACGGATCTGATACAGACTGATCCAGATTTGAACACTTCTCTGACATCACAGAAGTGGCGCTACGGCTATAGGCTAGTTGCACAAGATGGCGTCTATCAACTTCCGGTTCATTGAGTGTGCGGTTGTAAACTTCCGGTCTACGGTAGAGCGGTAGAGGGAAAAGCGATAGATAGCGTATAGATAGCAATAGATAACGAGTGAGATAGCGTATAGATATTATATAGGCACTATTTTACACTCGATGTCTCCAAGACCTACCGAAGGTTAACATCAGTGATGTACATCGGCTGGTACAAGCGGCAGGCTCAGTCCCGAGGAGCAAAAGAGAAAAGGGGTTCAAGATGTAGCTACATATCCAGCTACGTCGACAATTATGAAGGTAAGTGAAAAACAAAGCTGTAGTTACTTGCTAACTTTGACAAATTGACAGTCTTGATACAGTATAAAGCGTTTTAATGATGTACTACTACGTTTTTTTGGATAACATGAATGATATCCAATTCCCCACAGTTTCAAACAAAGGTCTACCTTCAGGGAGAGTGAGCATCAGGGCTAGCTGTTACAGGTCCATGAGAACCCTTAGCAAAACAATCTATAGAATACTATAGAAGAATACTACAAGATTTTTGTGGATATACTATAGAAATTGCCTACGTGTTTTATTATAGATTTTGGGAAATAATCTATCGAATACTATTGTACTATAGAAAATATATACTGTGTAGATGTTTTTTTTGAAGAAAATAATCTATAGAATCCTATAGAAAACCCCATGGATGCTTTCTATATAACTTTTCTGTAGAATACCATTCTGTAGAATACTATAGAATTTGTGACATATATTCTATAGAATCTGTGGACATTTCTATATAACTTATTTGAAGAACACTATAGAATGTTTGCAGATATTCTATAGAATTTACCTATGGATTTTACTATAGATTCTGCAAAATAATCTATAGAAAAATCTATTGATGTTTCTATAGAATTTCTGTAGAATATACTTCAGGATATTGGCAAATATTCTATAGAATTCACCTAAAATCCATGGATGTTTTCTATATAACTGCTCTGTACTCTATAAAATAAGCTCTACAATATGAATGGGCAATACAGAATCTTCTATAGCTAACACCACATGTGTTTTGACATTATATAGAATATTGAATTCTATAGCAATGCCTGATATTGAGTCACGTACATCTATATATTTGATACATGTTTCAAAGAATGCCCCACAGTAATTATGTGTTACATGCCATATAATAGACTGCAAAACAGAGTAGAGTACTGCAGACTCCAATGAGTTGTTTGTAACAGACTCACACTAACAATAGATATTGTTATATGTCACTTAGCTTTAATCTCCAGTTTTAACAGATAATTAGTTACATAACAAAAGTGATCAACGTATACATAGAGATGCAGTCACATAAATTCTGGAGCATTTACATCAGAATACAAGGACAGTGACATTCATTCAGTTTAGAGTTCCATTCCAATATGTTGTACATTAAATTGGAGCCTACCCCACAACGTTTAAGGGTGCATTCACACCTAATAATCCGCTCTCAGGTGCGCACCGGACCACAGTTTGTTACATTGTTTCATTTTTCAGAAGGTTCGGTTTGCGTTCACACCAGATTCACACGGGCAAAACTCAAACGGACTGTAAACTTTAAACACAAGTCATGTGCTCGGAAATGCTGTTCAACCATTGGTCAGACATTAAGGGGGTAAAAACGCAAATCCCGGCAAATTCTAGCGGTAGCGGAGCCTCCGCCATGGAGCATCGGCACTTTCGGCAGGTTATTCTCATGCTGCTGTTAATCTGGGGATCAACAGACACTAGCGGCCCGCGCATATGATTATATAATCAGACAACGTCCGTTAAAAAACAGCGGAGAAGTAACGGGCAGAAATCCTCCTTTTTACGCAATGGTCCAGACATAGACATCAGACGGCGACACATATTCAGTTGCCAGTTACTTTGGCATTAGGGCAGGGATATCTAGATACTTTCCAAGGTTTGACATAATGAATTGTGCTACTTTTAAAGCAAGCAACGATGTTTTCAAATCTGGAATCAAAAAGCTCCTCAAAAACGCTATCGAAGCAGTTCCTGCCGTTGCTACGTTAGTTCAAACAGTAACAACGGACAATTTTTCTTAGCGGATGCATGCCAATTTAAATCAGTACATACAAACAACTATTTTTTAAATCAATAAAATCATTTTCTAAATTCTAGATCGGCATTTTCTTGTTCATGAGAGACATTCTGCAGTAAGGAGGGGCGTTTCACCGACGACAGGTGTTCTTACTTTTATGTAGCTGACGGAGAATTTTTACTTTACACGACACTGTTCAACACTTAATTCTGCCTTACTCTTTAACTAAACAACCGCGGATGTCTTGAAAGACTTTTTCGCTAAAGATTTTTTAAGATATCCGCCTTCTTGTGACACATAAATACTGCGCTTCCTATGTGTTGGTGCGGACTGCGTTCACACCAGCAATGAACGGCTCCAGAGTTCGCAAGCAAGCGCTCCGAGACCACCTATTTTAGCGGACCAGAGTCCGGTTGTTTAGTTCACTTAAGAGGTCTCGGACTGTGTTCACACCGACCCAAATGAACCGCACCAAGCGGCTAAACGCACCAGGGTTCGATTCAACCGGACTATACAAGGCAGGTGTGAATGAGTGCTATTAAGACTTTACTTTATGCAAATGTTGTAAAGCAGGGTATACCCTGCTTTATATTTACAAACTGAGCATAAATGTAATAGAACATTGGGTAATATATACGTATATATATATATTACGTTATATTATGTTCTATTACATTTATGCTCAGTTTGTATGCTCTAATCTTGGTACTTTTAACACACATGCTTATTTAAGGTACTTTATACTTGCTTGGATAGTAACATACTTTACTCACTGCCATGCTTCACAATTTTTATTGTACAGTTTACTGAATCCGGTGCTATATACATTTATTATTTATATTTATTTTATTTATTATATCCCAATATACAAGGTTTAATATAATATTGTTATGCCGGTTAGCTACTTTTTCGCAACTTATGCGAATTTGGGCCAAGAGACCTTCTGGGATAATGAAATGAATGATGAATCTGTACTCTATTGGCTGGCGTCTGGAGGTGTTGCCCCATTCAGTTTCTGGCGGATGGCCAGCCGTACCTCCATGTCCGTCTTGGTGGCGAAGATGTGTTTTGCTGCCGCTATAACAGAATAATATATTGAAATTTGCATTAAAGCCATTCACCAGAGAATATTGATTCATGAAGGTAATAAATCAATAAAAAATGTTTAATGCAATGGTTAATATAAATAGTAATTTAATCTGTACATGTATTCATATTATAATAGATATTACTACACAGAAACTCTACAAATAGTTCACTTAATTCCCAGCATCACAACATTGTTTTCCACTACACTATAAAATATTTATAACTACCATGTACTTGGAAGATTTTGACTTGCACATGATTTCAATATCTACTTTATTTGCCAAGTTGCATCATACTCCCACCTAACACACTACGTATATATGATGTAGTGGTTAGGTACTGTTTAGGTAATGTCTTGAAAATACGTAGTATTTACATAGTACATGTATATGCATGTACTTCAGCAACGTTAGGCCAACTACGTAGTTATATTACGTTGTGAATACGCCACCAGGACACGTAGACGTTTATTTGGTGATCTGAGATGAGTTTTTGTACATATTAGTTAATTTTAACGTTATTTAATTAATGCATAGAAGCAATTTTCTCCATTTAACAAAATTATTAGTTTTTGTATGTGTTTTAGCTCATGTGAGAATCGTGTGAAAACTAGAATACATTTTACGAAAGTAAACTGAACAAGTGTGCACACTGCACACAATGTATAGAGCAGTTGCATGGCGGTTTGGCCAGGCAGTTGGAATCTTTGGTACGATCTTTGTTCAGATTTTGCGCTTTTACAGCGGGAACTACGACATGTTTTGATAAAATATGACATTTTTCTTTAATAGTCATAGAACATGGAGGATATGTGAAGCAAAGTTTAGCACAAAGTAGAATCAAACATTTGCAGGGGAAGCCGAAAGGTCATGAGAAGGTGCCCATTTGGTAATTTCACTATGTAATCTCACTACGTAGTAAAAACCTATCTGGCAGTCCAGAATTTCTAAACCACTACGTTGTAACTATGTAGTTAATACGTACATTTGTTAGCTGGGACTATTGCTACATATCAAAAAATCTTACCAATTATTTCAGCAACCTCTTCTTGTGGAATGCGGTCCTTCCTCTTGCCAGCATCAGACTCCTTACTGGCCTTGTAGCCAGTAAGTGAGTGCTTGGCCATGTACTCTGTGCAATACAGGCCATGGAGGAGGTCATTGATGAATTTCTGCAGTGAGGTGGTCGAACATCGCCTAATCTGCCACTTTGCTATTGGGAACTGCAATGAAATCCAACAGCATATTGTATTTTATTTATTGACTGTGACAAGTAACAAATAATAATAATAATAATAATAATTATAATAATAATTAAAAAAAATATATATAATAATAATGTACCATCTAATATCCACACAGACTGAAGCAGGTATTACAATTGATGATATTGGAGTTTGTAATCGGAATTGATGCTGCTGTAGGTTACAGTAGGTGGATGATATTGGAATTTCAACGTATATTATAATGGTGATGGCGAAATGGATCTTCAGGCCACCATTTTGCACAATATCCAGGCCAATTAAGAGATCTGGAATAATGAAATGAATGATTAAACAATTCTCTACTCTTTTGAATTGATCTGCAGCTGACGGTACCAACCACTTCGCCACGAAGGCTCAATTTTGATATAATTAAAATTGAATTGGATATACAAATTGACACAGGCACTGCACCCTGACACTAGTCCAGCTGATGAGTTTGGAAGTAATACATCTGGAATTCTCTTCCTAATTAGTGGAAACATCAAATTGAAAAGATAATTCCTTACCTTTTTTGCTGATGGGGAACCAGCAACCGATGCATCTCCATCATCTTCATCTCTGTAAGGCACGCAAGGTAATAACTAATTAACTCCCCATCCCAATAGTATGCAGTGTTTGTTAGAAAAATTAACTCAACCCTTTTGACGCTAATTTTATATTTTTTGTGCATTGCTCAGCGCTGGATATTTCATATATATTTGATATATGTATTTCAAATAATATGTATTTCATATATGTATATATTTGGTTCATAAATATATATTTGATATATATATTCCATTCATATATGTAGGCCACAAGTGCATTAAGGTCAAACGTCGACTAGTCGCCTGCCGCTCCGAAAGGGTTAAACAGAAAAAGCTGGTTTGTTGTAAATAATTAAACACTGCATGGCCCAGAGACATGTACAACCAAAATCCAGTGTGTACTAGAATCGTCACAATTAGGAAACAACAGAAGCCCAAAACACAGTAATAATTATTCATAAAAAATGTAAAACTCATTAATTTACCTCAGTGTACTTGACTCTCGATTGAAGGGCCTTGGAGGTGTCCTCATGGGCATTGTCATATCTGGCAGCTTTGGAGCTGGCGTGTGACATAGCAGCTCCAATTTGGCAACAACATCTCCAGCGACTGGAAATATTCATTGGTACATTTCAGATATGGGGTCGAAGTACATATTTTTTCTAATGTAAACTTAAAACATATTCATAAACATTTTATATATAAAGGTTTTAGAACACAACAGCATTCAGTTTTCATGCATTAGCAGAAATAATGCAAATCACCCATCCTCCATGTTTTGGACTGCTACTGCGATCAGATCAGCCAGACTCTCTTCCCCCCAATGTAATAAAACAATTATCTGTAATGCTGAATAAGCGAAATTGAACACTTACTTTTGTTCATTCTCAATGACGCCAGCAATGTAGCTTTCTCCTCCTCAAGGATGTCTATTTGTTGTTGAAGTAGTTTGCATTTGCTGCATTACTGGTCGGGATGCGAACATGCGGCTTCGGACGGTCTACTATTGTCGTGGCTGTGTGAATACTTGTCCTGCAAATAAATATTTATTAATTATTTAAAACTAGGTGATGTTTCTTTTTGCCCATGGCATGACACAACTTTGGGTAGACATACTTACATAAATATATACACCCCTACATACTGTACATAAGCAAAGTACAAATAAAGGTACCAGAAATGTTGGTGTTTAATGGTGTATATAACCAAATATAATGGTGTCAAATGGCACAAAAGTTATACTTCTCCTATATTTGTTATCATTACACCCTGCAATACCACTACGCTGACAACAAGTCCCGCCTCCCCTTTGATCGAGGTGTGAGATCTCAAGTAGGTGTGATATCCCAAGTAGGTGTGAGATCCGTCGATAGGAGGGGGTTGATGTGAATTCACAGGTGTGAAAAGCCCCCACTGTTGCGCCTTATGGTGTATCATAAAAAATGTTTCAATCACATTAGTATGCTTAAAAACTGACAGGTGGGCCCGCCCCCAAGTCTATTAAAACAAAATGCCGCTTCCATCACATTAATATGCATAAAAGTGACAGAAGGGCCCGCCCCAATTATGTGATGTCAGAAGACCGAGGGGGTGGAGTGAGATAAAAAAAAAAGAACCCCGTGCAGATAAAAAGCCAGTCATTTCCAATCATCAAGTCATCTTTCCAAAAAGAAAAAATGGCCAAGAGACACCTCGATATGGGTTTAATCAGCGAGACGACTGTGACAACTTACAGCCATGCAGCTCATGGTTTCAAAACAGAGATTGGAATATTCATGTAAAAAAGATGCCATCTTCTGCTATGCATGTAGACATTTCGGTTCAAGCACGTCAGATGCCTTCACCACAACTGTACCAGAGTACCAACCGCTGTCTCCTGGTACTCATCGGAGTAACTCACTCACTAAAAATGAAATACTAGCCTAAATGACAGTAAAACAAGAATAACGTTTAAAAGGGGAGTGATCTGAAAAATATCCATAGAAAAAGCTGCTTACAGTCATGTTTCATATGGGTGTTGAGAGATGTATCCATAGATCTCTTCATTTTGCTCTCAAAGTGCACCAGATTGATGTGTGTGTGTGTGTGTGTGTGTGTGTGTGTGTGTGTGTGTGTGTGTGTGTGTGTGTGTGTGTGTGTGTGTGTGTGTGTGTGTGTGTGTGTGTGTGTGTGTGTGTGTGTGTGTGTGTGAATCAGTCACGGATGTCTTCACATGGACATGAAGACTCCTGTCTCTTAACACCCAAGGTCCTGCAGTCGGCTGAGGCTTTAAAAGTATAGAAAAAGCAGGTAGGAGGGGGTTGAGAGGAGACTCGGGGGTGTCAATATATCCAGACCAAAATATGCGGATTCAGAGCTGATCAGAACACAGAAAGGCTGGGAAATTCTTTTGAGTTTTTGTCTACTATCTACATGTTTGTAATGTGTATGTACATATTTTCAATGCCATCTCTCTCTGTTTCTGCTAATGTGTAAAATATACAAAATAACGTTTTATATACTTACTCTCTTGTTAAAAGGCGATGAAGTTTGCAGCGTAAGCCAGCCATCAGTGTTCTAGATTTTAAGGCTTTGCATACCTCAAAGTGTGTCTAAAAGTATCTTTTCAAGAGAAAAAAAAGCCAAAATTCGCCTAGGCCATTAAAAAGAAACCGAATTGCTGCTAAGAAATAAGTTCAGAAAGCTATGACTCCAGTGGAACACTGTTAGAGTCAAAAGTAACTCTCAATGTATTCAGACAGAGTATGCAGATTGGGGCTGATCAGAACAAAGAAAGCACCTTCCTCGTCAAAAGTTAGTCACACACTCCCTTACTGTCACCCTTACCTCGTCCTATGGCTGTCAGGCCTTTTGGTGTGTGTGTGTGTGTGTGTGTGTGTGTGTGTGTGTGTGTGTGTGTGTGTGTGCGTGTGTGTGTGTGTGTGTGTGTGTGTGTGTGTGTGTGTGTGTGTGTGTGTGTGTGTGTGTGTGTGTGTGTGTGTGTGTGTGTGTGTGTGTGTGTGTGTGTGTGTGTGTGTGCCTGGCCCTGCCCCCTCCTCCCCCCTTCCTGCCATCTTATCACTAGACAGAGGGGGGAGGGGTTCTCTCTAAAACAAAGTGTCTGCAAAGGTGCCTGCCATCTCTCTCTATCTGTTTCTGCTGATGTGTAAAATATACAAAATAACGTTTTATATACTTACTCTCTTGTTAAAAGGTGATGAAGTTTGCAGCGTAAGCCAGCCATCAGTGTTCTAGTTTTAAGGTTTTGCATACCTCAAAGTGTGTCTAAAAGTATCTTGGCAAGAGAAAAAAAGCCAAAATCCGCCTAGGTCATTAAAAAGAAACCGAATTCCACGTTTTACAAATGAACAGACACAAATGCAGACTTGACTACTTGGCAGTTGATTAAAGCAGATGTGTCCTTTTTCAGCTCTCAAAGGTTTGGGTCCTGTTCAACACTGGGTACAGAAATATATTCAATATACAGTCATTTGTACGTAAAGATTTTTTAAGTTGTAAGCACTTAGAAATATACATTTGATTGCATTTAAAGTGGCTGTAGACAACTTATCATAATGAAGTAGTTGATTGCACAAATTTGTAATGGATTTAAAATAAAGACGACATTAGCATTTAAATTGGCTCCCTATAAGACTTGCTTTCTCTATGAAATTATGTCTGGTTCTGAGTAGTGTTCTCCCTTTCACAATAAAAAGCCCAAACACAATACTTTCTGAATCACTGCAGGAAGTAATGTGCTAAAATGCAAATACAAATAGCTTACAGTAGCTCCCAATTAGTTGAACGATTGAAAAACCGCAAGGACTGTGGAAACACCTACTGGCAAAAGATTGTGGATGCAAATTATGCAAAGAGGAAGAAAAAAGATGCTATCTAAAGCTATATAACACAATCTGCATATTGACAGTATGAGTACAACAAAAACAGTATGCATGTTGATGCAAACGAAGATGTTCAGTAAACGATCAATCAAAATCGAAGGATCCAATGTATTTTTAAATGGAGCAGAAATAGAACTAGTCTCCCAGTGCAAGTATCTTGAACAGGGAGTGTCATATTGGACTCGCACTTGACTTTTTAAGAAGCATATCCAGAAAGTATCCAATACCATTCAATTCAACTTGCAACATTTTAAACAAATTAGACCTTTTTCTTAACTGTCAATGCTGCAAAGTCATACCTCCACTGTATGATTCTATCCCACATTGAATACTGTTTTACAAACTGGTCGTTTGCTTGTGCCACACACCTGAAACCCATAGAACAGCTGTTTAAGAGAGCTATCCAGGTGTTTGACAGAAAGCCACAGTCATACCACCACTGTACCATCCTCGAAAATCACAATTCTTGAGTTTTTGACAATTTTATGTCTTTTAAAAGTATGTGCTTTTTAAATAATATTTACATGGGCTGGAATTCATCCACAGAAAACACATTGGACGCAGCACTAGGTCAGAAACCAGAGGAGACTGTGAAGTCCACCACAGACGGACCACCTTTGGACAAAATGTCCTCTCCATTAAAGGCAGTTCATTGTGGAATAGCCCCCCCCAACTGAGATACGGGATTGTCCCACTCTCAATAGTTTTAAAGGTCAACTTAAAGAATAGTTGAGCAACAAACAGACGTGTAATCAACGCTAAATAAATGCACTTTAACACAGGGGTATCTCCTCTTGCACTTTATGTAGCGCTTTTATCTTATCTTGCACTTTATATATCATAGTTGCTACATTGTACTGCCATGTGGTAAATGCTTGTATGCTGCTCATGCCCTTTCTGCATATCGTGTATTTATTTTTGCTGTATGTATATATATATATATATATATATATATATATATATATATAAATGTCATGTTCTTATATGCTGTATGTGACGGGACTATAGATGGAAATTAGCTCAAAGCTAAAATGCGGCTCATTTACACTTGTAGGCATTATTTTTGTTTTAAAGTGTTCATCAATGTGCACTACGGTAGCCCTGACGAAAATTAAACATTCAAATATGTTATCGATGTCCCCATTCCCAGTTTATTTTGGGAATAATTGCGATGTTTTCTATGTTTTTGGTAGCTCTTAACAAAACAGAATTTTTGTAAAAGACTGCGACTCTAAAAGGCAAGTTTGTGATTTTAACACTGTTTCGATGAAACAATACATTATACAATATTACGACTTTTTGCCATATTTTTAACACAATCTTTTTTTTTGTGGTTGTAGGGCTTCAAGATATTTTGCATGTCATGCATAAACACGGTGTCATCTTTTCCTTGAAACTGACGTGCTCCCCGTTTTACAAAACAAGTTATTTTTCTGCTTCTTCATCCTCTGAATGTTCCTCCCCCGTCCCTCTTCCTTCAGCTGGCACAACAAGAATCAAGGTGGATCTGTGAAATGAAACACCTCTTACCAAAGCGTGACTTCCCTATTGAGAGCATGCGTCTTCGGCCGTAGGGTCTAAACCAATTGGCCATATATACTAACATGCAGAACGTACGGTATGTTTGAAGACTAACCATTTATCCAATTCAAGCTGTCTTTAAGATGTGACATTGCGCTCTGAGTATTCCCCGTAAAATGGTGACAAACTATTACTTATTCTTAAATTTGACCTCTTGCTGCTTGGTTGAAAATGATAGATGGAAAATAACTTTAAAAAAAAGACTCAAACAGCGAGGGACATTATACTGGTGAAAAAACTCTCAATTCTACAGATGACTCCCCCCACTCAACGCAATAAGTCCCTCCCTCCACTCAGCAAAGCATCTAAAACTAAGGACCCCACTAAGACGACAGTTTGAAAACTAGCTATGGATCTGAGAAAAAACAAGTCTCCCCCCGCGATTTGCAGCCAGGAACAAACTCCTGGACTACCATCATCACCACCATTCTGGACACCCGAATCTTGCAGTACTACTGCTGCTTATTTTGCTCCTTGGGCCAAGACGTCTCTGTTTATGGACACAGTGAAATCAGTGTTGGTTGATATTGTGGAGGGGGTGATACATCGGTAAAGAGAAGAAATATGCAACGGATGCCGAGTCAGTCACCCCGGCCAGAGGCAACACGATTGTCTGAATGACATGCCCGATTTTTTCTTCAGAAACAATTACAACGCGTTAATGAAAAGACTCTGGCTCACCGACTTCATTACTGAGATCGACCAGACTCTTATTGATAAAGACATTTTCACGGATGATTGGAGGATCCAAGGCGCTTCGGAGGCTTTTCTGCACAATCTCAAAAATTGTAGACGCCTCAAGGAGAGACTTGAAAAGATCCATGCCGAGTTGGATGGAGAAGAAGAAGACTAATAACCTGCAGTTGGTTGAAGCCAGGGATTTTTTCTTTTTCGATACATTGACTTTTTCTTTAAAGTAAAATAAAAATGGGGAACTACTATGCAAAACGCTCTGTATATATTGATCAGAATGTAGTTAATACCCTTTTAATAAGTGTGGGGATGAGGACGATTGAAAACAGAGTGAATAGTGATCCCCGTGTAAACAGAATGGCTGAAGTTTGTAAACTAGAAGACATTTTGGATATCGTTCATTCTGGCAGTACTATTCCTGGTCATTGGGAAACGATTGTAAACGAAACATTTAAAGTGGTCCTGGAATCTTCATTTTCCGAAACATTCTGGAACATTACCGAAGAAATGAAACAAACATCAAAAGTGTATCATGTGCTCTCATTGTATGCTCTGTTTGTAGATGTAATGCATCTTTGTGTCAAAAACAGCATACACATGAATATTTTGACTGAAGTGAAAAAACTCCATCATGATATTTCCAGTAATCTGGGGAATTCTAAGCTGGAGACGGTCCTGGGGATGTTACAATCAGTATAACTATTGATTTTGTGTGTGAATTTTTTTAAATGTAAATAGGACATTTTTAAAAAAAAAGAAAAAAAAGTATTTCTTACATTTTAAAAATTGCTGTCTTCATTATAGCAAGGGGAGCGTGTCTGATACATGTGTATTACAGTCCTTCACATGCACTGTTGTCTTCATTATAACAAGGGGAGGGTAACAGTGAAGATGTATGATACATGTGTATTGAAACGTGCGTATTATACCCCCACAGAAACACAGAAACATGGAAACACAGAAACACAGAAACACAGAAACCACTGAAACACTGAAAAAACACAGAAAAACTGAAACACCGACACACAGAAACACCAAAACACAGAGACACAGAACCACAGAAACACAGAAACACCGAAACACCGAGACACAGAACAACAGAGACACAGAAACACAGAAACACAAAAACACAGAAACACAGAAACACAGAAACACAGAAACACAAAAACACAAAAACACTGAAACACCGACACACCGAGACACAGAACCACAGAAACACAGAAACACAAAAACACAGAGAAACACAGAAACACTGAAACACTGAAACACCGAGACACAGAACCACAGAACCACAGAAACACAAAAACACAGAAACACAAAAACACAAAAACACAAAAACACAGAAACAAAGAAAACACAGAAACATAAAAACACAGAGAAACACAGAAACACAAAAACACTGAAACACAGACACACAGAACCACAGAACCACAGAACCACAGAAACACAAAAACACAGAAACACAGAAACACAGAAAGACAAAAACACAAAAACACAGAAACAAAGAAAACACAGAAACATAAAAACACAGAGAAACACAGAAACACAAAAACACTGAAACACAGACACACAGAACCACAGAACCACAGAAACACAAAAACACAGAAACACAGAAACACAGAAAGACAAAAACACAAAAACACAGAAACAAAGAAAACACAGAAACACAAAAACACAGAGACACAGAAAACACAGAAATACAGAACCACAGAAACACAGAAAACACAGAAAACACAGAAACACAGAAACACAAAAACACAAAAACACTGAAACACCGACACACAGAAATACCGAAAACACTGAAAACACAAAAAAAACAGGCTTGTGTGCTAGTATGGTTTTTGAATAAACACATCAGTATTTTAAAAAGTCGATGGGAGGCTGATACTATTTGACTTTTTAAAATAATGATACTAGAAACCATACTAGCACACAAGCCTGTTTTTTTTGTGTTTTCAGTGTTTTCGGTGTTTCTGTGTGTCGGTGTTTCAGTGTTTTTGTGTTTTTGTGTTTTTGTGTTTCTGTGTTTCTGTGTTTTCTGTGTTTTCTGTGTTTCTGTGTTTTCTGTGTTTCTGTGGTTTCTGTGTTTTTGTGTTTCTGTGTTTTCTTTGTTTCTGTGTTTCTGTGTTTTTGTGTTTCTGTGGTTCTGTGGTTCTGTGTTTCAGTGTTTCAGTGTTTTTGTGTTTCTGTGTTTCTCTGTGTTTTTGTGTTTCTGTGTTTCTGTGTTTCTGTGGTTCTGTGTCTCGGTGTGTCGGTGTTTCAGTGTTTTTGTGTTTTTGTGTTTTTGTGTTTCTGTGTTTTCTGTCTTTCTGTGTTTTTGTGTTTCTGTGTTTCTGTGTCTCTGTTGTTCTGTGTCTCTGTGTTTCGGTGTTTCTGTGTTTCTGTGTTTCTGTGGTTCTGTGTCTCTGTGTTTCGGTGTTTCTGTGTGTCGGTGTTTCAGTGTTTCTGTGTTTTTTCAGTGTTTCAGTGGTTTCAGTGTTTTCTGTGTTTCTGTGTTTCCATGTTTCTGTGTTTCTGTGGAGGTATAATACGCACGTTTCAATACACATGTATCATACATCTTCACTGTTACCCTCCCCTTGTTATAATGAAGACAACAGTGCATGTGAAGGACTGTAATACACATGTATCAGACACGCTCCCCTTGCTATAATGAAGACAGCAGTTTTTAAAATGTAAAAAACACTTTTTTTTCTTTTTTTTAAAAATGTCCTATTTACATTTTAAAAGATTCACACACAAAATCAATAGTTATACTGATTGTAACATCCCCAGGACCGTCTCCAGCTTAGAATTCCCCAGATTACTGGAAATATCATGATGGAGTTTTTTCACTTCAGTCAAAATATTCATTTGTATGCTGTTTTTGACACAAAGATGCATTACATCTACAAACAGAGCATACAATGAGAGCACATGATACACTTTTGATGTTTGTTTCATTTCTTCGGTAATGTTACAGAATGTTTCGGAAAATGAAGATTCCAGGACCACTTTAAATGTTTCGTTTACAATCGTTTCCCAATGACCAGAAATAGTACTGCCAGAACGAACGATATCCAAAATGTCTTCTAGTTTACAAACTTCAGCCATTCTGTTTACACGGGGATCACTATTCACTCTGTTTTCAATCGTCCTCATCCCCACACTTATTAAAAGGGTATTGACTACATTCTGATCAATATATACAGAGCGTTTTGCATAGTAGTTCCCCATTTTTATTTTACTTTAAAGAAAAAGTCAATGTATCGAAAAAGAAAAAATCCCTGGCTTCAACCAACCGCAGGTTATTAGTCTTCTTCTTCTCCATCCAACTCGGCATGGATCTTTTCAAGTCTCTCCTTGAGGCGTCTACAATTTTTGAGATTGTGCAGAAAAGCCTCCGAAGCGCCTTGGATCCTCCAATCATCCGTGAACATTTCTTTATCAATAAGAGTCTGGTCGATCTCAGTAATGAAGTCGGTGAGACAGAGTCTTTTCATTAACGCGTTGTAATTGTTTCTGAAGAAAAAATCGGGCATGTCATTCAGACAATCGTGTTGCCTCTGGCCGGGGTGAATGACTCGGCATCCGTTGCATATTTCTTCTCTGTACTGATGTATCACCCCCTCCACAATATCAACCAACACTGATTTCACTGTGTCCATAAACAGAGACGTCTTGTCCCAAGGAGCAAAATAAGCAGCAGTAGTACTGCAAGATTCGGGTGTCCAGAATGATGGTGATGATGGTAGTCCAGGAGTTTGTTCCTGGCTGCAACTCACGGGGGGAGACTTGGTTTTTCTCAGATCCATAGCTAGTTTTCAAACTGTCGTCTTAGTGGGGTCCTTAGTTTTAGATGCTTTGCTGAGTGGAGGGAGGGACTTATTGCGTTGAGTGGGGGGAGTCATCTGTAGAATTGAGAGTTTTTTCACCAGTATAATGTCCCTCGCTGTTTGAGTCTTTTTTTTAAAGTTATTTTTCATCTATCATTTTCAACCAAGCAGCAAGAGGTCAAATTTAAGAATAAGTATTAGTTTGTCACCATTTTACGGGGAATAGTCAGAGCGCAATGTCACATCTTAAAGACAGCTTGAATTGGATAAATGGTTAGTCTTCAAACATACCGTACGTTCTGCATGTTAGTATATCTGGCCAATTGGTTTAGACCCTACGGCCGAAGACGCATGCTCTCAATAGGGAAGTCCCGCTTTGGTAAGAGGTGTTTCATTTCACAGATCCACCTTGATTCTTGTTGTGCTGGCTGAAGGAAGAGGGAAGGGGGAGGAACATTCAGAGGATGAAGAAGCAGAAAAATAACTTGTTTTGTAAAACGGGGAGCACGTCAGTTTCAAGGAAAAGATGACACCGTGTTTATGCATGACATGCAAAATATCGGGACAACGATAACATATTTGTTTAATTTTCTTCAGGGCTACCGTAGTGCACATTGATGAACACTTTAAATCAAAAATAATGCCTACAAGTGTAAATGAGCCGGATTTTAGCTTTGAGCTAATTTCCATCTATAGTCCCGTCACATACAGCATATAACAACATGACATTTATATATAGCAAAAATAAATACATGATATGCAGAAAGGGCATGAGCAGCATACAAGCATTTACCACATGGCAGTACAATGTAGCAACTATGATATATAAAGTGCAAGATAAGATAAAAGCGCTACATAAAGTGCAAGAGGAGATACCCCTGTGTTAAAGTGCATTTATTTAGCGTTGATTACACGTCTGTTTGTTGCTCAACTATTCTTTAAGTTGACCTTTAAAACTATTGAGAGTGGGACAATCCCTTATCTCAGTTGGGGGGGGCTATTCCACAATGAGCTGCCTTTAATGGAGAGGACATTTTGGCCAAAGGTGGTCCGTCTGTGGTGGACTTCACAGTCTCCTCTGGTTTCTGACCTAGTGCTGTGTCCAATGTGTTTTCTGTGGATGAATTCCCCCAAGGGGAGGGGGGCCAGCCCATGTAAATATTATTTAAAAAAACACATACTTTTAAAAGACATAAAATTGTCAAAAACTCAAGAATTGTGATTTTCGAGGATGGTACAGTGGTGGTATGACTGTGGCTTTCTGTCAAACACCTGGATAGCTCTCTTGAACAGCTGTTCTATGGGTTTCAGGTGTGTGGCACAAGCAAACGACCAGTTTGTAAAACAGTATTCAATGTGGGATAGAATCATACAGTGGAGGTATGACTTTGCAGCATTGACAGTTAAGAAAAAGGTCTAATTTGTTTAAAATGTTGCAAGTTGAATTAAATGGTATTGGATACTTTCTGGATATGCTTCTTAAAAAGTCAAGTGCGAGTCCAATATGACACTCCCTGTTCAAGATACTTGCACTGGGAGACTAGTTCTATTTCTGCTCCATTTAAAAATACATTGGATCCTTCGATTTTGATTGATCGTTTACTGAATATCGTCGTTTGCATCAACATGCATACTGTTTTTGTTGTACTCATACTGTCAATATGCAGATTGTGTTATATAGCTTAAGATAGAATGTTTTTTCTTCCTCTTTGCATAATTTGCATCCACAATCCTTTGCCAGTAGGTGTTTCCACATGCCTTGCGGTTTTCCAATCGTTCAACTAATTGGGAGCTATTTGTATTTGCATTTTAGCACATTACTTCCTGCAGTGATTCAGAAAGTATTGTGTTTGGGCTTTTTATTGTGAAAGGGAGAACACTACTCAGAACCAGACATAATTTCATAGAGAAAGCGAGTCTTATAGAGAGCCAGTTTAAATGCTAATGTCGTCTTTATTTTACATCCATTACAAATTTGTGCAATCAACTACTTCATTATGATAAGTTGTCTACAGTCACTTTAAATGCAATCGAATGTATATTTCTAAGTGCTTACAACTTAAAAAATCTTTACGTACAAATGACTGTATATTGAATATATTTCTGTACCCAGTGTTGAACAGGACCCAAACCTTGGAGAGATGAAAAAGGACACATCTGCTTTAATCAACTGCCAAGTAGTCAAGTCTGCATTTGTGTCTGTTCATTTGTAAAACGTGGAATTCGGTTTCTTTTTAATGACCTAGGCGGATTTTGGCTTTTTTTCTCTTGCCAAGATACTTTTAGACACACTTTGAGGTATGCAAAACCTTAAAACTAGAACACTGATGGCTGGCTTACGCTGCAAACTTCATCACCTTTTAACAAGAGAGTAAGTATATAAAACGTTATTTTGTATATTTTACACATCAGCAGAAACAGAGAGAGAGAGATGGCAGGCACCTTTGCAGACACTTTGTTTTAGAGAGAACCCCTCCCCCCTCTGTCTAGTGATAAGATGGCAGGAAGGGGGGAGGAGGGGACAGGGCCAGACACACACACACACACACACACACACACACACACACACACACACACACACACACACACACACACACCCACACACACACACACACACACACACCAAAAGGCCTGACAGCCATAGGACGAGGTAAGGGTGACAGTAAGGGAGTGTGTGACTAACTTTTGGCTAGGAAGGTGCTTTCTTTGTTCTGATCAGCCCCAATCTGCATACTCTGTCTGAATACATTGAGAGTTACTTTTGACTCTAACAGTGTTCCACTGGAGTCATAGCTTTCTGAACTTATTTCTTAGCAGCAATTCGGTTTCTTTTTAATGGCTTAAGCGAATTTTGGCTTTTTTTTCTCTTGAAAAGATGCTTTTAGACACACTTTGAGGTATGCAAAGCCTTAAAATCTAGAACACTGATGGCTGGCTTACGCTGCAAACTTCATCGCCTTTTAACAAGAGAGTAAGTATATAAAACGTTATTTTGTATATTTTACACATTAGCAGAAACAGAGAGAGATGGCATTGAAAATATGTACATACACATTACAAACATGTAGATAGTAGACAAAAACTCAAAAGAATTTCCCAGCCTTTCTGTGTTCTGATCAGCTCTGAATCCGCATATTTTGGTCTGGATATATTGACACCCCCGAGTCTCCTCTCAACCCCCTCCTACCTGCTTTTTCTATACTTTTACAGCCTCAGCCGACTGCAGGACCTTGGGTGTTAAGAGACAGGAGTCTTCATCTCCATGTGAAGACATCCGTGACTGATTCACACACACACACACACACACACACACACATCAATCTGGTGCACTTTGAGAGCAAAATGAAGAGATCTATGGATACATCTCTCAACCATATGAAACAGAACTGTAAGCAGCTTTTTCTATGGATATTTTTCAGATCACTCCCCTTTTAAACGTTATTCTTGTTTTACTGTCATTTAGGCTAGTATTTCCTTTTTAGTGAGTGAGTTACTCCGATGAGTACAAGGAGACAGCGGTTGGTACTCTGGTACAGTTGTGGTGAAGGCATCTGACGTACTTGAACCAAAATGTCTACATGCATAGCAGAAGATGGCATCTTTTTTACATGAATATTCCAATCTCTGTTTTGAAACCATGAGCTGCATGGCTGTAAGTTGTCACAGTCGTCTCGCTGATTAAACCCATATCGAGGCGTCTCTTGGCCATTTTTTCTTTTTGGAAAGATGACTTGATGATTGGAAATGACTGGCTTTTTATCTGCACGGGGTTCTTTCTTTTTTATCTCACTCCACCCCCTCGGTCTTCTGACATCACATAATTGGGGCGGGCCCTTCTGTCACTTTTATGCATATTAATGTGATGGAAGCGGCATTTTGTTTTAATAGACTTGGGGGCGGGCCCACCTGTCACTTTTTAAGCATACTAATGTGATTGAAAAAATTATGATACACCATAAGGCGCAACAGTGGGGGATTTTCACACCTGTGAATACACATCAACCCCCTCCTATCGACGGATCTCACACCTACTTGGGATATCACACCTACTTGAGATCTCACACCTCGATCAAAGGGGAGGCGGGACTTAGCTCATTTGCATAATGGGGGGAGGTGTGACCTGTCACTTTTGTATGCATACTAATGAGACGAAAGCGGGATGAATATTACTACTGCTTTGTCAAATAGTTTGTTCTCTTTGACTCTTCTGATGCACCTCTCCACATGGACCCCAAGCCTGGGCAGCAATTAGTGATGGGAATTATGGCTCTTTGAAGGGAAAATAAGCGAAATAATAACCAGGATAATGATTGACTGTATTGCCAGACCTAATGTCAATAATCTTCTTTGTAAACATGACACAAGGTGGCGCCATATCCATGTCAGTGAATGTACTAATTTGAATTTACCCTCTGTATGTGTTAAGTAAATAAAGTTGTATTCAACTCAATTCTAAAGTTGCTTATCTGTTGATCATCAAGTAATGCTTAATGTAATAGTCAACTAAACTTGAGTATCTTATCTGTTGATCATCAACTAATGCTTAATGTAATAGTCAACTGAACTTTAGTTGCTTATCTGTTGATCATCAACTAATGCTTAATAATAGTAAACTGAACTTTAGTTGCTTATCTGTTGATCATCAACTAATGCTTAATAATAGTAAACTGAACTTTAGTTGCTTATCTGTTGACCATCAACTAATGCTTAGTTACTTGTCGGTTTGAACGGTGCTGTTGAATGTCAACTGATGCACTGTTGACATGCTACTAAATGTCAACTGATGACTTATAGAGTGTTAACTATGGACTATCAAAATAAAGTGTTACCTATATATATATTTTATATATAACTAATGAATTATAACCTCAAAACAAATAATAATACAAAAAATAACATAGGACAATACATAATATAATAAATCCACAATATGATAACGTGTGGTACCAGAGGTTGCGCTAGACTTTTTTGCTGTCTGTCATTTTGACGGAGGGGATCAGTGGCGGCCGGCCCATAGGGGCGCTAGGGGCGCCGCCCCACCTCTTCCCACATACAATTTTTTTTATTAAAAAATAAATTAAATAAAAAAATATATATTTAAAAAAATATATATTTAAAAAATATATTTATTTTTTATTTTTAATGAACAAGGTAAATATCATACAATTCGTATCAGTAAAATGTATAATCTACAATAAAATCTTGTTTAAAATTGTGTTACGATGTCTAAAGTTACTGATAAGTCACATGTTTCCTGCCTAGCCTTGCCCTTGGCATTAGTTTATCATTACGGGGCGCTGCCCCCGAGCCAAACAGCAGCAACCAGCACGTTGCAAAAGTCTCAATCGTAAACTGTGCCGCCGAAACATAATTTCAGCCAATCAGCGCCGTCAAATATTTTGGTCACTAGAGCGCTCACGTTGGCGCCCACGTTGCTTACGTGCGTTGACGTGAGTTGTTTTTTAGACTCGTGAGGAACTGGGGTAGTATCTATAGTAACGCAGTGTAGGCGGAGCCGTGACGTCATCTTCAATTAGCTCCCCAGAAAAACAACACAGCCGTTAGCTCTTAGCACTCAGAGCTCACAGCTCTTCATATCTGTTCAGAAACTAGACAAAAGTTAAACAAGTACAAACCACATACTGTCTGTGTCATGGCGAATACAGTCGCTGGTTTATTTATGTCTGTATAGGCCGTTGTTGTGAGTGTGGACGGTCGGAGCATTTACAACGTTAGCTTAGCCAAATCTCCATTAGAAAACACGCATTTTAAAAGGTTTTTCACCTGCCGTCTGTCTGCAGACTTGTCAAAGCCTTAATTCATGGTTTTTACTATCCGGTATCAGTATGTTGTTACTTCGGCATCATTTTGAAACGTGTATTACAATTAAATCACGGTCAAATATGTTCATCTTGTTGTAGTTGTAGCCCCCTTGGCAGCGATTCTCTCTCTAGTTTAGACTGCGGTCAAGCCAGCCTCCACTCGGAAAAACCTAGTCAAGCCAGCCCTCATGTGATATTGCGGTGCGCGAATATCCTATGCATTACGGTAGAGTAAAAAAAAATCCTCCCTCTGTGTTTAGATGAGAATAAAACAAAAACGGTCCAGTATCAAAGACTCATTTCACTTCAGGGTGATAGCAGGACATCCCATCTAGTCACTCAGAAAAAATCAGGACATTCTGATGTAGAGTTTCAAAATAAAAGACCTTTGAAATCTCTATTGTATGAGTTATCATCCATGTTTTTAGAAAAATAATTTTTTTACCACTGGACAGGATCATAACATTTCCGTCAAAATCCATTATTACAAGTCAGTTTCTACACAACTGACGGGGGGAAGAGCACGCTGGTGAATTGTCAACGGGGGGGGGGGTTTGTGAACTGTTAGCGCCGGTGTTGTGTCAAATGATGCACCCCCACCGTGAAATGCGCCCCGTGTCACGGGAACGCACATTTCTAAATGAAACGTTTAGACCTTAAAACGAACAGTAAACGTTCATGTTTTTTTTAATGTTCATTTTCAGACTGTGAGTCGTTTAGTGGTAGCTGGTCCCTCGGCTCATGTCGTCCCCTCGGGCCACCTGTGCGTCAACAAAACACCCCAACCATAAAAATACGGAGCGAAAAGTCTAAACACAAGAATCATGACTTGCTAGCCTACCACTAAACGACTGCAAATTACCATTAAAAAACCCTGGACGTTTACTTTTCGTTTTAAGCATCGTTTTAAGGTGTAAACGTATCATTTTCAAATGCGCGTTCTCGTGACAAGGGGTGCATTTCACGACGGGAGTACATCATTTGGCACAACAACGGTGTTATGCATGCCCACTGCACCTCGCGGGAGCACGCAACAGCGTAAAGCAAAAACATTTCAATGATTTGTACGGCAAAATCAGGTCCAGAAACGACATAACGGCATAACACCGCAGCTCTGCTGCGGGGAAACGTTGGCGCTGTTCTGTGTTTGTTCTAATCCGTCAAAATGACGGACTGCTTTCAGATTTTTCCGTCATTGTTAAAAAAAATCCGTCGTAGACGGAATATATTCGGTTAACGCGACCATGTGTGGTACACTAATGTTTCATTTCATTTCAAACCTTTATTTATTCAGATTGGACCCTTGAGATCATAGATCTCTTTTACAAGGGAGACCTGCAGCAATTTAAGTTCCACATGAAACATAAAACAACATAAAAACAAACAATAGAGGATATCATACAACATATTTACATACTTAACAACATTTACAAATACCCATAGTTTCAGAAAGCATTTCACTTAGACGTGCTTTAAAAACATTCAGAGAAATAAAATTGCTCAATTTCAATTGTAGCTGTAGACTGTTCCAAGCAAATGGAACTGCGCACATAAAAGCTGTTTTACCTAAGACAGTCCTTACTCTTGGCACATCTAACAAGACTACATCATGCGATCTCAGACAATAACTGCTTGCAACTTTCTGCTTTATCAGTGAACAGATGTAATACGGGAGTTTGCCCAACATAGCTTTATAAATAAATGTGTACCAATGACTGAGCCTCCGTACAGTGAGTGATGGCGAAGACCGGAAGTACTCGGGCTCACAACCAGCCGCCGGAAGTTGATAGACGCCATCTTGTGCAACTAGCCTATACCGATGATGTCATGCTGCTCATTGTCTTCTTCTTCTTGGCAGCATTTGAAGGTGGTTTGGAAAGGAATGGTTCTTCCTATAACATAGAAATAAATGTATTGCCTTATATATATGCAACTTGTCATGGCTGATGAATATAAGTTATAAATGGTGAATATAATGTAATATGGTGAAATGTTGCTATGGATTAACTGATTTCCTCAAAAGCTAGACACTATATTAACTGTATCTCACTTCCACAATTTAATTAAACAGGCCAGCATATATGCATGGTACGTTAGATGAAACCCAGCCACCATGGCAGTAACCATCACTCCTAAAACTACGATGCTATTATAAATTATATATAAACACGTTTATTAAACTGCCATATACTGCATATGACTGACAGTATGATGCCGACAAACACAAACCACCAAATCTAAAATGGAGAAATTTAAACAAATTAAATTACATCATGGTCTTCGATGTCAGAGAGAAGCTTCCTCTTCGGTTCTCTCTTCCCTCGGCCCAGTTCCGGTGACTGCGGCTCTGCACTGCCTAACCGCACAAACTCGTCCCTGTGCCGCAGAAGATGCTTACGTTGAGCTGAAAAGAACAATAATAATATAATATATACAGGAGTGGCTATATATGTACACATCAATGCTGGTAGTCTGAGAATATAGACATTGCAGTCTAACTGGGACTTAAAGATATCAATGTTTCTCACCAGCTAGCACACACAGTTTTTGTCCAACATTTGTTTCTTACAATTATAAATTACTACAAAATGTACTGGACAATTTACTCTATTCCCCGTATACTACACATGCAGCCTCATCTATAGCAAGGTTTATAGGATTATAGTCTACTAGATCTATAGTCCATTCCATTCTATTGTGGCGCCTAATTTGTTTAGTCTTAAGTCAATTAAGACAGTTACATGTAGGTAAATTCTTGCACAATACTTCAATATTACTTGTTGACTGCTTATTTGTGTAATGCAGCAGTCGGACCACACACTAATTAGATTTTTTGGAATTAGCAAAAGTTATTTGGCAAAACAAGTGCCCCCACCCCTAAAAATGCCAAATAACTTTTTCCAGACACGCAAGACATGTGGGACTTTTGGTTCCATGATTCGGAGCAGAGATTAATCTCAAAACATTCAGAGCAGACTCAGATTGATCTCAAAAGTGTGAGTAATTTCCGATATTATAAAGCTCATATACTATTTCCAATATTATTTCATAAAAACGAAGCTATGAGTGAGGATACATTATTTAGACCTAGCTCTAGTAAAATATCTATAGATAGATATATATTTATTGTGTGGATTCTGCTTACCTGCAAACTTGACCACCTTAGCCAGCGACAATTGGGTATCGCTCCCCTCCACTCCGCCTTTGGGCCACGCCACTTTAACAACCGTTTCATTCACCGACACGGATTCCATTGTCAAAGACGAAGGCTCTTGGATCCACGACACCTTGCCGATGTCAACCGCATTCTCATTAAAAAAGTCAAAGAGAGCGAAACCCATTTTCTTTGCCATCTATTCCACAACTAGTTCTTGAATCTTGGTAAAGCTGATACAACATACAAATACAATAATCAGTGATAATGCGTTCAACTTCAGAATGAATATATCTTCTCCAGCGATCAAAAATCCCGCTAATATACTGCCTTGAACTCTGGGTAAGAGGTTTCGGATTGTCCAATCACATTTAGGATAAGTCCCGATCCACTTCCGCCGGATATTGGATAAGAGCTGGGGCGGTTTTGGCGCAGTGGTTAGCAGTGGTTAGAGCGTTGGTCATCAGATCAAGGGGCGTTGGTGAACTCCAGTTCAAATCCCGCCTCGGCCGCCACTGCGTCAGGCCGTTGTGTCCTTGGGCAAGACACTTTACCCGCATTTTCTCCTGTGGGTAATGTCCACAGTAATGACTCTTACATGTCTGATATGTGTAATTTGTAATTGTAAAGCGCTTTGAGCACCTGTAAAAGCGTTCTAATAAAAAATGTAATGCATTATTATTATTATTATTAAGAGCTATTTGCTCATTGGATAATCCGTACCTCGCCCGCCAAATGCTCAATTCGGCATCATCATCCATACACGCTTGAGAACACGGCCACGGTAAACGTTATTTTCTTGATCCTGTTCACAATATATGGAACACTTGTCACTTAGTGCTTGTATTATCAATAGCTCGATAGCATCCAGTTTTTGACACCCCATGCATGAACATTACCACAATTCAATATAATTATGTTTATAAATTCGTAACATATATGTTTCTTGCATCATCTTGAATAGTGTGGTGTGGATTTGTTGTCAACATGTTTGCATTCGGTTAAAAAAAGACATGTTTGGGGATCTCCATTTCAAGCTTGAAAGCAGCACCTACTTCACCACATAGAAAACTGCAGGTGGTCAGATAAAGATGAATAAAACACGATTACCGTCCGCAATATATTGCGATCGCGCCGATACTCGATCTTTATTCAGGTAGAACAAGTTTGCTACCACTTAACCAGCCCAAAAAAGTTAATTTCTAGCCCTGGTAGATCCCCCCCCCCCCCCCCCCCCCCCCCCCAATCCCAATGGGCCCTATCAGGGTGACACCACTCCCCCTACCCGCCAAGGTGTGGGAAAGGGACAGGAGAGCCTTCGAAGTTAGAATGCATTATGGATCATCCAAAAAAGCCCTGGCCTGACCCCAGGCTCCTTTTTGCTTGCAGCTATCCGCCTTTGATCTCATCTGTAAAATTGTTGTCCCCCCTCCCTTCCAAATTCCTGTATCCTCCCCTGTAGTTACACAATAATGCTTTAGTCATAAGAAATATAAAATGATAAGAAATATAATCGGGTGAAATTGGCAAAAATTAGATTTATCAATTGAACCAAAATATTTCATTTATAAATTTGACAACTCAAGCCATTTTTGACAGACAGAATTAATTTATAAATACTTGATAGCATAATACATGTTTATGATATGTCAACAGGGTGGTCATAGTAGATAACTTATTATGCAGATTAAGAGTCGGTTGCCAAAAATGCTACAATGTCATGATTTGAATTTATTTTATTGTTTCTTTGCACCTTAGATGTAGACCATGGATGTGCCGAAGAACCCGACAAAGAAGCGCTATAAACAGTATCTAACAGATGACTCGTTACAAATACCAGAGTCGACAGCACGATACAGAAAATCACCATGGCAAAAGAAAGGTGGGTAATAATATAATTCATTCACAGACAGCCAGAAGACAGGACATTATTTTTAATCTATACCAGGCTCCAGTGAGACTTTGGGCAGGAACAGCATGCATACTGCATAACTGGGAGTTGGGTGGCTGGATAAAAATTACAATGGTTGATGAAAAAAACTGGATTTAGAATTTAAAACAAAATGGATTATTTTATTTAATAACATTTATTTTAAATCAAAGTTGTGTTACATAACAACTAAATGAGTTATTGTTATAAGTACCAAATTATGTTCTTATCAACAACTATACAATTCAAACTTATCAAATTATTTGAATCAAACCACCCTGTTGCAGTGTTGCTCGTGTCTTGTGTCGTGGGAGGAAGGGGGGTGCAACAGGCAAGAATGACTAGTTAAAAACCTTCCTCAGATAAGGAAATGTACAAAAATAATTTGCCATTGTTCCTTTAACAACCATAATTTAATGCAAATTTGTATATTTTTGTTTGCCGCCGTGAGCAACCGATAGGGCTAGATGTTGGCCCTGAATCTGATGACGAGTTGTCACAATCTGACAGTGCAACACATCGTGGTGCCCATGGACAGAGGCTGCATTCAGGACCCGGGGCTCATGCCAGCTCATCAGAGGGCAACTGTCCCAAATTCCGGAACATGCCGCGTGTGAGGCAGTCCCAGGATCACCCGACAAAGGTAGCAGCTCTGCAGAAGGCGCTGGGCAATGTGATATCTCGAGTGAATCAGTGAGCCCTTGTGACATATCAGGTGGATCATCTGACAGCTGTGATGCTGCATGTGCATACAGCGATACACCTGTTTCTCATACCATTGAATACAGAGAAGAGGCCAATGTTGACTCATATTTAAATGCAGTGGATCAGCAGCCAGATGTTGCTGAGAATGAACAAGGGATTGGTCCTGTTGGAGACAATAGAGTGAGTAATGTTTTCTACATGTATTAAGCATATATTTTTAACAGGCCGTATAGTCAATAGGCAGTAATAATACACAACAAAAAAGACAAGATAACAAAGACAGTGGTAAAAAACCCACTTGAAACCAGGGTTGGCTCCAATACCTCCAAGTGCTTGAACGTGTACAGTGCTTGAATATAGACCTGTTAGTACTTGTTGATACTTGGTACCTGATGGTTACAAACATTATTTACATGTTATTGGACTTTTACTTGATGAAAGTACATGACAGAAAGGTATTTCTGACAGGAAGGGCAGAAAATAACAGAAACCTGTTTATGGCATATTTTGATATTTACGTGTCAGACCTGGAGGAAAATATCTTAATGGAACATTTACTGCCATTCCTATAATCAGTGGCGGCCACCCCCCTCTTCCAACATGTTTGATTGTCATTAAAAATAAAAAATAAATAAAAAAATATATTCCCAAAAATATATATTTTTTATTTTTAAAGAACAAGGTAAATATTATATAGTTGGTATCAGTAAAATGTATAATCTACAATCAAATATTGTTTAAATCTTTTTTTACGATGTCTAAAGTTACTGATAAGTCACATGTTTCCTGCCTGGCCGCAGCGTGTATCATTACCCTCTCTCGTCCGGGCGGTAGAAAGGAGCCCTCAGCCAGAGCAGCTGCAGCCAACAAGCTGACTGTTGCTATCTGTAAACTATGCCGCCGAAACATAATTTCAGCCAATCAGCGTCGTCAGATCTGATGCTCAAAGGGCGCCCTTTCAGCGCCCTGGCCTGTGTTTCAGTCTTCTTCTTAGCGTGTCCACAAGGCAGTCAGTTACAGGGCTTGGTCAGATGTGGTTCAGCCACAGCTGAACACATTGCTGTCCCTTCTCATTAAACTCTGCCAAGTCCGATGTTGTGCAGGGTTGCTCCAGCAGGGGGCATATCAGGAGGTGTTGCATGGTTTGTGGTTCAATGCCGCAGTCACACACAACGTCCCCGTCATTTAGGTATCCCCATTTGGCGAGAGTGGCTTTTGCACGTCCAACACCAGATCTTATTCTGTTTAGGCATTTCCACACTGCGTAGTTGGTGTCTGCTCCAGGGGGCAGTGCCTCGCTCGCCTTAAGCTCCATTGTTGTTGCTGATGGGAGGTTGTCAAGTCTTTCTTCCCACCGAGTGACTCTTTCACTGCTTGTGCTCAGTGTTCCGAGGGGTGGGACGCTCTTCAGGAAACTTTTCCTGGATTTAAGGCGGCTTTTGGCTGGCACATGGCCAAAGAGAGGATGTCTTTGGTCAGTAGACTGTTGTTGGCGCTCTTTCTTGCTTGCTGCATTTCGTCGTATCTCTGGTGGGGCTATGCCTGCCAGGATGTACAGACGGTCTGTAGGTGTTGATTTCAGGCAGCCTGTGATAATGCGGCAGCTAGCATTGAGGGCGGGATCCAGCTTCTTGGCATGGGCAGCTCGTTCCCATACTGGGCAGGCAAACTCGGCAGCTGAGTAGCAGAGGGCTAGTGCGGTTGACTTCAGAGTCTGTGGGTTTGCACCCCAGATCGTGCCGGTGAGCTTGCGGATGATGTTATTCCTCGCACTCACTTTGCACTTGGTCTTTTCAGTGTGGGTCTTAAAAGAGAGGCTTCTGACCAGGGTTACCCCTAGGTAGACTGGGTGCTCACAGTGTTCAAGGGAGGTTCCTGACCAGCTGACCTTCAGTTGGCGCTTGGCTTCACGGTTTCTCAGGTGGAAGGCACACACCTGTGTCTTAGATGGGTTTGCACGTAGGTAGTTCTCTTCATAATAAGGTGTTAGCTCTGCCAGAGCGTTAGAGAGTCTGTCTTCCACAGTTTTGAAATCAGTGGCTTGTGCACCTATACCAAGATCGTCTGCATAGATGAAGCGGCGGGTGTCTACACTTTTTGGTTGGTCGTTGGTGTAGATGTTAAAGAGAAGTGGTGCAAGCACACTTCCCTGTGGGAGGCCATTCCTGAGTCTTCGCCACCTGCTTTTCTTTCCTCCTAGCTCAACGAAGAAGTGCCTATTTTCAAGCATGCTTTCAATCAGCTCTGTCAGTCGGGTGTCTCTTGTGGTCTCCAGGATCTTACTGAGGAGACGTATGTGGTTGACTGTGTCATAGGCAGCTGAGAGGTCGACAAACACCGCACCAGTGACCCTCCCTTCCTCATATCCGTCTTCGATGTACTGGGTGAGGTTGAGTACTTGGCTAGTTGTCGACTTGCCAGGGCGGAAACCTGCTTGTTCAGGGATGAAGTGTTTGTCAACAAAGGCACCAATTCTGTTGAGGATCAGACATTCAAAGAGTTTGTAGGTGTGGCTCAAAAGTGAGATTGGTCTGAAGTTCTTGGGAGCGGATGGATCTTTCCCAGGTTTCAGCAGTGCTGTAATGTGGGCTTTCTTCCAGATGTTAGGGAGCTTGTGTGTTGTTAAGCAGTCATTGTAGAGCTGTAGGAGCCACGTCTTTGCCTTGTGACCGAAGTGCTTGATCTGTTCCGTTGCGATATTATCCAGTCCAATTGCCTTTCCTGGTTTGAGGATAGAGATTCCCCCTTCCAGCTCTTCCATAGTGAGCTGTCTTGTAAAAGCAGGGTCCTCGATGTATTTCTTGCGGTTCAGCTTGCGGTCTTTTTCCCTCTCTTTCTACTCTTTCCATTTTCGAGCAATTGGTTGGCAACTTGGTTGGCCGTGACCTTTGGGTGCTGAGGAGCTGCTTTAGGGTCACCTCGTAGCTTGTGAATAAGTGCCCATGCTTTCTTGCTGTTTTTTGACATGTCTGTGGACTCTATAAGAGCATTCCAGGTCTTGCTTCGCTCTTGGGCAATGCTTTCCATCACCTTCTCGCCTTGGGTAGTTGTTTCATCTGAGAAGGGATCTGCTTTAAACATGCTGACGTAGTTGTTATAGAGTCCTGCACAGTCCTTTGAAAGTCCCGGTATATTTTCAACTCTACATCCTCGTGGGATATGTTTCCGAGCAGTTTTCAGCACCAGGTTAGCAAATTGGTCGTAGTTCTTGCTAACTGGTATTATGTTTGTGATCTTTTCTTCCAGCTCGTTGGTGAAACCTTTCCAGTCTGCTTTCTTGTAGTTGAAGCGCCTTTTAAAGAGCACGATGGTTGGGACTACAGCCGCATTGATTAGGATCCCAATGGGACGGTGTTGGCTTGATGGAATAGGGTCCAGCACCGTCTTTTTACACAATCCTGCGATGTTACTTGTGACCATGGTGAGATCTGGGTTGAAGCCACGTTTCCAGCGAGCACTGAAAAACGAGTGTGGTAGCTTGGGGTCATGGATCAGACTTGGTTGGTTAGTATCCATCCAGTCCTCTACTGCTTCTCCATCCTTGTTCATTTCAGGGTAGCCCCACTGGATACTGTGCCGGTTGAAGTCACCAATAACGATCTGTGGTTTGCCGTGTATTTTGGGGATTGGCTGGGAAAATACAAAGTCTACAGGTGGTGGTTTGTAGACAGATGTTACTACAACACTGCTTAGCTCAACAGTTAGGACTTCAATATTATGGCCATCTGACATATCTGTATCTTCTATAGCTGAGCCTGTTTTTACAAATATAGCACTGCCATACTGCCGGTGAGGTCGCTCAATGGCCAGGACCATTTCTGGTACGGTGGGGCGATTGTTTTCACTCCCTCTGTGCGTCTCTTGCAAGCAGAGGACGTCACAGTGTTGCTTGCTGCATAGGTTGGCTAAGATGGTTTGTTTTGCAGAGGAGAACCCTTCAATGTTCACAGATATGACTGTCAATGCCGGTCTTGAGGGGGTCCCTCGTTTACGACATCAACCTTTGTGTCTATCTCCAGGCATGATGTTTTCTCTTGGTGTTCTGTGGCTTACTTACAGCTTTCAGCGTAGCTTGTAGCGTAGCTTGTGCAGACTAGCTTGCGGCTAGCGTAGCTTGTGGCTTGTAGCGTAGCTTGTGGCTGTTTTGTAGTTTGTAACTGTTGCTTGTAGTGGTGATAGGATTAGCAGTATCTAGTCGATCTAGTTGATCTTGTCGATCTTGTCGATCTCGTCAATACTCCCAGGGCCGCGACGTGGACGCTCCTTTCATGGCCCCCTGTGTGTCAGTGAGTTGTTTAGACTCGTATCCAAGGTGACGCTACAGTAGTTGTCTGCAGGTGTAGACTCCGGTGTTAGTGGATCGCCGGAGCTGTAGATTAACATTTACATGCTTATTGTAGTTGTAACTGCAATGCATGTAGCACCATGGAGCATGTGTGGGCTGGACCTGTATTTTACAGGAAAGGAGTGATCAGAGGGTCGAGTTGTCGATTCTTTTTCAGTTTTCATCTTCCTCACCCTCTCAGACTTTGAGTTGCACACACACACACACACACACACACACACACACACACACACACACACACACACACACACACACACACACACACACACACACGCAATGTTATTATGTTGTTATTATTAAATATTTTCCACCAGCCGCCACTGCCTATAATCCTATCATAATAGCTGATAATTCCTGTGCTAAACTTGCTATCTGTTTGATTCAAAGAAGTCCAACAATCCACTCCATATATAATTGGGTGTTATGAACAATTTACACTATAATAATACAGTGAAAATGTTAGGAGCCCAGGTGAAAAAATCTAGAAGCCCAGATTGTGCTGGCATTTATAAATGATTAAATATGTTTTCTTTTTTTAAAACAATAACATACATTTGCGTTATTTATTTAGGCCTATTCATCACAAAATGTGTGGCCACCTTTCATATTGGTGGAGCCACATGTCCACCCTCTCATCTTCTCAATCACTATCCATCTCATTGTCCTCACTCGAAGACTGTTAAAAAATTATGGCAGTATAATTTATGTACCAAGTATCTTTGACACAGAAGCACATGTACATGTATTCCGCACGTATATGCGCTTCACTTTAACGTATATTGCTAGTATTATAATGTTTTTTTTTCTTTCTTTTATAGGATGCTCCTCGTGACTTTGATGGTTTGGAGATGGACAGGCCTATTTATGACGAGCACCCAACCGGGGACTTGTGAGTATCCCCACACCCGCCCGGCGCCTCACACCTTGAGCAACTCCGGAGAAGAATAGAGTCCAACCCCTATCCAGAAGTAAGGTTCCAGAGCCAACGCTGTGCGTAGAGGTGAGCCCAACCAGATCCAACTGGTAACGCTCCACCTCCCGCACAAGCTCCGACTCCTTCCCCCCCAGAGACGTGACGTTCCACGTCCCCAAAGCCAGCTTCTGTCGCCCGGGTCTGGTCCGTCGAGACCCTCTGCCTTCACTGCCACCCTTCTGGCAGCGCACCCGACCCCATCGCTGTTTCCCGTAGGTGGTGGGCCCGCGGGACGGAGAAGCGGAGGTGTTGCCCACGTCGCCTTTTCGGGCTGTGCCCGGCCGGGCTCCGTGGCAAGCCTGGCCACCAGACGCTCGCCGACGAGTCCTCCTTCTGGGCCTGGCTCCAGAAGGGGACCCCGGGCTTCCTCCGGGCCGGGTATCCTCACTTCGTGTGTCGTCTTTCAGGAGGTCTCAAATCAATGTTCCAAAATCCGTCACGAGATTTCGCTCATTGTACTAATATGGTTGATATAATACATAACATATTATTATTCTCGTAAAAGGGCTCGCTTTGGCAAAAACCTGATCCATACAGCCCTAAATAATAACAATTAACCATCACGTGTGGTGCTATCTGTAGTTGTTTGTCTTATTTTTTGTTGATGTCAAACAACATGGATTTCAAGTCAATTTACGAAAGTAAATCAAGAAATTAAGCAAACAAGCTGATCTTCAAGTTCCTCAAAAACACTGGTCTGAGGACAAGGATTTAATATGAACATTTAATAAATCAACAGTAGGTGGCGATATATGCTCCAAGGGGAAGCGATTCGCCAATAAAGACAAAAGAAGAAGAAGAAGAAGAAGAAGAAGAAGAAGAAGTAGTAGAAGAAGAAATACGCTAACGTTACAAACAGTCACAACACTGTTACTCTGTTTTTACTGACATGTAACATTTGATTTCACCTTGCTCTATTTTTTTAACGTACGTTCAAAAACGGGAACATTTTTGGGAGTTTCAACCGGTTACCAGCCACCGAAAACGGGGACTCTGCCCGGAAACGGGGACGTTTTGGTCACCCATCCGACTGTGTTTACCGCTAAGCACACACGCTAACATTAAGACTAGCTCACTTGGGGTTGAGGCTTTTTTACACGTTGCTTGACTGCCTGCCCACATATCTGATCTAAACATAGTAACGTGTATTGTGGAAAAAAATTATTTAAAGTTATTTAATAATTGTGACATTTATTGTACTTTTTGATGGATGAACGATGCTCAAAGTGAGGGGGCAAATAATACAACTGAGGGGGCAATGCCCCCTTTTGCCCCCTCGTGGCGCCGGGCCCGAGTACACGTTACAAGGCCGTGCGGGGAGAGCTGCCAGACCCAGATGTCCTCAAAGTCAGCGAGGCATACAAGGACTTCTCAGCAGACATCGCACCACGAAAAAAAACCGCATCTACTTTCTGGATATTGTACATCTGTTCATCTGTTATATAAACTAGCATTACTTAAATATGCAGAGACTAATTGAAATGTTTAAATATGTATTTTTCCCCCCGATATAACATCAACCTATGTTTTGTAAAAGTTTATTAAATTAATCTGTAAAATGTTATCATATTGTGGATTTAATAAATTATGTATTTTCCTTAGTTATTTATGTGTGCGTTTGTTTTGAGGATATAGTTCATTAGTACCTAAACATAGTATGGTATAACTGCTTTTTGTAATGAAAAACACAATTATGTTTGGGAGCAAGACATCTTTTAATCGTTGTTGCCCAGGCTTGCCGAAATGAATGGAAACTTATCTCCCGATTATAACATTGTGTAACTTGCTGCTGTTAAATACCATCAAACTATGTGCAATATGTGCTTTATGTGCAATATATACTTTATATACATATGCCATCTTTAATAACTGTAATATATACCGGGCTGCTAAATCCTAAGAACTGCTGCAGGATTTGATTTGTAGATTTGATTTGTTTTTGATCTGTATTTTTGAAAATTATGTAACTTTTTATCTTTTTTTTTAGCATATTGTTTATTATATTATAACTTAGTAATTTTTAACTCATGTAAGATATTCAACACTAAGCTGTCTGTGGCTCTTTCCTGCTGTAACGCTGCAAATGTCCCCTCTGTGGGACTAATAAATGTATTCTGATTCTGATAACGGGACGAATTTGTACAAAGGGGCACACAGCTATGTAGTGCCGACTTTCTTACACGCTGGAAGGCCAATCGCTTTTCTTCACCCCGAAATCCGCTCATTCTTGCTCTCGGTGTGTCATAACAAACTGTCAAACTGTCAAGCTGTCAAAATTCTGTACTCAAACCGGAAGTACTCGGCCTCACACCCAGCCGCCGGAAGTTGATAGACGCCATCTTGTGCACAGAGCCTATTGGGCCAACTCCACCAACCAGGAGGAGACAGCCACGGACATTGCCGTTCGAAAGCGCTGGAGACACTGTAGTACATATGCCAGGCCTGTAGATGGGGCTGTTCTCACAGAATCAGCCCATGCAAAAACAGTGTTAAATTGAGCGAAATGAGCAATGGCTAAAATGCATGATCTGTTTGGTATTTTGAAAAATAAAAGGTATACATATGCCTTATATAGCAACCCAGTCTCATGGCATTTCGTGTTCACCAACACGATTTTTAATCTATTGATTCGTGTTCACCAACACGATTTTCCCCTTTTTTTCGTGTTGCACAGCACGATTTTAAAAGCAATGTATTTCTATTGGTAGTCTCACATTATTACGTGTTATAGGAAGACCGGAAGCTGTGTGGTTCATAAAAGCATGTTCTTACTCAATATCAAGCCACAATTATTGCTTTTATTTTAAATCGTATAATTTCGGACTTTTGTTGCCGTCTGTGAGGAAAATAAATGGGGCTGAGAGCCTCAGGATACTGAAATCTGTATATTTGTAAAACTTTTTTTCCTTCTAAGTTGTTATTCTTTTCAAAATAACACACTGTTATTTACTCACCAATAACACACAATTATCCTTGTTTTTATTTATTTGTTTAATTCCATAATCTCTGGCTTTTTTGGCGTCCGTCAGGAACTGAATTTCAAAATAAAAATAACCGGAAACAGACGTAGGCATTTCGAGCGATTACCCAAGATCCTCAGCTATGGTTTAAGCTCGCCGATTGGATGTTTTAGCCGCAATGCATGCTGGGATTTGGTGTTTATATGATATGAAATCCGGAAAACATTTTAAAATAATAAAATAATACTTAATTCCGTGTGTTCTTGCTTTTCTCTTTGAAAGTCATCACATAAAGGCATTGTAATACACGGTTCGGCTGCATTAAATATTGCAGATCTGCCGTAGTTCTTTATTTATAGAGCCCTGATGAGAAGACCTTTGGAAAAACTGGAAGAAATGCCGCCGAAACTGAAGACTTGACGTGGATCATATATATATCAACAATTAAACAACATCTCCAATTTTTCTTCACACAATTCGTCTCCTGCAGTATCAACACTAATTCGGCTGACTTTTACATTTGATCCAATTGGTAGATAGGTTATATTTAACCATAACGGTACACAGCTGATATAAAAGGACTTGTAGTTTTTAAAGATATTACTGATTTTCTTTGAATATAAGAATGTAAATACTGAGTCTGAAATAGTATAGCAATATGCTGTAAAATTATGTGAAAGCATGAATAAAACTACACATCTTCAGATGTTGTACATACATAAGTGTCCTACACTAATAATAAAAAGTTATTATGGCTGTGTGCACCTTGTGTGCACCGCCTAGTGGTTAAAGCATGTTATTGAATTATTGTTTTTATGTGTTATGTTTGATTAAAAAAATATTAAGAGTACATACTTTCATAGGGGGAAAGTAGAAGGTCTGTGATAGAAATATAGAATATAAAAAATCAAGAAGATACTGTAAGTGATCTCTACAATAAAACAGTTTAGTGCTGGATGTACAAAGATATTAATATGAGGATGTGCAAAACAGAAAAACGAATTAACCTTTATTCAAACATTAAATAATACTTTAGATTAAGGTCTTCTTTTAAATAAGAAAAAAGCTTTGGGGGTATCTACAGATAAATATTAAGCCTGAAAAAGTACTTAACGTCTAATATTGCTTTCCTGTAATGTTGACTATATTGAAGCACTTATTTTAACTGATATCATACATGTGAATTATACTCTTATGTATGTAGATAGTATAAGAAATGTGCAGAATATGACAGTTTAATGGTGGTGGTACCATGGTGGTACACACATATTGATAGATGTCTTGTAATGCGCTGTTGAGGAACCTGTGACCCAAGTTTTTCATTCATTACACAGTTGTGTATTATGATAACAAACCTTTGAAAATCTTGAAATCTTGAAAGGGATTTGCAAAATAGCCATTATACAGTCTTTAATTAACTATTAGTAGAGAATAACGAGTAATGAATATACTTTATTACTGGTTTCCATTCATGTCAATTGTAGATAAATGTTTAGTCTTCTCAAGCACCAACTATCAAATATCTCTCCTGATTGTTGGCACTTGACAATCACCTTCCCTGAATTTTACTCAGGTGTAACTAAAGTCTGCTTTAAGGGTTGTTTATATTTCACATCATTAATCAGAATCTGCAAAGTAACTCAAATAAATGTAGTGGAGTAAAAATACCAGGTTAACCTCTGAATTGTAGTGGAGTAGAATTACAAAGTAACAATGAGCTGTCATGTGGGTATATATTAATGCTGCGCATTATGGACACAAGCGATTTTCACCCATTTATTAATTATATGTTTTACATTTGATAACACCAATGTGTTTAATACTGGCAACTTCTAATTGTGGGAAAAACGAAAACGTTCAGTAGAGACGTCCCATAGCATGTGTAGTCCTGGGGGGGCGTTCGATTCCAGTTTTGGATAGTCTGGCGTGGTTTCGTTCCATTTCAAACAGCTGTTTGACGCTCGGCGTAACCTTGGCGCACTGCCATTCCAACATCCAATTAAAGAGCTTGAAGATTAATCACGGGGACTGTAGTCCTAAACGATAGCTGGGTATTATGGGTAGTGTAGTGTCTTCGGCCATCCTGAACTCGAAATGCGTACATCTGTTTCCGGTTATTTTTATTTTGAAATTCAGTTCCTGACGGACGCCAAAAAAACCAGAGATTATGGAATTAAACAAATAAATAAAAACAAGGATAATTGTGTGTTATTGGTGAGTAAATAACAGTGTGTTATTTTGAAAAGAATAACAAATTAGAAGGAAGGCTCTCAGCCCCATTTATTTTCCTCACAGACGGCAACAAAAGTCCGAAATTATACGATTTAAAATAAAAGCAATAATTGTGGCTTGATATTGAGTAAGAACATGCTTTTATGAACCACACAGCTTCCGGTCTTCCTATAACACGTAATGTCGTGCTACCAATAGAAATACATTGCTTTTAAAATCGTGCTGTGCAACACGAAAAAAAGGGGGAAATCGTGTTGGTGAACACGAATCAATAGATTAAAAATCGTGTTGGTGAACACGAAATGCCGTGAGACTGGGTTGTATATAGGTATGGTCCTACACTATTTTATCCAAATATAGCATGAAAGGCCCACTTTAAACTTGTTTCGGCAAATTCAGATGATAAATAGCCTACAATTTTGAAGCTTGTAACGGCATAATTACAAGCGGAGAACGGAGTAACTTAACATCACAGCAGGCATAACAACAGCCAGTGTTTCTCGTGAGTGTTTTCCCCAGGAAACAAACACAATACACACAAACGCAAAAATACACAAACACACAAACGTATATACACAAGGCGAGGAACAATACAAATCCCGTCGCATCTAAAATGCGATCTGATCTAGCTGTGTATATTTTTTTATTTTTATATATTCAATCTCATTAGCTACAGGCATTTTTTAAGCTTGTAAAGGGAAGATGACAGCTCGCCTCTCACTCCCCCCTCCCTCTGCTGAAATGATGAATGTATAAGGCATAGTAATCACACGGCAGGGTCCGTTACAGTTAGTTTTTATCTGATTTCAAATAAACAAAGTCTTGGCTTTCAGAATATTGAACTTGTTTCGGCAAATTCAGATTATAAATACAACTCTGAAGCTTGTAACGGCAAAATTACAAGCGGAGAACGGAGTAATTTAACGCAGCAGGCATAACAACAGCCGGTGTTTCTTAAACAAACGCAAAAATACACAAACACACGTATACACACACACACTCGCGGGTTACCCCAGACCAGTAATCCAAACGAAAATATCTTCCCTCCATACTATTTTGATCATTTGCTCCGCTAATAATCAATCAGATTGATGGATTCCAGAGAAGAGGAAACTTTAAAGGCCTTTTTCTCAAAATGATGACTCGGTGACAGTCATTATATAATGTGACATATTTTGCTTAATATTTGGAATACAAAAACAATCCTGATATCATTAGAAAGCTAGGGATATCCTCTTTCCAGCAGTGTATACAACTCAAAATGTGTCTTTGGGTCAATGCGACTGATTTCGATGGAGCAGCAGGTCACTTTGCATTTGGTAAAATAAAGCAGGCAGAAATAACAGGAAGAATATGTACATTTTAACACAGTCAAATAGGACATTGTCACACCATTCAAATGTATCCATGTAAATTACAACCAATAAAAAAGCTTAATTGTTACCAGTAGCGTGGCGTGGGGAAAAAATTAGGGGAAGCCAATAATACGTCCTTTCTTTTGGGGTGGGGGGGGTGTGATGGTCAATGTAATAACGTAGCCAGATGAGTGATTACAGCGCCCGGTATCATTTTACACACATTTGTATCATACAGATGCAGGACTTACACACGCCGGTTATCTGACCGACAGGTCCGCACGCACTCTCCAGCCGAAACTCTAATAAGCATTCATTCACAAACTAAATCAGGAGACCTTTAACGTTTTACGTCCGGTGTTACAGTATAAGTTGAGTCATGACAACTGGCGACATTCTATTATTTTCGTCATAGGAATCCGGGGCGTGTACATTGAGGACCCATTGTTGACTTACCAGGAAAGAAACATCGTTTGTCGTTTACGTTCATCTTTTGCTATATCTGCCTTCCTAAGATCACTTTGCTGCACATTCAGTACTCGTATGTGAGGTTGTGGGTGAGAGTCCGATATCGTGACGCTTACAGGGAGGTATCGAACATTACAAAGTAGGTGACTGTGTGGATGCCTGTTCAAAACATTGCAAACTTCAATAAATCATTTAAATTATATATTTGTGTCCGACTTTCATTTGTTCATCGTTCTTAATGTGATGTATAGTAGCTTTGATAGCTGTCCATACCTTCAGACAGCCTAAAAGTAAAACACAAGTTGTTTATTCACAGCCCGAAAGCTCATCGAGATGACTGGATCAGTCATGACAACTTGTGATCAGCTCCGATTAAATTGTGATATCAATTCTGTAGCTATTCTCCAGGGAGCACGTTTATTTTATGAAATACCTGTATCCCTCTCATCACAACAAGACTCTACACTGTGCAGGAAAAACAATTACATACATGAAAATAACCTTGATGCATGGGAATTAAACACACAAACTAACAGATAAATCATCAGAAGAAGGCAGAGAGGAAGTAAATAACAACAGGAACACGGAAGGCAGACAGAATTGCTTAGACACGGGTGTCACATGAAATTTAAATGTTCTGGAAAGTTCCTTATACAGCTTTAGCCTTTTTTATCTCATGAAGTCCCAAAGTGACACACACTGAACAGTCTGGGGTCATGGTCCTTGTCATTTGCTTTTGTCTTCCCATAACAAGATGTCCATGTGTCAGGCTAAAACATGTGACAGAACTAGCTAGATTTGGAAAGGTTTTTTGTTGCTAAAGTTAATATTCAAGCCATTTAAGAATAAAAATGCTTACATGACATGTCATTTGTTAAACATTAAGCTGTCTTTGGCTCTTTTCTGCTGTAACAAATGTAAATGTCCCCTCTGTGGGACGAATAAAGGTATTCTGATTCTGATTAAATTTAACCTGTTGTGGAAACATTTCTTGATGAAATTGATATGAAACAAATGCCATAAATATTGCTGTGATACATGGTGTCACACCGGGACTTTAACCCTAAACATTCACAGTAAACCCGGAGTGACATATATGCACAATTAGAAATATGATTATGGTCTGGTCAGTTAATTTAGCTGATTCAATTATATTTAGTTAACATGTGCTTTATTCTTCAATTCATAGCATGTTCAAACAAATGCAAACCAAAACATCATCCTTGTTAATTAAGTTATAAATAAGAGTTACTTTACCATTAAAGCCCAGATATTTGACACTAGGGAGGTTACTTGTCAGAAATGTGTCTATAGTCTAAATGACATTCCCCTTAATTTCCCCAAAAGTAGAAATGGGTCGGGGTTCTTATGGGTTAAACGTATAGGCTTAAAGGCATAATAGAACTACCGTATTATATGTATTCAACTTGTGCCCCGCTGGACTTACTTTTCTGTGGTTTACCGTTACTGTGACATATCAGTATAGCCACGGAAGATAGTTTCAATCAATCAATCAATGTTTATTTATATAGCCCAATATCACAAATGTTACATTTGTCTCAGTGGACTTCACAGTTTGTACAGAATATCAGTATGACAATACGACACCCTCTGTCCTTAGACCCTCACATCGTACAAGGAAAAACTTCCAGAGAAAACCCCACAGTTTAAAGGGAAAAATGGGAGAAACCTCAGGGAGAGCAACAGAGGAGGGATCCCTCTCCCAGGACGGACAGACGTGCAATAGATGCCGTGTGTAAATTGAAAAGATAATACATTTGCAACATAGGTAGTCCAAATGTTTTGAAATGCATGTGTGTATAATAAGAAGATGAATCCACGAGGATATCCATCCAGGACTTATGATCCAGGACCGCAGCCACGACTCAAGATCCAGGACTCGCAATCCATGACACAGGACCGCAGGATCATCCATGACTCCGGATCCCGGCGTATATAGACACCAAAAAGAAAGAAATTTGGAGAAGCTGGGTTAATCGGAACATGAGAGTACACAGGTATAGACAGAGAGAAGGAAGAAGTAAGATGTCCCCCGACAAACTAAGCCTATATCAGCAAAACTAGGGGCTGAATCTAATCAGCCCTAACTATAAGCTTTATCAAAAAGGAAGGTCTTAAGCGCACTCTTAAAAACGGATAGGGTGTCTGCCGTCCGAACACAAACTGGAAGCTGATTCCACAAAAGTGGAGCTTGATAAGAAAAGGCTCTGGCTCCCATTGTACTTTTAGAGACTCTAGGAACAACCAACAACCCTGCATTCTTGGAACGCAATGCCCTAGTAGGACAATAGGGTATAATGAGTTCTTTAAGGTAAGATGGCGCCTGCCCATTAAGGGCTTTGTAGGCGAGAAGAAGAATTTTAAATTCTATCCTGTGTTCTATAGGGAGCCAGTGTAAGGCAGCCAGAACAGGAGTAATGTGGTCCCTTTTCCTAACTCTGGTTAGTACACGAGCTGCAGCATTTTGAATCAGCTGAAGCGACTTGACTGACTTCTTGGTACACCCTGATAATAAGGAGTTACAATAATCCAGCCTTGAAGTAACAAATGCATGGACTAGTTTCTCTGCATCGTTTTGAGGCAAGATATGCCTGATTTTTGCAATGTTACGTAGATGGAAGTAGGCGGTCCTTGAAATGGATTTTATGTGGGTGTTAAAGGATAAATCCTGATCAAATATAACACCAAGATTCCTTACAGTCTCACTGGAGGCCAAATTAATGCCATCCATAGTTAATATATCTTTAGATAATTTGTTTCGTAGATTCTTCGGGCCAAGTACAATAACTTCAGTTTTGGTCGTGTTTAACATCAAAAAATTTAAGGTCATCCACGTTTTTAAGTCCTTGAGGCAGTCTTGAATTTTATTTAGATGATTAATTTCATCAGGCTTGATTGATAAATATAGTTGAGTATCATCCGCATAACAATGAAAGTTTACAGAATGATTCCTTATAATATTGCCTAACGGAAGCATATATAGGGTGAACAAAATAGGTCCAAGCACTGAGCCCTGTGGCACTCCATGGCTAACTTTGGTTTGCATGGAAGATTCATCGTTGACACGTACAAACTGAGAGCGTTCAGATAGATAAGACCTAAACCAGCCTAAAGCAGTTCCCTGTATGCCAACTAAGTGCTCTAGTCTTTGCAATAGGATATCATGGTCGATAGTATCAAATGCAGCACTAAGATCGAGCAAGACAAGAATAGAGACAAGTCCCTTGTCAGAGGCTATTAGAATGTCATTTGTGACTTTAACCAGAGCTGTCTCTGTGCTATGTTGTGTTCTAAAGCCAGACTGAAAATCTTCAAATAAATCATAGTTTTTTAAGTAATCACACAGCTGTTTTGCGACTGCTTTCTCAAGAATTTTTGAGAGGAACGGAAGATTAGAAATAGGTCTATAGTTGGCTAAAACCTCTGGATCGAGGTTGTGCTTTTTAAGAAGCGGTTTTATCACTGCTACTTTGAATGATTTTGGAACATAGCCTGATAATAAAGACATATTCATAATATTTAATAAAGAAGTGCTAATTAATGGAAAAACTTCTTTTAACAGCTTAGTTGGAATCGGGTCTAAGATACACGTTGATGGTTTAGAAGAGAGAATCATTGAATTTAATTGTTCAAGGTTTATGGCTGAAAAGCATTCTAGTTTACTATCTAGTGTAATATTATTAGAACTTACGTTTCCGGGAGCTGTTGATAACACTATACTGGTCAAAGGCAAGAGGTCATTGATTTTGTTTCTAAGAGTAACAATTTTATCGTTAAAAAAGCACATAAAATCATTACTACTGAGTGCTATGGGAATAGAAGGCTCAGTCGAGCTGTGGCTCTCTGTCAGCCTGGCTACAGTGCTGAAAAGAAATCTTGCATTATTCTTATTCTCATCTATTAATGAAGAGTAGTATGCTGCTCTCGCTTTACGCAGTGCTTTCTTATATTCATTGAGAGTAATATGCCAAATTAAACGAGATTCTTCAAGTTTAGTGGAACGCCATATCCTTTCAAGTTGTCTCGACTTTTGCTTTATTTTGCGGGTTTCGGCATTATGCCATGGAGCTAATCTATGTTGTTTTATTTTCTTCTTTTTCAAAGGAGCAACAGAGTCTAATTTTATTCGCAGCGCATCTGTAGCACTATCAACAACATGATCAATTTGGGGTGGTGTACATTTTGTATAAGTTTCCTCCCCTACATGCAGACATGCTATCGAGTTAAGTATTGGTGGAATCTCTTCCTTAAATTTGGCTATAGCACTAACAGATAGGTTTCTGCTGCAGGAGCTTTTGGCTAATGCTTTGTAGTCTAGTAACAGTACTTCAAAAGTTACTAAGAAATGGTCGGATAAAGCAGGATTATGCGGTTCGACTAATAGTTGCTCAATTTCAATACCATAAGTCAGAACAAGGTCAAGAGTGTGATTATAGCAGTGGGTTGGTTTATTTACACTCTGACAGAAACCAACAGAATCTAATATAGAGTTAAATGCAACAGTAAGGCTATTTTTATCATCGTCAACATGAATATTAAAGTCACCTACGATAATTACTTTATCTGTTTTAAGTACCAAAGCTGATAAAAACTCAGAGAATTCTGATAAGAATTCTGAATAAGGACCTGGTGCACGGTACACTGTAACAAATAAGATTGGCTGCAAAGTTTTCCAGGTCGGATGCGTAAGACTGAAAATGAGGCTTTCAAAGGAGGTATAATTTCATTTTTGTTTAGTATTGATAAGTAAACTTGAGTCAAAGATTGCTGCAACTCCACCTCCTCGGCCCGTGCCTCGGGCAATATGAGTATTGATATGTAGTAGTTATAGTTTGTGTGTTTAATTCCCATGCATCAAGGTTATTTTCATTTATGTAATTGTTTTTCCTGCACAGTGTAGAGTCTTGTTGTGATGAGAGGGATACAGGTATTTCATAAAATAAACGTGCTCCCTGGAGGTTAGCTACAGAATTGATATCACAATTTAATCGGAGCTGATCACAAGTTGTCATGACTGATCCAGTCATCTCGATGAGCGTTCGGGCTGTGAATAAACAACTTGTGTTTTACTTTTAGGCTGTCTGAAGGTATGGACAGCTATCAAAGCTACTATACATCACATTAAGAACGATGAACAAATGAAAGTCGGACACAAATATATAATTTAAATGATTTATTGAAGTTTGCAATGTTTTGAACAGGCATCCACACAGTCACCTACTTTGTAATGTTCGATACCTCCCTGTAAGCGTCGCGATATCGGACTCTCACCCACAACCTCACATACGAGTACTGAATGTGCAGCAAAGTGATCTTAGGAAGGCAGATATAGCAAAAGATGAACGTAAACGACAAATGATGTTTCTTTCCTGGTAAGTCAACAATGGGTCCTCAATGTACACGCCCCGGATTCCTATGACGAAAATAATAGAATGTCGCCAGTTGTCATGACTCAACTTATACTGTAACACCGGTTCGCTCCTTTGTTCCTCGCTGTACACGGCTCCAGTTTGGGCATTGGCCTGTCATCAGATTGTATTTGTTGTTGCTGCTGCAGCGGAAGTTTAGTCCAATTATTTTTGATTAAATACTCCAAATCTCCACCATCCATAATTGCACTTGCTTCAGTTGCTTGCTACTTTCTAACGGCGGTGTAAGTGGTGCAGTGACGCTATCTATCTTCTATCGATTATATTTATCATTCGAAAATTATAAAAGTAGGGTAGACATGTGGATATTATCCGACTGAACCAAATGTGCATTTACCTAACAGGTTCGTTTTCCACTGACCTTTTTTCGAGCTATTTTCCAAAATCCTATGGAGAAATCCCATTGCTTTTTTGTCGAGGGAAACCGAGCGCAGCTTACTTCCGCTTTTTGGGACACGTCACTGCACCACTAAATTGATGCGATTTGATTGGATTGTGAGGCAAGGGAAGCCAGCCGCCTCTGGCTTCCCTTGGCATGGCCCTGACCAATCACAGGTTGGCAGGGACATGACGTGAGCCTCATCTGATTGGTCAATCCCTCCATTTTTTTTCACCAAGGGAAGCAAATTGCGGCTGGCCTCCTCTCGCAACAGAGAGTGCCATCTAGTGTTTCACCATAACATCTAGAGGGGCGCTGTTTCAATATTTGTAAAATACTCAATGAGAATGGGGGAGAGACGGGCCGGCAGCAACACACAACAATGAATTTCCGAAACTAAACAAAGTGTTTTTATTTATTTATTAAAATTATAACTATAATCCGAAAAAACAGGGGAAGCCTGGCTTCCCTTGGCCTCCAGGAGAAAACGCCACTGATTGTTACGTTGTTTAGTTTATTTCTTACGTTGTTCTGTGTGTGTCAGCCGTTAACCTATAGAAAGAATATATACACTTGCAAACATGTCAGAAGAACCAGCGCAGAAGAAAACAAAATACTGTCAAACTAAACTGAAATTCAACAACTTGAATGTCACATCCCTGACATCCGCATCTCCGGAGCCTCGTCCTTTAACCATAGAACCAGCGCAGCCAGGTGAACCCAAAAGCAGCAGCTCTGCGGCCGCAGAGACTGTCAAAACCACCGCCGCCAGCATTGTTGAACCGAAACAGGCTGGTTCCGACTGCATGGAGGTTTGTTTGTTCGGACATTGAGACGGGCAAATAAAAGCTTATTTGGGCAAAGAGAAAGGTAGCCTACTTCAATGCAGAATGGTACAAAAACAGAGAATCGTTCATTATTTGCAAAACCACTAAAGGAGCCTTCTGTGAAATATGCAGATTTGATGCTGTCTAATGGCTTGTAACTTTCTCCAAATGTGGAGATGACAGTGTTGTAAATATCGAGTTAATAACTGGAACTTTTCACAGAGCTTACTTCAGTCAAACACCAGTCAACATTCAGCTTGTCAAACAAGAGCGTAGCAGGAAAAAAGAAGAGATGGAATAAGCAACTGCGCTGTCATATGTGTGGGCTGGACCTGTATAGTTTAATTTACAGGAAAGGAGTGAGCAGAGGGTCGAGTTGTCCATTCTTGTTCTGTTTTCTCTGACTATCTTCCTCCTGAACACCCTCTCAGACTTTCATTTGCTCGCGCTACTAAGAGACACGTTACCATGGAAACCAAACAATGGTGTAGCTGTATTGAAGTCCGAGTGGAAACAGTAACATTTGGTGCGTTATGTTAGAACGAAACAAATCAGATTTAGTCAGAAATCGGGAGAAATGCGGGATAAATATGACCCCGGGAGGAAAACGGGAGTGTCCCGCAAAAATCGGGAGGGTTGACAAGTATGTCACATACACACGCACTTTTTGCCCCCCCCACTTCTGAAATGAATCCGGCGCCGCTTGTATAAACTGAGGATTGAGTCCCGTGAGGTTCATGTGTTTTCTTCACTCCGCTGGGAAACTGCTCTCATGTCAAGAAGCATCAGATCAGTGCATGCGCTGCATCGTCCAATTAGCGATACACAGTAAGGGGGCGGGGCGAGTGTCTGAGGATTTCACCGGAGGATGGTCTGGTGGTTCCTCGGTTATCGCTCCTCCATTATCGCTCCTCGATCCTCCGGCAAAAATAAGGCCACTGGGACGGTAGCATACTCAAGATGGCGCAGACAAATCAACTTCCTGTGATACAGAGACCGAGGAGCGAGGAAATTAAAAATAAGAGAAGTGAAACGCAGCCAGGGAAGCGACGCAAGTGAGGGACGCAAGTAATCCATTTAACCGAAGTGAAACGCACCCTGACAGTCTGGCAAAGTTAGTTCAACATACAATTTTCTTTATATACTGTATACAGTAGGCCAGGGGTTCCCAAACCTTTTCAGCATGAGACCCAAAACAAAAATGTTGTGGTCCTAAGGGACCCAAGCTCAAAAAATGTCATGATTTTCCATAATATCTACATTTATAAAAAAAGAATGCAATATTAATTATTTAATTATAAAAGTGCATCGCAGCAATTAGGTTTCTCACCATAACAACCTTCCCTTTGAGCTTGCCCAGAACAAATAAGGATCAAAGCAGAAAGACGAAACATGGGACGTGCAGTCAAGTATATACAGTAAAAATCAAATTTTAGTTATACAATTATCAAAAGTGCAATATTAAGTTTGTCGCTAGCTCAAAAACTATGTCCACACCATTTTAAACTATTTTAAATGAACAAAGAACAAACATGTTGCAAACAGAAAGGGACAAAACACTAACTATAGGAAGTGCAGTCAAGTGTATACAGTACATCACAGGTGAAACCACATTTAAATTCTCAGAAGTGCAACATTAAGTTTGTCACTAGATCAAAAACTATGTACACACATTTTTTAAACACTTTTAAATGAACAGAGCTGTTGTAAAACACTCTGAGAGAGAGACAACGAAACTCCAACACTTGCCAACTGATTAACTTTTTTTTTGTGGAGGCTGAGTTGATAGGATAAATTTCAACAGACATCACAAGCCTTGATACAATTAAATGGTTGTGTGGAACATTGTATAAAAGTAAACATGTTCAGTACATCTGAACATGTTGTCCCTTGCAGTCTGTCCCATTGGCATAAAATCAGCTGCACATAAAACCCCCAACATTTACATACTAACCTCACTGTCAAGCAAAACACACATTTAACCTAATTCACAGAATAGTACCATATGTACATTTATATATATATAAATATATATAGCCTTTTCACATTAGTTGGTGAACATAAAGCCCAAACTAAGTCGAAAAAAAACTAAATTTCTTAGCATCATAGCATTTAGTCAAGCAAAACAATGCATTGATGCGTTGCTGTAAAAGCTAAATAATAAATAGTGAATGTTCTTGCCCACATTCTACAACTCTCCAAAGGCTTGTTTTAAAGTCCTGAATATTGTTGTGTGGGACATTAAATAGTAAGAAAAAAAGTAACAGTAACAGATCTTTGATCATATTGTTAACACGTCCCATATAAACGCGCATGCGTCTGCGTACCAGTTATGTGCACCCCTGGCTATTACACTACCAGAGCAGGTATCAAACTGCCATGGACGTGGCTGTGTTACTCCCCCACCCTGGACTGTGCCTATTGTGAGCCGTGCTGGCTGCTCGCAGACCGAGGTGCACCGTTCTACAGTGCTGCGTGGGTCAAAGGACTTCATGACTGGCAACATTTGTCAGCGAGGATTGACTCACATGCACAATCTCAGGTCCATGTCAGAGCGTGTGTCATATATGAACAGTGGAAGAAAAATGGGAGAATCGATGCAAACATGGAGAGGAATACAAGGAATGCTGCTAATTAATGGAGACAGGTACTTGAGCGTATTGTCAACGTTACAATCACTCTGGCCACTTGTAACTTGGCTTTTAGAGGAAATAGGGAGATTCTTGGACAGCCCAACAATGGAAACTTTCTCAGTATGATAGAACTTTTAGCATGTTACGATTCGGTTATGAAAGAACTTGTTGAGCGACCACAAGGTTCTGTGAAATACTTGAGTCCAGCTGTTCAAAATGAGATAATCTACATAATCGCAAAGCGGGTGCAGTGCGACATTCAAGTAGAAATAAATAATGCTCCGTTTTTTTCTGTGATCATGGACACCACCCAAGATATTTCCAAAAGAGACCAAATTAGCCAAGTGTATAGTGACATTCCAGAGGGATGAAAACGACAACGCAAAATATATCCTGATAAACGACTCCAAAAGAAAATCCTGGACAGCATAGAGAGTAACGGATTTGACCTGAGCAAGTGTCGGGCCAGGGATACGATGGCGCGGCGAACATGAGTGGGGTCTATTCAGGTGTGCAGGCCAGGATCATGGAGATGGAACCGCTTGCCAAATATTTACACAATTTAAATCTGACACTGAATGACTCCGTAAAGAATATAGCAGAGCTGCGCAATTTTTATGATATTGTTGAGACTCTTTATACTTTTTTCAGCCAAAGTATTAAGAGATGGTCACTCCTTTCCGTTATCATGTCATCAGAACTCTCAGAGCATGGTAAAGTTACCATGAAGCGCCTCTGCCCAACCAGGTGGTGCTCAAGACATGATGCAATTGCTGCCCTTAGATACCGGTATGTAGATATGAAAGCTCTAACTAAAATCGCTCTGGTCAGCGAAAAGAGGGAGGAACAGGACGAGGCTACAGCCCTAAAAAACCATATGGAAAAATTCAGCTTTATTTTTCTTGCCGTACAACAGACAAAAATACTGGAAAACATGAATGCAGTGTCAAAGATGTTGCAGGCAAAGGATGTAGACATCCACAAAGCTGTTGGTCTCCTCCAAAACACAATCCAGGCCCTATCTGTATACCAAGATGACTTTGACCAGGTCAAACGCATCGCTCAAAATCTTGCTGAGAGATGGGGAGCGCATAGCGAGTTCACGGAAATGATGCTTATTGTGGACCACAGCTCAATGGCAGCCACATTTAGCGAAGTGTGCACAGCATTGCTGTTATATCTCACCATACCTGTCACTATTGCGACCGCAGAACGCTCATTCTCAAAGCTCAAATTGATTAAGACGTATTTAAGAAGCAGCATGGGACAAGAACGACTCAGTGAATTGGCAACACTCTCAATAGAGAACAGCAGGGTGATTGTGTGATGTTTTTTTTGAATAGTCTAATAAATATAAAATAATTGCCAGTGTTATCAGTTGCAAGTGTGTATTTGTTGTAATAATGACATGAAAGAGAAAGAGAGATAAAGCGCGCGCTCCAGGAATAATGCCGAATAGGCCTAATCAGAATCATTTCAAGTCCAGATTCAATGTTGTTTGCATAAGTAGGCTATATTTTTCATTTCGTTTATTTAATAAGCTAATTTCAAGACAACTTTGGGAATTTTGTTTGTTTCTTATGAGTTTTAAGAGAGAGAGAGAGACAGTGAGAGAGATACCCACCCACTGGGGGGTGTGTCAGTGACAAACCCACGGCGAGCGTGTCAGTGACGCACCCACGGCAAGCCAGCTCGCCGCCTGCCGATTTTGCGGCAGCTCTTTCCCTCAACGAAAAAGCTCTATAATGGCAGGCAAACATTTTTTACTTGATTTCTTTTCTAAAAAGAATATAATTCACAATAAGAAAGAGGCTAGCAGCACCGAAGCTACAGGTGAAGCTGCTACTAGTAGACCTACTACATCATCAGAAGAGCGGGCTAAAGACGTGGATAATGCTAGCACTAACGTTAACGTTAGCTGCGCTTGCAACGTTCCCCTGGCTAGCTCAAGCGCACCTTTCCCAGAGGTATGGACGGAGGAGATGTGGCAGATGAAACAAGAGCCATACCCGTGGATACACTGCAAAGCTGGGAAACTGGGCTGCAAAGTTTGTTCATCCATTTCGGATGTATCAGTCTTCAAAACCCAAGGTGTGTGTGTGTGTGTGTGTGTGTGTGTGTGTGTGTGTGTGTGTGTGTGTGTGTGTGTGTGTGTGTGTGTGTGTGTGTGTGTGTGTGTGTGTGTGTGTGTGTGTGTGTGTGTTACAGCCGCTACACCTGAGCGGCGCAGTTCCTCCGACGTCCCGCCCTCGCTGCATCCGAAGAGGTGATTGAATGAGACGTCATCCAATCCCCGCCCTTTCCGGCACATCTCCCGGGGGGAGGAGTACAAAGGCTGGGAACGGAGATCATTCTGGAGGCTCTGTGTAGGGAGACAGACGCCTCTACCTCGTGATACTTACTGTGTGTGTTTATACTGTTAGCTCCCCCGTAATCCGCAGATACTTAGCCGACTGCAAGTAGTGTGTTGTGCCTCTCTTATTGTGTAACGTTGTGTAGGAGTATTAGCTTAGACCCAGGTGATTAGCACCTGTTGACCAGCTGTTGTTATCTGTTTAAAACGCGTTAGCTTAGACCCAGGTGATTAGCATCTGTTGATCAGCTGTTATCTGTGCAAAACGTATTAGCTTAGACCCAGGTGATTAGCACCTGTAGACCAGCTACAGCTGTGTGTGTGCAGCTTTCTTCATTCATATTTTGTACCCCGTGTAACGGGAGGGTTTTGTTTCTTTATAAACTTCCTTTTGAAGTTCTCTCCTGTTATAATAAAGCCACTTATAATTATTACCAATACCACTCTGGTCGTGTTATTTCCCTTTGGTTCCCCTAGCCCAATAGGGAACGTAACACATGGGGGCTCTTGTCCGGGATCCTTTTAATAGAATTCCTGGGGTTATAGGTGGTTTTGTTATAGCAACAAACACTTTTTGTAATACGTGTGGGCAGTACACCCGAGAATGGCGGCCTTCGCCTTAGAGTCGTTCTTAGTTTGGCCGTCCTATGAGGAGCTGGACCGGTGTAAAAAAGACGATTTGATAGAAATAGCGTGGCACTTCAGTCTTGTGGTAAGTCGGCAGATGTTAAAGGAAGAGTTGAAGGCATTGGTGGGGGATGAGATGGTGAGAAGGGAATTACTAGTACTGGCTGTGCCCGCTGAGCTCCCAGGGTCTAACGCCTTAACTGAAGACCCGTTAAGTCAGAGGCAGGCGGCGGAGTTTACATTTAGCCAAGAAAAGAGTGATGGCAGCGAGGGGGGCAAGCCGTGTGAAGCACTGCTCAGGCCGCCTCGTAAATGTCCACCCTCTCCGGTTGGTAGTACAGATTCCCGGGAAGGGAATAAACTTAAAGTCCGCCTCGCCCGACTTCAGTTTGAAGCTAAAGACAGGCAACTTCAGTTAGAGGCAAAAGACAGGCAACTTCAGTTAGAGGCAAAACACAGGGAGCAAGACAGGCAGTTTCAGTTGGAGGCAAAAAGAATCGAAGCAGATAAGGGAGTCCGGATACGGCAGATGGAGCTAGACTCCGAACTGCGCGCATCTGGTGTTATTTGCAATCCTAGAGAAAGCTTTTCACTTCCTTCTCGTCCACCTGCCTTCAATGTAGGGAAAAATGTAGCATTAGTGCCGGTTTTCCTCGAGACTGAAGTGGATGCATATTTTTGTGCGTTTGAACACATTGCAGCGGCACTACAGTGGCCGGCTGAAGCCTGGGCGCTGTTAGTACAGTGTAAGCTTCACGGGAGAGCTCAAGAGGCAGTTTCTGCTCTTTCGTTAGAGGACAGCTTAAGTTACGACCTGGTGAAGCGTGCCATACTTAGGGTGTACGAGCTAGTTCCCGAAGCCTACCGGCAGAAGTTCAGGAACCATAGAAAGGGTTCTAATCCAACCCATGTTGAGTTTGCCAGGGAGAAAGGGATGTTATTTACAAAGTCAGGGTATATGCAGGAATCCTGAAGTCAAATTGAATACCTTTTAAGACCTTTTTTAAGACCCTTTCCAATCATTTTAAGACCTCATCGCAACTTTGATTTCTAACCGGTTACATTGGTGACACACTTTACCTCACATTTACTATATTGATTGTAAGACAGCACAACTAAACAGAATGCAGACAGACTACTGAAGCCTCCTCTCCACATGAACTTCAACCTCTCTGTGAAGTTCAGGTTTAATGCAGTATGCTGCTTTGTTGCTTCTGTACTCTGTGCTCTTTCATTCCAGTAAAACTCCTCAGAAACCATTAGAAACCATTATTTGACCAATAAACAAAACAATTGACAAAACTTTGAACTATGAAATATATTAAACTTTGGTGAGCTTCAGCGGGGTAATGCCATATAGGAGCTCCCTCACAAATACCCAGGGGTTAAATTGGGCTGGGGCTGTCCGGGGCTAAGCCCTGGCACATAGGACGATGCTCTGACGTCATCACCCTCACACATTTGTTTACAAAAAAGGATATATATGTTAAGACTTTTCTCGTTCTTAATATAGACTATATTTAGGGTCTATATGTGTTGACTTTACTTTAAAATAGCAGATCTCTGTGACCGGATATAGTTTGGCTTAGACCCCGGCCCCACAAGGACGCATACTGTAAAACACATACGGTAAAACGCATACGCAAACGCAAAAAAGTCTTCTGTTCACACACATTCGATTCATTAACATGTCCGTTTACACTAGACCGCTGGAAATACTGGAGACATTGTAGTACATATGCCAGGCCTGTAAATGGCGCTGCTGCCGCCCGAAATACACCAAAAGCAGCGAAGAAGACCCTGGAGCATGGTTGCCATGGTTGCCCTTCTGTTTATTCTCCGCGGTGGACGGCGTGTTCTCCTGCTGTATCTCTCAGGTAGTCCACCAGCAGATGAAAAACACCCACCTCTCCGCCTCTTCCAAGGAACGACGGGACCGTGCGGCAGAGTTTCCGTTAAAAAAATGTTGCGCCGGTCAACATGTCCGTTAAAGTTTAAATCTTCAGTACAAAATTAGAAAAGTGCCGATCAGAGGTCTTCTTTGTTATTTATTGAGCTTTAAAACAAATTGATAACGACTCTGTTCTCTGTATAATAATATAATAATATTTAATAAACGGTGCCTGCCTCTCTTTTCCTCCCCCTCTTCTGACAGCCCAGCAGCAGCAGGAGACGTGGGGAGAGGGAGGCGGGGCTATTTCATCGTTATCAGAAAATGATCATATGATATAGGGCTTACACGCGGAGCCGTTGGACCCCCAGAGCGTTGCTTATGCCGGTCTACCCACCTTGGGACCCGTTACCGTTACCGTAGTCGTTTAGTGCCCCCCCACAGAGCGGAGCAAGGCAACGAAACTTAAAATAAGAAGCAGCATTTTACGGCGCGCTATACATGGGGCCGCCTTGTGGGGTTTCCCGACATGTCGTTTCAGTAAATTAAAGGGTGTTTCATGTTGTCGTTGCTGTGGACCTTCTTAATACCTTGGAAAATGCCGTTTAATACTTTTTAATAGCCTTAATTTTTGCTAAATTGATTTATCAACTTTTAATACTTTTTAAGACCCCGCGGACACCCTGAAAGTGGATTGACTCGTGTAACGCTGCAGAGTACTCTGCTTTGAAATAATTAATTCTCATGGAAGAATTTAAAAGGGGGTTGCCTGACCGCATTGTGGGATACATAAACGAACAGAAAGTACAGTCTCTCTCCGCAGCTGCTGTACTGGCTGACGAATATGTGTTGATGCATAAAACTGTGTTTTCCCCTGTCGCTACTGAGAGGTCACACAGTGTGTCTGCTGCACCATCTGAGCCGGGGAATGTGTATAGGGTAACAAGAGAGGAGAGAGAGTGCCACTATTGTCATCAGTTTGGACATGTTATTGCTAACTGCATGATTCGTAAACGTAAGGAGCAACCACCAAGTCTGACCCGGCAGAAAGGCATTGGTTTAATTAATGCGGAGTCACCCAAAATTCCTCCCTCCGACCATGATGAAGAAATAGATCCCTGCTTTAAGCCTTTTGTGTTTGAGGGATTGATATCGTTAACAGGTGAGTCGGATGATCAGAGACCCATCCGCATCTTACGAGACACTGGAGGTTCCCAGTCGGTGATTGTTGCATCTGCCCTGCCATTCTCCCAACAATCAGCGTGTGGGTATGGATCAATATTGTGTGGCATTGAAATGGGTTATGTGCCCCGGCCCGTACACTATATACATGTACAATCTAAATTAATTACTGGATTTTTCCCTGTTGCTGTGTGCCCAGCATTACCCATACGTGGTATAGTTTTCCTAATGGGAAATGACATTGCAGGAGGTAAGGTAACTCCTGCGCTTGAAATATTGGATTCTCCGCAGGCTGTACTGCCTGAGGTAACAAATGCCCACATTTTCCCCATTTGTGCTGTCACCTGTGCGCAGGCGCGTAAGAGTGACTCAGATGTGTCTTTAAATGATACTATGTTTGGGACACTGTTTACAGATGACAAGATGCCGGAGAAAAGATCAGAAGATGTGGTTTTCCTTTCCCCTGCCGTGGCTACTGCGCCAGCGCAACCTGCCAGCCCAGTTGTTGACGGTTCGACACTCCCGGTAACCCGGGAGCGTTTACTCGCTGCGCAGAGGGCTGATCCGACGCTTGCGAAGTGTTTCGAGCAGGTGGTGAGTAATAGCAAAGCAAGGGGTGAGAAGGTAGCTTATGTGCTGGATAAGGAGATATTAGTGCGCCAATGGTCCCTCACTGCTACGGCTGAGGCTGACTGGAGTGTAGCGCATCAGGTAGTTGTGCCGGCGCCATACCGTCAACATGTACTATCTGTAGCGCATGAGAGTCAATGGTTGGGACACTTGGGCGTGACTAAAACTTATCAGATCGTTCTCAAACATTTCTTTTGGCCAGGTTTAAAGAAGGATGTCTCTAGCTTTTGCCGCTGCTGTCATGTGTGCCAGGTTGTCGGTAAGCCTAACCAAAAAATTCCGCAAGCTCCGTTACATCCCATACCGGCTATAGGTGAGCCCTTTGACAGGGTGTTGATAGATTGTGTTGGCCCTTTACCGCGTACAAAAACGGGCCAACAGTATTTGCTCACCATTTTGTGTACGTCTACTCGTTACCCTGAAGCTATTCCACTGCGTAGTATTACTTCCGCCGCTATAGTTAAGGCGTTGACTAAATTATTTTCCACATTTGGAATACCGCGGGTAATTCAGAGTGACCAAGGGACACATTTTAAATCCAAGTTGTTCAAACAGGTCTTCCAAACACTACAAGTGAAACATGTTATTTTCAGTGCGTATCACCCAGAGTCGCAGGGTGCGTTGGAACGGTGGCATCAGACCCTAAAAAGCATCTCTTACATTGAATCTGGCCAAATGTGAGTTTGGGAAAGCTACTGTCACCTACTTAGGGAAGCAGGTTGGGCAAGGCCAAGTCCGACCAGAGGTTGCTGCGGTGACTGAATGTGCGGTGCCCGGCACCAGGAGTGACCTCCGCCGTTTTCTCGGCATGGCAGGCTACTACCGCAGTTTCTGCCGCAACTTTTCCACTGTAACCCAACCGCTAACTAATTTGACAAGTCCCAAGGCGGACTACGTTTGGACCCCTGAGTGCCAATATGCATTTGAGTGCGTAAAAACACTCTTAAGTCACGCTCCTGTGCTCGCTGCTCCCAATCTTGCTAAGCCCTTTACACTAGAGGTGGATGCCAGTGCAGTGGGGGCCGGTGCTGTTTTACTGCAGGAGGATGCGGATGGAGTGGATCATCCTGTCTGCTACTTCTCCCGTAAGTTCAACAAACATCAGGTCCGGTACTCTACCATTGAAAAGGAGACCCTTGCTTTGTTGTTAGCTCTCCAGCACTTTGAAGTTTATGTCGGATCCAGTTCTTTGCCAGTTGCAGTATTTACCGATCATAATCCCATTGTCTTTTTGTCCCGCATGTACAATCACAACCAGCGTCTCATGCGGTGGGCTCTGATCGTCCAAGACTACAACCTGCAGATCCGACACAAAAAGGGTTCAGAGAACGTGTTTGCAGATGCTCTGTCCAGACTATAGTGATGTGTTTCTGTGTTCGTTATGTTGTGGGGTATGGTTCATCAAAAACCCTGTGGGGTTTTGTCTTAAGGGAGGGGGTGTTACAGCCGCTGCCTTCCTGGGGCTGTCAAGGCTGGTAAACCTGTTTGTGTGTGTGTGTGTGTGTGTGTGTGTGTGTGTGTGTGTGTGTGTGTACACCTGAGCGGCGCAGTTCCTCCGACGTCCCGCCCTCGCTGCATCCGAAGAGGTGATTGGATGAGACGTCATCCAATCCCCGCCCTTTCCGGCACATCTCCCGGGGGGAGGAGTACAAAGGCTGGGAACGGAGATCATTCTGGAGGCTCTGTTTAGGGAGACAGACGCCTCTAGCCTCGTGATACTTACTGTGTGTGTTTATACTGTTAGCTCCCCCGTAATCCGCAGATACTTAGCCGAGTGCAAGTAGTGTGTTGTGCCTCTCTTATTGAGTAACGTTGTGTAGGAGTATTAGCTTTGACCCAGGTGATTAGCACCTGTTGACCAGCTGTTGTTATCTGTTTAAAACGCGTTAGCTTACACCCAGGTGATTAGCACCTGTTGATCAGCTGTTATCTGTGCAAAACGTATTAGCTTAGACCCAGGTGATTAGCACCTGTAGACCAGCTACAGCTGTGTGTGTGCAGCTTTCTTCATTCATATGTTGTACCCCGTGTAACGGGAGGGTTTTGTTTCTTTATAAACTTCCTTTTGAAGTTCTCTCCTGTTATAATAAAGCCAAAATGTGTGTGTGTGTGTGTGTGTGTGTGTGTGAAAAGCAGCGCTGTCTGCTTATTTGCATGTAGGCTAGGCTTAATCAGAATAATTTCAAGTCCAGATTCAATGTTGTTTGCATAAGTAGGCTATATTTTTCGTTTTGTTTATTTCATAAGTTAATTTCAGGACAACTTTGGGAATTTTGTTTGTTTGTTATGAGTTTTAAATAGATTTTGAAAGTGGAGATAGAGAGAGAGAGAGAAGCAGCGTTGTCTGCTTAGTTGCAATACTGTAGCTTATGCAATTTAGGCCTATACATTGTAGTAGCGTGGCGTGGGGAAAAAATGAGGGGAAGCCAATAATACGTCCTTTCTTTTGGGGTGGGGGGGGTGGGCCGTGGTGGTCAATGTAATAACGTAACCAGATGAGTGATTACAGCGCCCGGTATCAGTTTACACACATTTGTATCATACAGATGCAGGACTTACACACGCCTGTTATCTGACCGACAGCTCCGCATGCACTCTCCAGCCGAAACTCTAATAAGCATTCATTCACAAACTAAATCAGGAGACCTTTAACGTTTTACGTCCGGTTCGCTCCTTTGTTCCTCGCTGTACACAGCTCTAGTTTGGGCATTGGCCTGTCATCAGATTGTATTTGTTGTTGCTGCTGCAGCGGAAGTTTAGTACAATTATTTTTGATTAAATACTCCAAATCTCCACCCTCCATAATTGCACTTGCTTCAGTTGCTTGCTACTTTCTAACGGCGGTGAGAGTGGTGCAGTGACGCTATTTATCTTCTATCGATTCGATTTATGATTCAAAAATTATAAAAGTAGGGTAGACATGTGAATATTATCCGACTGAACAAAACGTGCATTTACCTAACAGGTTCGTTTTCCACTGACCTTTTTTCGAGCTATTTTCCAAAATCCTATGGAGAAATCCCATTGCTATTTTGTCGAGGGAAACCGAGCGCAGCTTACTTCCGCTTTTTGGGACGCGTCACTGCACCACTACATTGATGCAATTTGATTGGATTGTGAGCCAGCCGCCTCTGGCTTCCCTTGGCATGGCCCTGACCAATCACAGGTTGGCCGGGGCATGACGTGAGCCTCATCTGATTGGTCAATCCCACAATTTTTTTTCACCAAGGGAAGCAAATTTTGGCTGGCCTCCTCTCGCAACAGAGTGCAATCTACTGTTTCACCATAACATCTAGAGGGGCGCTGTTTCACTCTTTGTAAAATACTCAATGAGAATGGGGGAGAGACGGGCCGGCAGCAACACACAACAAAGAATTTCCGAAACTAAACGAAGTGTTTTTATTTATTTATTAAAATTATAACTACAATCCGAAAAAACAGGGGAAGCCTGGCTTCCCTTGGCCTCCAGGAGAAAACGCCACTGATACATTGTTTATGTGCCAGTGTGTCCATGGTTTTGAGTCTGTGCGTGTGTTGAGCGCAGGACCGTCTGCTTTTTGCAGTACAGTAACTAAAGTAGGACTAAGCATACCGGTAGTTTCTGTGGACCTGTCTGCCCGTTTTGTGAGTGCACTGCGCGCGTGCGCACTTGTGTGGCATTGTTTGGGATGACCTAATTAAAATAGCGTCCCCCCAGTAAAAACATCCCCACTACACCACTGGTTCTAACTGTAAGTTATCTGGGACGCTTTCCGCATCAACTGAAAATGGATTTGTAAAAAGGTCAAACCTGAATTTCTGGGTCTCAAAGTCGGAAAATCGCCTTTCGAATTCGGCTTTGAGTGTTTTAAATTTGTCTGCGCCTCTCTCATTCGGGAAAGCAGTGTTGAGGTTGTCTGCAACAGACTGACAGGTCGGGAAGTGAACATAGTTTCCCTGCTGCAATTAGTTCTCCCACAAGCGCAGTTTTGTCCGAAAGGCTTTCACTGCATCGCGCATGTCTGCGATCAGCTGTTTGCGTCCCTGCAGTTTCATTTCAGTGCGTTGAGATGGTGCGTTCTGTCACACATAAAAGCCAAGTCATGTATCCACTTTTCATCGGCCAGCTCAGGGACAGCTTTCCCCTTCATAGCCATGAAACTAGCAATATCGATACAGATACAATCATACGCAATGGCGCCTCGGCTCTCTCTCTGTTTGTTTATATACGTTTTAGTGTGTTTACTTTCTAGCAGCAAGGTAGTAGCCTATACATATGACCGAGCTCAATTATTTTTCATTCGGAACACCCACATTGATCTCCGTTTGGACACAACTTTCATCCCTCCGGAGATTCTACGCGGCCCGGAGGCAATCGGTTTCACCGTCCTACCAGCGAGGCGCCGCCGCCGGCGGGAGGAGAGGAGACAGCAACCTGGGCTAAGGGCTAGGCTAAAGGCTAACCCGTACAGACCGGCGCTTCCGAGCCTATTCCTCGCCAACTCCAGGGTTGCGTTCCGATAATCCAAAAATCAGCTCCTAAATTCTAACCCTATCTCCTATTCCTTGACCTCTGAGTGAAACGTCACGGGGTTAAGGGATAGTGGATAGGAGAATTCAAAAGGACTTAGGAGAAGAGACTGCGGTACTTTAGAGCAGAGGTTCTCAATTGTTTTTCAGCCAAGGATCCCTTACAAGATAGAGAATACACCAAGGACCCCCTCATTCTGATTTGTGATTTTGGGCTATATAAATAAAAATTGACTTGACTTGACATGTATGTCCCTTGGAATAATCTGACGTAGCCTATTTTTTACACTTCTATAGTGTTAGTTATGTGAAAGAACAACACAAGAGCAATGTATTAGAAATATATTAGATATTTATTAAAAATATTTGCACCATCTCAACACAGAATACCCATAAAACAATCAATCAATTAGCTGCAAGTAACACTGTACCTAAACAAAATATCAAAGGGAAATCAAGATAAAAGTGATCATTTGAAGTGCATTTCAGAACACACACACACACACACACACACACACACACACACACACACACACACACACACACACACACACACACACACACACACACACACACACACACACACACACACACACACACACACACACACACACACAGGGGTTAAAGTGGGCGGGAACGATCCAGAACAGCGTTCCGGCACCTTCGATTAATAAGTAAATAAATCTGATTGGCAGTTTCATACATAATAATGTCAAGAGAGTTCACAGGGCTTCCAACTCTCACACAATTGACATTTTTCACACGCTCTTAGCCACAAGTCAATTTTCTCAAGCAGTGAAAAACAAATTCATAACTGATAATGTCATGGTGCGAAAAGAGGACACTACTGCACATTGCGCAACAGCAGCACCAGGCAGCAGACCATCTGAATAGCGAGAAATATATACAAATGTATTATATTGTAACTTATTCCCATGCATGTTGCTCAAAGTAATCTCAGTCAGTCGCACTTCTGCGGCTCTCCCTCTCCTCTCGTGCCAGTGCGATGAGCCGCGCAGAGCCGGACACATCAGTGGACTCATCCAATTGAACCGCGAATTTAGACCCTCTCAGTCTTTCCAGCAGTTGTGATTTGATATCAGCAGACATGCCCTAAATTCGTCGTCTGATCTTTACCAGAAACAGACGTAACATTAACCATCCGTTGTTGTTGCTGGCGGTAGTCCTCGCCCTTCCTCTTTTTTTACATAACCTGGATGCTTGGTCTCGAGGTGCCTCTTCAATTTGGCAGGCTTCATCGCCTCATTGGCAAGACACCGCAGGTATATCAGACATTTCGGTTTCCCTTCCACTTCAATAAATCCATATTGGAGATACTCCTCAACGTATTTCCTTACTTTTTTTTGTTTTTCATTTACTTCATTTGTAGCCGTAACCGGTCGTTTTAAAAATATGTCCATCTTCGTAGTATGCTAGCCGTGTTATATCTCTATGATGCTAGCAGTGGTGCTCTCTGACTGACGTACCAGTTATTGTTGTTTCCATGGTAACGGGTGATGCGGTTGATTTTTAAATGTATAGATTTGTTAGATTAGAACGTAATCTATGAACTATTTTAGATTAAAAAATATATATATTATTTGTTGAACTATGAAGCCTTTTGTAAAAAAAAAAAAAATGATATCATGATAATTTAAATGAATGAATCTGAAAACTTTTCAAGGACCCCCTGGCAGAGTGCCACGGAAAGATCTTAAAATCAATACAAATGTATTTATTATAAACGTTAGTAACATCTATCACTGTGTACATCACCATTCAAACATCTTTTAAAAGTTGAGCAAACCTCACACAGCTCAGTGAAATGTTGACTTTATTTGATCATTTCAGTAAAAACTAACGTTCATATTTCTCTTTTTGATTATAATACTGATGAACGTTCAAAACAAAGCACTTTGGCAACTTACCACATACGTTTTAAAATGCTTAATAAGCACCGTAACTTTCATGATATTATTTCTCCGTCATAATCGTTTGTTTCCGTGAACGGCCACTGTTGTGTGACGCAAATACTGCGGCTGCAAGGCATTGTGGGGCAGCATTTTCTCCTCTTCTTTCGGTAAGGGAGGTCCAGTGGTTCCTAAGCTAAAGGAGGTTTGTTAGAAATTAAAATCAATGTTTTGATGGTATAATGTAGCTTAAACATACCGTCAGTTTAAACGCTCTTTTATACTGAAAAAACAGAAATTCTTGTGCACAACCAGTTAAGCTTTTATTCTGAAAATCCTTCAACTACGGTTAGCATTTAGCATGTGGCTAATATACGATTTCCTAAAGAGGTGAATTGAGTAGCGAAATGACATGGAGTGGTGCAAACCGAAACCTACTGATTTAACACTACAACTATAGATGTCGAGATACTACCATGCTGAATATTAAATGAAAGTACAGTTTATTTGAATACATTATTGTTTACAGACGAGAGTAGCATGTGAGAACATCCGGAAACCAAACCAGCCGTGAAGTATTTTCTGTATATTTTGGAGTATTGATTACAGCGTTTAGAATGTGTTACATGAAAAGTGATGAAAGAGAATATGAGGAGAAAAGGCGGGTTAAGCATATATTGAATGTGAAAAGTACCAATTGTTAAATATGTTCTTTATTCTCGCGTCCAGGAGAGAAGCTTTAAAATGAGACTAAATGGAGTCGCTGAAAAGATTCAAATGGGATACTTTAATTAAAAAAGGCGCGGTAGTGTTACAGACAGAATATTGTTCCGGCAGAAAACAGCTGTGATCTGGCTCTCCTGAGCAAGAAGAGAAGAGACCGGATCTCTCCTCCGGCGCTCATATATATCCTCTGCTGGCTCCTCCCCGCCAGCCGGCTCACCTCGTCTCCTATAGAGCTCCTGCGGTCACGTGACTTTTGGTTATCAGCCACCATTTTGGCAGTAAACATGACGACCGGCGCCAGCGTTTTCCTACCGTGCGAGTATACATCTCATTTTAATTCAAGTGAAATTCGGCTTTATAGTACAAAATTAGAAAGATTAAATATAAGCGACCCATATAATGCACCCGGTGTGCTTTTCAAGAGCATAACCTCCTGCTCTGAAGACGATGTACCCGACTTGCGCTACGCGGACATCCACAGCTATCTTGTAAGCTTTCCATCAGTGTACTCAGGAGACTCCCTCAGAGCTTACAAAAGCTTGGAGGCTTACAAATGGTGTCAGTCCGGCTTCGTAAACAACATTCAACTGTGGAGTCTTACATCCAAAAACTTCGGCATCATCACTGCAAGGGTAAGTATTAAATTATTCCAGTTTGATAGGCAGTGTCACGTTAGCATTGTTTGTTTATTAGCTTGTCTAGCTACGGCAGTGTCACGTTAGCATGTTTGTTTATTAGCTTGGATAGCTACTGCAGTGCGTCTGAAACTAGTTTGTATTTTTGAACGTACTCAACCAAAGTGGCTGGCGTTTTTAACCTTTATTTATCTATTTTTGTAGCATTGTACTGTATTCCTTCACCCACCTGATATGAAGTGATCACTGCATAAGCGAAAGCAAACGGCCGGGGGGTCCCATCTTTCAGTCTTGTTCAGACGGCTCCTGGCTCTTTTAATCGCTGCGATCCACTTTTCCCTCCTCTCCGCGTCTTTTGGAATGCGATAATAAGATACACCTTTCTTCTTCCCACGCCTATTTGTGCAACCTGGTGCACAGCAGTTATCCACCATCCTCGACAGTCTGCCAGTGCCTGCCAATGAATTTACTGACGCGATTACTGCCAAAATGGCTGCCCCCTTCGTTTCTCGTCACGTGACCAGCATATGTGACATCATCCGCAGGAGCTCTATGGCGGCAAATCTCTGTCATAAATCGCGAGGGCATATGAGATCCACGCGAGAACAAGTCAAGCAGCCGCGGACATATATTATTTTCGCGAGCACTAAAACGGCACTCGCGCGAGAGCAATATTGAAGCCTGCAGGGGAGAAACATGCCTTGAGCATGTGCAGCACCTACATGAGCTCTCCTTTGTCTCCTGCGCTCTCGCGAGCAATTCCTGCTCTTCTGCTCGTGAAACTCTGGCCTGCTCTCGCGCGCGGAGAAATGTTAGCAAGTGGGCGTACCGTGTCCCAGTAACGCCAAATCTAATTGGTTACACCCCTCCTCTTTTATGATTGGCCGTTGTCTGGATTTAAACCTAAACCAGGAAGTCCCTCCAACCTCCAACGTGATGAAATATGGCTGTGGAAACGTCTCACGTAAGTTACTTTACTTTACTAATGATTATTTTTAATAAAAGGCATGCTTCTGTATTCTGTGGTTATTCCACAACAGCCGTCCTTACTTATAAATGGATTGAGTTTTTTAGATAATACATTTTTATACATATTTTTCAAAAGTATTCAAACAATTCTATTATAAAGATAAGAACCAATTAACTTTTCGGTCTTGACATATGATAATATAAAATGTAGCTTTCAAAAACAGAATTTGGAATTAATAATTTTGATTACTTTAGCAAAATATTTTATTCAAAAATGTCGCTTTTTCAAAATGTCCCCAGTTTTTATTGCCTTTCTCAAATAAATAATACTATACAAAAAAAGTATAAAATGATGCAAATGTAAAAAAGCCCAAGAAGTTTCTTGGCACTTTCATTTCTGAATGAACTCTTTTTTTTCTGTTCAAATGCCCTCAGCTTATTTTTTGGAATGTTTATGATGATGTTTATGTGCCTTATTCTGTATTTGACATAATTGTTTCAATAAAGATTTACCACATTTCTTAAAAATATAATTAAATACTATTTAATACTTTATTTTTCTTCACAGCATATTCTGAAACGGCAGATCCTGGAGAGACTCCTGTCGAAGTTTGAGCTTGCACTCATTCGAGCACCACTTGACCTGGATTTGCTGGAGTTTGCATGTCGCCAGGAGCTGTACCTCCTGCAAGCACTTTTGAGACATGTTGACATACCGCAAGGAATAATCCAAGCTCTTCAAGAGCTGTTTGGACTACTTAGGCAATATTTAGATTCAGAAGCCCCAAATACAGCAGTGGGATCAGTTATTGGTCGAAGAGGACCTCCTAAGTTTGAAATTGAGAGGCAGCAGTTGGTTGAGATGTTGGGGACAAACCTATCGGTGCCTTGCATTGCTAAGCTGCTAGGTGTTTCTTCCAGCACAGTCTTTAGAAGGATGAGAGAGTTTGGCTTATCTGTTTCAGAAATGTATAGCTCCATCAGTGATGAGGAGTTGGATAACGTGGTCATATCCATCAAGAATGACATGCCCACTGCTGGATACCGAATGGTCAAAGGACGGTTGTTATCCATTGGTCTACATGTACAATGGACAAGAATGGCTGCCTCAATGCATCGAGTGGATCCCATAGGCATCCTCTCCAGACTGGCTAGTCTGGGCTGTGTTGTGAGGAGAAAATATTCAGTGCGAGGGCCTCTGTCGCTTGTGCACATGGATACCAACCACAAATTGATACGGTAGTGGTATTTATATTTCGCTAAGTAATTAAGAAATAATCTCTTTGTAATGTCCCAGTTTTGGAGAATCAGTGTTTCAATTCCAGAGTGCTATAACAGTTTGTTCTTTGGTTTTCCAGTTATAACATTGTCTTATTTGGTGGAGTGGACGGGTATTCGAGAAAGGTAAGACTGCATTTCACTTCAGTAGACACACATTAAACAAACATGTATTTTTTGTACGAGTTTACGACTAGCTACTTAAAACCACAAAAGAGGTCCCAACGCTGTGTCCTGGCTTTGCTTAAGGAATTTGGTCCAAATGGAGAAAGTGTATGGACTAAAAAGGAAGCAGCAAAGTCAAAGTAGATATAAAGGAGATTTTGTGCATTGCCTATTTTTGCTGCACAAGTATTATGAGTCAGTATACTGTATGTCAGTATTGTTTGCTTATTTCTATTGCAACAGGAATTCTTTAATCTCTGCCTTTTTTTTCCTATAATACACAGTTTAACAGAATGCTTCCTAGTTATTGTGTGTAATTGCCCTATTCTTAAATATTCTCTGCTTTTCTGCAGGTAATGTACTTGGGTGCTTCGACCAACAACCGTGCGTCAACAGCCTATGGCTTCTTCTTAGAGGCAACACAAAGACATGGAGTGCCTTTAAGGTGAATTCACAGAAAAAAGCACTCTTTGGAGAAATAGGTCAATACTGTGACACTTTTGGATGAGTATTTTCTTTGACAGTCCTTTGGTGAACTGTGTACATTTCAGGGTCAGAGGAGACCAAGGAGTAGAAAACGTACAGATCGCGAGATTCATGTTTTCGGTTCGCGGCACCGACCGTGGAAGCTTCATCTCTGGTAAAAGTCTTCATAACCAGAGGTAAATTGCAGCATCTTTAGTAACTCAATTAGTGAGGTGAACTTATCTGATGTGTAGACCAAGCACCTTGCACTTAACCCATGCTAGGCCAGCATGAAAATAGATCACTTGAACTGGTTTTCCCTAAACCATTTATTTTCATCCATAGGATTGAGCGTGTTTGGCGTGATGTACGAGTCATTGTCATCAACAAGTACTCTGCGATACTGCTTTCCATCGAAGAGGATAGTCTGCTCGACATCTCATCAACAGACGACCTCTTCTGTGTGCACTACATCATTCTTCCCCGACTTCAGATGGACTTGGGGATTTTTACAGAAGGCTGGTACCATCATCCACTCAGCACTGAACGGAACCAATGTCCAGAGCAGTTATTAGACCCTCCAGAAAAACACGATTCTGCGATCGCAGAATTTACCGCATAATCAGCAAAATGGCGCAGATTTTTAAAAGGCCGCATAATCCCCGCATTTTTCCACACAAAGTTGAGAAGAAAAAAAAGTTAACTCGTCTTGACGTGATGTCATCAGCTCGCGCATCACAGAATGTAAACAACACTGTATAGAGCTCATTTACAAACGAACATTTCTACTAAAGACCGGGCTATTCTGCACCCCGTGCAACTGTGTGTTGGAGCATAAGAGAAAATCGACAGTGACGACCCACTTTGATTCATTCAAACATTCGAAAATGCTTTCTGCTGCTGCGGACAAGAAAGCCATTCAACTCACGTTCACCGAGGGATCAACCTCCAAAACCCTTTCGAGGGCTACAAGAAACGAAGTGAGTAGCCTACAAGATTGAAGCTGGTCAGATAATGAACGAGTAAATGAAAACAGAATGAGGCGGAGAAGTGTGTGTGTGAGATTAAAATAGCCCAATTGCTTTTACAATAAATAAACATTGAATGTGTTTAATTGAATAGTAAAGGGGCTTAACATTGTTATTCTTTTCCCCCGCATATTTCGCATATTTCGCAACTTCCCGCAATTTCACCGCATAAAATCACATAAAAACCCCGCATGTTTAATCGCATAATCAAGGATTTTAGCCCGCATAATCAAGGAATTTAGCCCACATAATCAAGGATTTTTGCCCGCGTTTTTCTGTAGGGTCTAAGTTATGGCAACTTGGACTGATGCAGACAAACATTGATCAGCCGGAGAGCCCAGAGGTATTGATCTCGTTTCAGTATTACATTACATGTCACTTGTTAGACGCTTTTATCCAAAGCGACTTACATACTCAGTACTGTGGGCAATCCCACAATAGTAATTACTTACCATTTACTTTGTGTAATATACATTGTCAAAAGATTACTTTCTTTCCCTACTCTTGGCATGACCATTTTCTGGGCACAGTTTGTGTTATTTTAACTGCAAAAATAACACAAACTATTACTTGATGTCATTGTTCCACATTGTTTATAAGACATTTATTTCACCAAAGTGTTCAAAACCTCTGTTATTGTTATTAGGAGCCAGATGTTGACTGGGAAATTGCTGCTGACCACGATGGAGAAGAAGAGGATGCAGGGATTGTCGTCCCCGAATTCGACTGCCCTTTGAGTCCAGAAGACACAACTGAACTTCAATCAGTATTTCAGCAAATTGAACCAAACACTCCGGTCAAGGAACTGTACTTACTCTGCCGTGAGTATGTAGCTGAAAGATGTGGCTCTTAAGAAATACAGCTCCCTTAAATGACACAGATGAGGTCAAAGTAAAATTCCTGTGTTCAAAGTGTTACTTAAGTACCAAGAGTAAAATAAGTCATGATGCCGATTTCCGGATAGAGTAAAGTTACTTGGCACAACTGGTGACTGGGTTTTTATTCCATTAAATTGAAACAATTGACACAAAATACAGCTCAAAACTATAATGGTTCCCCAACTTCACCATTTGTTTCCATAACATTTTGACTAGAACAGTATGTCACTTGAAAGTTTGACTGTATTCTCATCTTGAACAAATGAAAACCTTGTCAAATAAAGTCCAATAAAGACTGTCTAACCCTAACCCAGAAAACATCGATTCTATGACTTTTATGAGCGGCTAAACTCCCTGCTATTCATAACAGCCTGTGATATGATGCTCAGGAACTCTGGATATGAGCCGAGGTGCCTTGTCGGAAAGGTAATGGAGTTGGAGCATGCATTCACTACGGGAAAGCATACCGTGTGTGTACCATAGCGCACGCTGCAATCATGGTCGAACTCAATTAAGATTTTAAACATCTCTCTCTCTGTTGAGGTGATGGGGACGTGTGCCTGCCCCGTAAGCCATTGAAGGAAGCAACCAACAGTGATCTTGGGTTTTTCCTTCATCTCCTCTTCATCTTTTGCCGCTTCACCTGTAGACTCTGTCTCTCTTGAGTCTCTTTCATCACTCTCTGTTATCTTCACAGGGGTCCCCCTCTCTTCAACCACAAAGCTCTTTTCTTCCTCTAAAAACAAGTTGAAAATGAATACAAAGAAATGCATATATTCACCGAAGCAATGTCAATAAATATGGCTATTGTTTTTAAATTGTTTTTTTATGTGGATATTTTGAAGAAGAAAACCTCATTAGCCAGTCCTGCTTTAGTTATCATTGTTTCATCGCAACCATCATGATGCAAAGTTGTGTTTAAACTGAGACATGTAAACATGAATAAAAAGGGTATGCAAAGCTGTCATTGAGTTGCCTGTCGTAATCGGGGGTAAAATTCAAGAACAAATACGTTTATAAAATGTCAGGGCAGTAGTATCACCTTCTTCTTCAATGTGTTAGATGAAGTCTTGTAAAAAGTTAACAATCTTCGATTCCCTCTGGCGTCGCAGCGAGCCCAGCTCGCTGAAGACTGGAGATATGGCTCCCATCAGGAATTCAGCATCCGGCTTGGAGAGAGGAAAAAACTAAATGATGTATGCTCAAAGTTGGATGAGGTTAACCCTTTAATTGCCAGACCAAGAAAAAAAACTATGGAAAAATTATTTGTTTGCATTTTTTTATCAAATGGGACACACATAGCACATTTAAAAAAAAAAAGGTATCAATATTGATATAAAAAGTAATGTTAAGTGTTTTTCATAATTAAAAAAAAACGTGCTCATCTTACTGTAGATGCTGAATTGGCCTAACAGGAAACCACTGGCCTAACAGCAAATGTCTATATCCTGTGTTGGCCTAACTTGCTCATCTGTGTGCAACTTTGGGCTGTATGCCATGCATGAAAGCTGCTATATAAATTATTATCACTCTTTCACTCTGAGACTCATAAGGCAGTATAGATGTAGTAATAATGTAATATAAGATGTAGTAATATTACCATGAATCTATGTATTTACCATATTGTATTGGAAAACATCTCTGAAACTCTGAAAAAGTTATATTGCTAGTTTAGTTTGTTAAAACTTTTTTTGTGCATCAAGTTATCTAATTATGTTCAGTCAGTGCTCTGACATTAAAATATGTCAAATGATATGGTTACCTTACAAAAGTTGACCAAAAAGAGTGATTTCTTCAGCAGTGATTTTTTAGCATGCCAACTTTCTCAGTGGAAAGCTGAATGGCTTTCTGTTCTAACCACAGTGACATCTAGAGGTTGTTTTGGGCATAACATGTCAACCAAATGGTAGAGATGGCTGAATCAGGTAGAGTTAAACTTTTAAAACATTTTTTCAACAGGATATCAAGACACAAAATGTGCTCTACCAAATGGTGGCGCTGGCTGTTAAAGGGTTAAGGTTTGAAATTCAGTGGTAAAATCAGCTGGAGACATAATACTGACCTTTTCATGAAGGCCAGCGACGAACAGATCCCTGAAATGCTGTGGTCGTTGTACTATCATCTCACACAAGCCATACAGCTTCATGCCTGAGCATATCTGCTGCAGCATTGGTAGAGTGCGGACCGATGAGTGCAAGATAATTGCCCTATAATTCAGTAACAGATAACAGCAATAATATAAAATCATACATAACAAAGGGAAAGAGTGACTGCACACTCTATATGAAGTATGAGTGTAAAGGAATAATTGATTGGTTTTAAACATGGGTTGTTATGGGTTAAATCACTTCGCATATGTACATACTTTATTATGTCTTCCTTCCTCTCCCACGTTGCAGGACCACTGTACCCGCATGCTGTTATCCGATCCAGAAGGTCGTACATAGCTTCAGGTTCAGCTATCTCAACCTTTGCAATTAGAAAAACAGTATCACACAGTAGCTCATGGGAGCCTTAGCTTATTTTAAGAATTAGAAAATATTCACACTACAAAGAGGTGTGTGTGTCAACCATACTAAAACAAACCTCATGTTATATGAAGGAGTATCTGAGGAGAAGACAAATATGACCTCTTCCATAAGCTGGCTGACCTCTGGATCAGTCACATCTTCCTTGGAAATGGAATCTCTATCAATCTCCCCAGTGGATATGTATTCATAGCACCACTTTGAAAAAGTTAGGTGGAGGACCACCTTGTACTATACTGACTGCCATAATCTCTCCAGCTGTCCTGCATTAACAAAGTTTAATCAATGCATAGACATTAATAAATGAAATAAACATCGAAAAGACATTGCAGAACACAATTCTACATACTTGAAATGCTCTTTGTGGTAGTCGGTAATTGAGTACTTGGGGGTTTTCCCTGTACTCCCTCCCTGAAAAAACTTCCTTTCAACACCTGCCATCATTTCTATAATTGAAAGGAAAAGTGGATCAATACATTGATAATCTCAATTTGACCACTGTATATGTTAAAGAACAGCACGCGTCATGCAAAGCCCTTAACCTGTGCAAGCACAGAAATTGCATGCAACCAGAGAACCGCCACACACTGAGGAATATTTTCATTTATTATAAGTAGTTAAACATATACCTGTTAAGAATTCTTTCCTGAGAGCCCCATGGTCAATTCCAGACTCTCCAATGAAAGACACTCGGAGGTTTTTTTTGGGAGAAGACCTCTTCTGACGTCTCCACTGCCCTAAACCCCTTTCAAACATGTCCTCCCTAGTGACACTAACATTAAAGAGTGTCGTTGTGTCCACTCGTCCACTAAGTGTTTCGATGGCTTCAGCAAGACTTGAAGGAAACAATTCGAAGTTGATTAGACAACTGGATCCAAAACGTTTTCCTTTAAGAGACCCCTTTTGTATCATTGAGTAAACTGACGACCCCTGACTGATGTAAAGTGGCGTCTTTTAAATGATATTCAAGGCATAACAATAACAATGCAGGGCAACTGATGAACAGTACAATTAACACAAATAGTGAACACAATAACTGCAGGACGTTTTTGTTTAAAATAAGCAATTACAGGTACATTTTAAGCATATTACCTTTTCTCTCGCCCTGTCAGTTCTTCACTGGCATGTTCTTCCAAATCGATAATTTGTGTCGACTGCAATGTACTGATGAGGGAAAAAATATTTCAATGGGGCATACCTTAATCATGGTTTACAATATCTAACACTGCAAGAAAAAAGTATATAAAGAATGTGCATAATAGGAGAAAAAAAAACCTTTCTCTACAAGTGCTGGCATGTATTTCAACCAAATACTCAGGAAATAACTCTGAGCACAATGGACAGGCCACCTTTAAAAATACAGAAAAGCAGAGCAAATATTCAAGTGAATTACTGAGACGCAGAAACCTTCATCATCTGCAATAATGTAATTGATAAATAATGCCCTGATTTTACCTTAATATCGATTTTAGAACAGGAGGTCCTACACGGGAGCACACTTGGAGAAGCCTATAATAAAATGTAGAAAGACTGCCAATTAATGACACATACAATGAAAATTGTTTAGAAACAAACACCTACAATATTAGTGAGCTTACATTCCCAGGATTGCTTGTAGCTGGAGACTCATCTAAATCTGGGTCCAGATCCTGAAAATTGTAACCAGTTAAAAAAGCTGTCGATTCAGGATGATAAATGATCCTGCATAGTTATTTGTGGAATAACATTACCGGTTCCAGATCCATGCGGTCAGAACAGCTGCTTGGTTCACACTCTTGTGCATGTAAAGCCAACAGCTGGACAGGCATGCTTAGATGACACGTGGCACATCTGGCTTTTGGCATATTTTCGAACTCCTTCGATGAGTAGGGCAAGGGGGAGGTGTCCAAAGTGTCCTGGATGGGCATTATATAGAGACAGCCTTTTCCACCTAAAGCTTTGGCAAGGTAGGCCCCGTGTAACCCTCTGCCTCAGGTGCCAAAACACTTAATTTCCACTGACCTGATCCTCCTATGTGGGAATACAAACAAGTTGATGTTATTTAATGCACAGAATGTTCTAGGGGAGGCAGTTGATTTTAACAAGATGCACACTTGCAGTGTTAGGCTTTCTCATGGATTGCTAAAAACAAGAAGGTAGGTAAATATGCTAACCATCAAGGGCATTAATGAGCTATTATAAGAGCAGCTATTGTAGGAGAAGATAGAGGGTATAAATAGGATTTAACTGCAGAAATACTAGACCACAGTTGAATTTACTAAGGGAGATTGTATCTTACCAGCAGCTTTATGTTGGCCAGGCCCCTTCCAATGGTATCATTTTGGAATATGATTCCATAAGTATATATGATATCTATGTGGGAAGAGCAAAACAAGTGTGCAGTTAGAACTATAACCCTCCACACATGTCACCACTGTTGAAGCTGATTTGTGACCAGTAGTACTTCAGTGGATTGGGAAACTACAGTAATACATAAAAAATGTCCCCAAATTGGGATCAATAAAGTGCTTCTTATATTATCTTGACTCCTTCCCTTATTATTTGTTCTATCTTACCTGGGAGTGGTCAGCATTTTCGGGGATATTGAGAGTCCTCCTACCAAGTCCAGCCTGGAGAAGGACCATTTAATCCGATGACTTTGGTGTTCTTTCTGTGCTCTTATTGAGCAGAAAGAACTGGATTGGGGTTGACCTAACAGCCCTTCTTTTGGGAGATGGGGTATAACTTTTACCCGATTTGAATAGGCCGGGGAAAGCCCTGAGGAGTTGAAAACAATGTGTAAGAGACGCATTTAAGAAGCTGTTATACAATATATTCATTCTAAACAATCTGAAGAGCGTTAATTTCTATGAAAAAATACCCTGAATTATAGTCAATTGCCGAGTTATTACAATGGCAATTCAGTTCAGAATTATCTTTATTTCCTAACGGATCCAAACCTGGCCATATTTTGGTCCACTGTATTTCCTGCTGTAGAAGGAAAGCCAGGGGTCCTTTGTTGCTTCTGCCCCTGGACTGCCTGACGCTGCCTTGTCCCAGCCTGCTGCCTGTTGCCAAGAGCAGACTGCTGCTGTCCCTGTATAGTAGGCTGTCTGTTGCCCACCTCCACCTGCTCTCCCTGAACCTGTACTTCATCTGTGAACACAATTTAAAGATGTCTATGATTCCCTAGAATCTAAATAAACTGAGTACTAAATACATAAAGTAGTTAGAATATATAAAGGCTTCATTAATTAAACATTACCCAGATAGTCACAAGCTCTGAAAAATAAATAGAAGAAGAACAAGAAGAAGATGAACCTTTAATTATCCCCCATGGGGAAATTCAGTTTTTCACTCTGGTTTTAATATAGGTTGGTAAAACTGTCACTGAAACACCTCGGCGTGCTTCCGCCGGCCAAGACTGCAGCTGTAATTTTTTGTAAACGACTGACCATGAGATGAATCTGTGAAGACAAGTGATCTCCCCCTAGTTTCACTTACGATTTTGAGAAGTTGGTTCAGCCAAGGCACTTCTCAGCAACTCAACGACACGCCTGGCAGCATTTTGTAACTGTTAAAATAGATAGCATTTTTCATTTTATCATTTATTTCAATCGGGACAATGCACATAAATGAACACTTTAGACAAATAACGCTTCAAGTGTAAATGGATCATGTCTTCCTATACTGTCTATTCTGTCTTGCTGTTTTTAAATTATTGTCTTGTTGTTGCGCACTGGCACTTTGAGTCGATGTAATTTCGCTGTACTTTTTACAATGACAAATAAAGTATCTATCTATCTATCTATCTATCTAAAACAGACACAAACAAGAAATAGTCAAATTGATTGTCACAATCACAGTGCAAAGACATGTCGTCTTGTTTATCCAGATCTGCTAACAGTTAACTTTAGCTAACTTTTATTATTGCGGGCAGACAGCTGTGTCACTTTCTTCTCATACCGTGGCTTGTAAATAATGCAATGTCAATATCAGTGATGCAAACACAGGTATGGTGAAAAAAGAGAGAACTATTCGAAGCAGGAAAAAAACAGCGTAATATACCATCTGACAAAGGCCTCTGCTATAATGCTTCAATTAACTGTTCTTTATAATATACTCAGATCAATAGAGACATATATGTTAAGTTATAAATCAAGGGTTTTTATTATTATTTACAGCAGGGGTGGGGAACCTTTTTCCTTTCAATTTTTACAACATCCTCCGAGGGCCGTACAAATTATTGAACTCAACCTCTGCTTAAAAAAAATAAAATCACAGCCAATTAATTTGGCCTTTCTTTCATGCTGTGCAAAGAAAAAGCAACCTCTTAATCCAGATATCTTACCATGACTCGCGCATGCATGCATGCATGTGCACGGTGTGGCATGACCACCAAAACAGAAAGATATGGACACAAGATGTGTGCAAATGTATTTAGTATCCTATCCATGTGAACATGATTTAAGTGGGGGGGACCTAACCTCCTCTAGGGGGGTCTGGGGGCATGCTCCCCCGGGAAGATTTTTTTTTTAAATATTGAAGTTAAAAGCATCAATCTGGTGCACTTTCAGAGCAACATGAGGAGATCTATGGATACATCTCTCAACACCCATTTGAAACAGAACTGTAAGCAGATTTTTCTTTTTGGATATTTTACAAATCACTTATTTTTAACAACTTTTTTGTTACTGTCATATAGTATTTTATACCTGTTTTTCATTTAGTCTCTAATGTCTAATTAATAATTATAATGATCATATCAAGGTGTGCCTTAACCTCACTGAGCTGAGGTTATTTGAGCCTCTCAGGAGAGAGCTCTCTTCCACCTGGTTGTAGAAAAGCTCTTTAAATTCGTTAGCATAGCTAGCTAACCAGAAGCAAATAACAACAAATCGCCACTGTGCTTACAACTAAAGACACAGCCACCAAACACTGCAGCATGTGTACGGCTCCTTATGGGTACTGCAATATTTGAAGAGCTGGAGCGGCGTTCCAGTGCTCTCCGTAAGCACGTCTAGTCTACACTTATGGCGGCAAATCTCTGTCGTAAATCGCGAGGGCATGTGAGATCCACGCGAGCACAAGTCAAGCAGCCGCGGACATATATTATTTTCGCGAGCACTTAAACGGCACTCGCGCGAGAGCAATATTGAAGCCTCAAACCTTAACCCTTTAACAGCCAGCGCCACCATTTGGTAGAGCACATTTTGTGTCTTGATATCCTGTTGAAAAAATGTTTTAAAAGTTTAACTCTACCTGATTCAGCCATCTCTACCATTTGGTTGACATGTTATGCCCAAAACAACCTCTAGATGTCACTGTGGTTAGAACAGAAAGCCATTCAGCTTTCCACTGAGAAAGTTGGCATGCTAAAAAATCACTGCTGAAGAAATCACTCTTTTTGGTCAACTTTTGTAAGGTAACCATATCATTTTTGACATATTTTAATGTCAGAGCACTGACTGAACATAATTAGATAACTTGATGCACAAAAAAAGTTTTAACAAACTAAACTAGCAATATAACTTTTTCAGAGTTTCAGAGATGTTTTCCAATACAATATGGTAAATAGATAGATTCATGGTAATATTACTACATCTTATATTACATTATTACTACATCTATACTGCCTTATGAGTCTCAGAGTGAAAGAGTGATAATAATTTATATAGCAGCTTTCATGCATGGCATACAGCCCAAAGTTGCACACAGATGAGCAAGTCAGGCCAACACAGGATATAGACATTTGCTGTTAGGCCAGTGGTTTCCTGTTAGGCCAATTCAGCATCTACAGTAAGATGAGCACGTTTTTTTTTTATTATGAAAAACACTTAACATTACTTTTTATATCAATATCAATACCTTTTTTTTTTAAATGTGCTATGTGTGTCCCATTTGATAAAAAAATGCAAACAAATAATTTTTCCATCGTTTTTTTTCTTGGTCTGGAAATTAAAGGGTTAAGCTCATCCAACTTTGAGCATACATCATTTTGTTTTTTCCTCTCTCCAAGCCGGATGCTGAATTCCTGATGGGAGCCATATCTCCAGTCTTCAGCGAGCTGGGCTCGCTGCGACGCCAGAGGGAATCGAAGATTGTTAACTTTTTACAAGACTTCATCTAACACATTGAAGAAGAAGGTGATACTACTGCCCTGACATTTTATAAACGTATTTGTTCTTGAATTTTATCCCCGATTACGACAGGCAACTCAATGACAGCTTTGCATACCCTTTTTATTCATGTTTACATGTCTCAGTTTAAACACAACTTTGCATCATGATGGTTGCGATGAAACAATGATAACTAAAGCAGAACTGGCTAATGAGGTTTTCTTCTTCAAAATATCCACATAAAAAAAACTATTTAAAAACAATAGCCATATTTATTGACATTGCTTAGGTGAATATATGCATTTCTTTGTATTCATTTTCAACTTGTTTTTAGAGGAAGAAAAGAGCTTTGTGGTTGAAGAGAGGGGGACCCCTGTGAAGATAACAGAGAGTGATGAAAGAGACTCAAGAGAGACAGAGTCTACAGGTGAAGCGGCAAAAGATGAAGAGGAGATGAAGGAAAAACCCAAGATCACTGTTGGTTGCTTCCTTCAATGGCTTACGGGGCAGGCACACGTCCCCATCACCTCAACAGAGAGAGAGATGTTTAAAATCTTAATTGAGTTCGACCATGATTGCAGCGTGCGCTATGGTACACACACGGTATGCTTTCCCGTAGTGAATGCATGCTCCAACTCCATTACCTTTCCGACAAGGCACCTCGGCTCATATCCAGAGTTCCTGAGCATCATATCACAGGCTGTTATGAGTAGCAGGGAGTTTAGCCGCTCATAAGAGTCATAGAATCAATGTTTTCTGGTTAGGGTTAGACAGTCTTTATTGGACTTTATTTGACAAGGTTTTCATTTGTTCAAGATGAGAATACAGTCAAACTTTCAAGTGACATACTGTTCTAGTCAAAATGTTTTGAAAACAAATGGTGAAGTTGGGGAACCATTATAGTTTTGAGCTGTATTTTGTGTCAATTGTTTCAATTTAATGGAATAAAAACCCAGTCACCAGTTGTGCCAAGTAACTTTACTCTATCCTGAAATCGGCATCATGACTTATTTTACTCTTGGTACTTAAGTAACACTTTGAACACAGGAATTTTACTTTGACCTCATCTGTGTCATTTAAGGGAGCTGTATTTCTTAAGAGCCACATCTTTCAGCTACATACTCACGGCAGAGTAAGTACAGTTCCTTGACCGGAGTGTTTGGGTCAATTTGCTGAAATACTGATTGAAGTTCAGTTGTGTCTTCTGGACTCAAAGGGCAGTCGAATTCGGGGACGACAATCCCTGCATCCTCTTCTTCTCCATCGTGGTCAGCAGCAATTTCCCAGTCAACATCTGGCTCCTAATAACAATAACAGAGGTTTTGAACACTTTGGTGAAATAAATGTCTTATAAACAATGTGGAACAATGACATCAAGTAATAGTTTGTGTTATTTTTGCAGTTAAAATAACACAAACTGTGCCCAGAAAATGGTCATGCCAAGAGTAGGGAAAGAAAGTAATCTTTTGACAATGTATATTACACAAAGTAAATGGTAAGTAATTACTATTGTGGGATTGCCCACAGTACTGAGTATGTAAGTCGCTTTGGATAAAAGCGTCTAACAAGTGACATGTAATGTAATACTGAAACGAGATCAATACCTCTGGGCTCTCCGGCTGATCAATGTTTGTCTGCATCAGTCCAAGTTGCCATAACTTAGACCAGAGGTGCCCAGTACGTCGACCGCGGTCGACCGCGGGGGCAATGCTGGTAGATCGCGAGTCATTCATAAAAATAAAAAAATCCAGCTCCGTTAAAATAGACAAAACAGCTTTTGAGTCCTCCTCCCTTGGCCTCCCTGCCACTTAATTCAGGAGTTTACTTGATTGACAGAAAAAACGACCTATTGCTTTCCAGTCTGTTAACCCAGAATGCAAAGCGATACAAAATCAGTCAAGTGCCGGGAGAGACAAACAACAAAATGAGTGCAGGAACGAGCAAAAAGCTAAAGACATACCACTTCCACACAGAATGGGAGGGAGAATCTTTTTTTGTGATGTCACATTCAAAGGTTATTTGCCTTATTTGTAAAGCAAGCGTCGCTCTGCCAAAGAAAGGTAACGTGGAGAGGCATTATCGGAGTGTTCACAAGGCATATGACAGCGACTTCCCTCCGAGTAGCGAGTTGAGAAAGAGAAAGGTCATGTATTATTGCTACACAAACATTATCTCTTTGTCTTAGTGTCGCCAACTCGTTTCTAACATGCAAAAAGACAAACAAATGCGTCTATGGTCGTGTATTTTCTATCTTTCCAATCCAGAAGAGATCTCTCTCTCCCCCGTCTGTTTGCAAGGGGGCGGGGTAGTTTACACACACGCAGCTGCTACATGCAGCAACACACGGAGGAGATGGTGGAGAGAAGCGCTCCAAGGTGTGGTTACATGTTACCCGTCTTGAGGTGGACAATGCTCGTCACCAAAAGTGTTTAGCATGTAAGGGCGGTAACACGAGCAATTTGTCTAAACATTTAGCAAAAGTGCACCACATTCAGACGGAGGAATGCCCGGGTTCGACTGTCTTTCTCGTAGCTCTGTAGCCCCATCCACGAGTAACGTTTCCACGTCAGGTGTTATGTATGCTAGCAGCAACACACGGAGTTAACTACATTATACAAACATGGGTTAATGATTAGAGGTAACTGAGTTATTTATTTTGTTAAAGTTTCAGCTATTCTGTTTACAGTTCTGTCATCACATTATTTAATACGATTTGTTAAAACATTGTTGTTTCTTTTGATGTGAAATATTATTTATTTAATTCAAATAAAAAGCAATGTTAATTTTGTTCACAATTTGTTCAGTTAATTTAATAATATATGTATTTTTGAATCAGGTATTCATCTTTATTGTCTTCATTGTTAGTTTCCACATGCCTAAAACAACCTCAAACTAAATCTAAAAGTTGATGGCTAAATAAGAGCGTTTGAGAAATTGTGCAAAGCACACAGCAGTAGTCCGAATAGTCGATTGATCGTTTCATTAATCTATAGATTAATCGATAATCAAATTAGTCGTTTGTTGCAGCCCTATTGTAGTTATCCCATGTAAAAATAAAACGTGTTATTCAGCAACCCTTGCAATTTGGGATTTTATTTTTGGTTGGTAGACCTCGGTTAGCTGGTCATTTCAAAAGTAGCTCACCAGCCAAAAAAGTGTGGGCAACCCTGACTTAGACCCTACAGAAAAACGCGGGCAAAAATCCTTGATTATGTGGGCTAAATTCCTTGATTATGCGGGCTAAAATCCTTGATTATGCGATTAAACATGCGGGGTTTTTATGTGATTTTATGCGGTGAAATTGCGGGAAGTTGCGAAATATGCTAAATATGCGGGGGAAAAGAATAACAATGTTAAGCCCCTTTACTATTCAATTAAACACATTCAATGTTTATTTATTGTAAAAGCAATTGGGCTATTTTAATCTCACACCCCCCCCCCCCCCCCCCCGACACACACACACACTTCTCCGCCTCATTCTGTTTTCATTTACTCGTTCATTATCTGACCAGCTTCAATCTTGTAGGCTACTCACTTCGTTTCTTGTAGCCCTCGAAAGGGTTTTGGAGGTTGATCCCTCGGTGAATGCGAGTTGAATGGCTTTCTTGTCCGCAGCAGCAGAAAGCATTTTCGAATGTTTGAATGAATCAAAGTGGGTCGTCACTGTCGATTTTCTCTTATGCTCCAACACACAGTTGCACGGGGTGCAGAATAGTTTCCCCCCACTTTTTGCCCGGTCTTTAGTAGAAATGTTCATTGGTAAATGAGCTCTATACAGTGTTGTTTACATTCTGTGATGCGCGAGCTGATGACGTCACGTCAAGACGAGTTAACTTTTTTTTCTTCTCAACTTTGTGTGGAAAAATGCGGGGATTATGCGGCCTTTTAAAAATCTGCGCCATTTTGCTGATTATGCGGTAAATTCTGCGATCGCAGAATCGTGTTTTTCTGGAGGGTCTAATAACTGCTCTGGACATTGGTTCCGTTCAGTGCTGAGTGGATGATGGTTCCAGCCTTCTGTAAAAATCCCCAAGTCCATCTGAAGTCGGGGAAGAATGATGTAGTGCACACAGAAGAGGTCGTCTGTTGATGAGATGTCGAGCAGACCATCCTCTTCGAGGGAAAGCAGTATCGCAGAGTACTTGTTGATGACAATGACTCGTACATCACGCCAAAGACGCTCAATCCTATGGATGAAAATACATGGTTTAGGGAAAACCAGTTCAAGTGATCTATTTTCATGCTGGCCTAGCATGGGTTAAGTGCAAGGTGCTTGGTCTACACATCAGATAAGTTCCCCTCACTAATTGAGTTACTAAAGATGCTGCAATTTACCTCTGGTTATGAAGACTTTTACCAGAGATGAAGCTTCCACGGTCGGTGCCGCGAACCGAAAACATGAATCTCGCGATCTGTACGTTTTCTACTCCTTGGTCTCCTCTGACCCTGAAATGTACACAGTTCACCAAAGGACTGTCAAAGAAAATACTCATCCAAAAGTGTCACAGTATTGATCTATTTCTCCAAAGAGTGCTTTTTTCTGTGAATTCACCTTAAAGGCACTCCATGTCTTTGTGTTGCCTCTAAGAAGAAGCCATAGGCTGTTGACGCAAGGTTGTTGGTCGAAGCACCCAAGTACATTACCTGCAGAAAAGCAGAGAATATTTAAGAATAGGGCAATTACACACAATAACTACGAAGCATTCTGTTAAACTGTGTATTGTAGGGAAAAAAAGGCAGAGATTAAAGAATTCCTGTTGCAATAGAAATAAGCAAACAATACTGACATACAGTATACTGACTCATAATACTTGTGCAGCAAAAATAGGCAATGCACAAAATCTCCTTTATATCTACTTTGACTTTGCTGCTTCCTTTTTAGTCCATACACTTTCTCCATTTGGACCAAATTCCTTAAGCAAAGCCAGGACACAGCGTTGGGACCTCTTTTGTGGTTTTAAGTAGCTAGTCGTAAACTCGTACAAAAAATACATGTTTGTTTAATGTGTGTCTACTGAAGTGAAATGCAGTCTTACCTTTCTCGAATACCCGTCCACTCCACCAAATAAGACAATGTTATAACTGGAAAACCAAAGAACAAACTGTTATAGCACTCTGGAATTGAAACACTGATTCTCCAAAACTGGGACATTACAAAGAGATTATTTCTTAATTACTTAGCGAAATATAAATACCACTACCGTATCAATTTGTGGTTGGTATCCACGTGCACAAGCGACAGAGGCCCTCACACTGAATATGTTCTCCTCACAACACAGCCCAGACTAGCCAGTCTGGAGAGGATGCCTATGGGATCCACTCGATGCATTGAGGCAACCCTTCTTGTCCATTGTACACGTAGACCAATGGATAACAACCGTCCTTTGACCATTCGGTATCCAGCAGTGGGCATGTCATTCTTGATGGATATGACCACGTTATCCAACTCCTCATCACTGATGGAGCTATACATTTCTGAAACAGATAAGCCAAACTCTCTCATCCTTCTAAAGACTGTGCTGGAAGAAACACCTAGCAGCTTAGCAATGCAAGGCACCGATAGGTTTGTCCCCAACATCTCAACCAACTGCTGCCTCTCAATTTCAAACTTAGGAGGTCCTCTTCGACCAATAACTGATCCCACTGCTGTATTTGAGGCTTCTGAATCTAAATATTGCCTAAGTAGTCCAAACAGCTCTTGAAGAGCTTGGATTATTCCTTGCGGTATGTCAACATGTCTCGAAAGTGCTTGCAGGAGGTACAGCTCCTGGCGACATGCAAACTCCAGCAAATCCAGGTCAAGTGGTGCTCGAATGAGTGCAAGCTCAAACTTCGACAGGAGTCTCTCCAGGATCTGCCGTTTCAGAATATGCTGTGAAGAAAAATAAAGTATTAAATAGTATTTAATTATATTTTTAAGAAATGTGGTAAATCTTTATTGAAATTATGTCAAATACAGAATAAGGCACATAAACATCATCATAAACATTCCAAAAAATAAGCTGAGGGCATTTGAACAGAAAAAAAAGAGTTCATTCAGAAATGAAAGTGCCAAGAAACTTGCAAAATTCTTGGGCTTTTTTACATTTGCATCATTTTATACTTTTTTTGTATAGTATTATTTATTTGAGAAAGGCAATAAAAACTGGGGGACATTTTGAAAAAGCGACATTTGTGAATAAAATATTTTGCTAAAGTAATCAAAATTATTAATTCCAAATTCTGTTTTTGAAAGCTACATTTTATATTATCATATTTCAAGACCGAAAAGTTAATTGGTTCTTATCTTTATAATAGAATTGTTTGAATACTTTTGAAAAATATGTATAAAAATGTATTATCTAAAAAACTCAATCCATTTATAAGTAAGGACGGCTCTTGTGGAATAACCACAGAATACAGAAGCATGCCTTTTATTAAAAATAATCATTAGTAAAGTAAAGTAACTTACGTGAGACGTTTCCACAGCCATATTTCATCACGTTGGAGGTTGGAGGGACTTCCTGGTTTAGGTTTAAATCCAGACAACGGCCAATCATAAAAGAGGAGGGGTGCAATCAATTAGATTTGGCGTTACTGGGACACGGTACGCCCACTTCCTAACATTTCTCCGCGCGCGAGAGCAGGCCAGAGTTTCACGAGCAGAAGAGCAGGAATTGCTCGCGAGAGCGCAGGAGACCAAGGAGAGCTCATGTAGATGCTGCACATGCTCAAGGCATGTTTCTCCCCTGCAGGCTTCAATAGTGCTCTCGCGCGAGTGCCGTTTTAGTGCTCGCGAAAATAATATATGTCCGCGGCTGCTTGACTTGTGCTCGCGTGGATCTCATATGCCCTCGCGATTTATGACAGAGATTTGCCGCCATAGTCTCCAATGTCCGTTATTGCATTTCAACAGAGGATAGGTTTTTTCACATTCAATATATGCTTAACACGCAGTTTCTCCTCATATTCTCTTTCATCACTTTTCATTTAACACATTCTAAACGCTGTAATCAATACTCTAAACAATACTTCTCGGCTCGTTTGGTTTCCGGTCATTCCGGATGTTGTCACATGCTACTCTCGTCTGTAAACAATAATGTATTCAAATAAACTGTACTTTCATTTAATATTCAACATGGTAGTACCTCGACATCTATAGTTGTAGTGTTAAATCCGTAGGTTTCGATTTGCACCACTCCATGTCATTTCGCTACTCAATTCACCTCTTTAGGAAATCGTATATTAGCCACATGCTAAATGCTAACCGTAGATGAAGGATTTTCAGAATAAAAGCTTAACTGCTTGTGCACAAGAATTTCTGGTTTTTCAGTATAAAAGAGCGTTTAAACTGACGGTATGTTTAAGCTACATTATACCATCAAAACATTGATTTTAATTTCTAACAGTCCCTCCTTACACACCTAAAAGGTGTGTATAATACTGAAATCAATGAGTTCTTCATCTGAACTTCGCATAGTACATATCTCATATTACAAACATACAATCTAAATGGAATGGTTCAATAGGCTTAACTTTACAAAAATACAAAATAAATTATTTGCCTGGTTCAAACCTAAAAGTTGTCCCTTGTGTATAACTTCTAGTGTTTGCATTCAATATCATTCTTCAAAATAGCAGCAATGGCTTGGTATCAGAACATTTCTTCCTCCCTCCTTTCACAGAAACCGTTCTCATACCACGCTCAGTGTTAAGGCACTTGTTTTTACAAAGTGAAAAGAAACAAACCATTTTAGAATAGCAATGATTTATACAACATGAAATCTACCATATTAGAATAGTATAAAATAATAAAGTCAAATAAAAGGGACTATCTTAGAATAGTGTAAAATTAATTGGAATAATAAAAATATTAAAAATATACTATCTTGGAATAGTATGAAGTAAATTGAAATGGATTCACTCCATTTTAATTTTGCTCACTTCTTCACATGATTTCATCATTTAAAGAATCACATCGGCTGGACATTCATTGATCAATCTCATCTCCGAACATCCATATCATTTAAACTAACTCATCATTGTCATCCACATCTGAATACGGGGTGGGTCGTCTTGTTCTGCTAGCATTTGTAACCGTCTCCTCCTGAGAAATTTACCCTCCCTCCTTTCATACCATTTAAGGTATGAAAGTAATATGTTCTCTAGAAGGGGCCGTTGTGCGTTCTACTCTGGGGTACGGCATTCTAGACAGTCATTTCTGGGAGAAGATTTTGGTCAGTTACAACAGTTGTAGAGTTTCATCACTTAAAAGTTCCTACTCATTACCTTTGGGTGGTCTGTTCTAATGCAGTGATAAAGTCCCTGAAATGGTGTGAAAACCGGTGGAATATCAATAACTCATTATACTAATTTATTTTCAATTCTGTTCAACTTAAATAGCTATGCTAACCCCTTTTACAGTGTGTGGAACCTTGGGTGCCCGAGCATGTGATAATTACTCCCTCCTTTAACAAGGATTTTAAAAACAGAAGTCATTTCATTAATGGTTTGTAGTTTAATTCAGGAATTTACATTAATGGCAGATAATATGTTTCTCCTTTAAATAACATCTCTAAATGTCAGGTCATCTGGTGAATGGATGACCTTTAGGAGCTGGTGGCGCTTGCCTTTTAAAACTCATACTCTGGTGCCGTGCGCTCCCTCTGAAGCTGCAAGTAAGATTGAAAACATCTGCAGGGTGGGTTGAGCGACCCCTTCTCCCTAAACGATGTTTGTTGTAACAAATATGCACCATCACAATGAGTGCTCCAAGGCCCTGCATGTATTGCTCCCAACTACATTAGTTTTTAAAAAAAATTAAACTTTGCTTTCGCTCTTTGCCCAGTGTCATTTTAAAACTCTACATCTTGGACGAAAAACAAATGTTATTTCCACCTTAATCTTCCCTCCTGAGGTAATAACCATGCTACAATGGAGAAATCAATACTCTAGATTGGAATACTATCTTTGGCTTGGTACTAGCTCTACCTTTAACATTTTCCATACAAATAAAGATTTGTCTGCTTTTATAGAGTGGTTACTAAAACCATCCCTTTAAACTGTAGGTCTATACTGTAACAAATAAAATCTTACCCAAATTCACACACGAATAAAAAACTCTTAAAGAATAATTTGTTCATATGATGAAAAGATTGAATAATATGTTCTACCCTCAGTGTGTTTTTAGGGTTATTTAATAGTTTCCTCTTTTTTCTTTATAAATTCACCAATTGATTAATTCATGGCTAATAAATCTTTTTCTTTACGTATTTCTCGTTGGTGAATAAGTGTGTTTATGTGTAAACTCACTCACTCCCGTTTTCCTTCACTCCCCCTCTGGTTGTCAAGCCACGACCCCCTCACATTCTGCCGGACCATGCCAACTCCTCCGTTCTTTCCTCTCCTCCGTCCACCTTCTCCTCAGTCCATCTGCTCTTGGATCCTTCCGCTGTAACTCTTCTCAGTGTCCCATCTGCTTTGCTTTTCATCTCCTCCTTTACAGTCTCTACTGGTTGCATGGAGGGCGTATTCCGCTCTCATGTCCCACACTCTGCTCTTGTGCCCAAATCTTGTGGCTCAGCTTGGAACTTCATGTCCTGTGGGGGACCGATGAGAGTGTGCCTTTTTATGTCACCTGGTTTTGGTTCTTGGTGCCTCAGGTGGAGATAGTTCTGGATGCAGCGTTGGAGTTGTTGGTTCAGCTCTGGTTCTCTGTCTGTTCTATGGAGGAGGAGGAGTCTTCCGTGGTGAGGTCTTTTGTCTGCTTGGACGATGGGGTCGTAGCGTTCTGACAGGTGGAGAGAGAGAGAGAGAGATCTCGGGACGCATTATCTATAGTTAATTCTAACACACTGAGGTAAAATAAATCCAACCTTTTCCACTCTATTTTCCTAATCTTACTATCCATCTTAGTTGTTAAATGTCATCTAAACACAATTCATGTCTACTAATAATTTTACCATATCCCTAAACATTGCCTTCACCCACTGTAACATGTTTATTCCAATTAACTCTTTCAGGAAACCATTTTCTTCTATAAATTTAAATACCTACATGTTTCAAGTACCACATATTTCACACACTATAAAAGAACGTCTCCATATTTTCTCCATCACTTTAAATCTCACTGTTATTTAGAACCGTAGTAACTTTTGTGACTGGACATATCTGCAATGTCGCCACTACCTGCTGGGGAATCTTGTTCATAGAGTTTGTACGTACAAAGCTGTACTTGTGGGTTAGTAGCCTGTGTCTAACAATCATTTTCAATAATTGTGCTCAGGTCACCGGTCGGTTGTTCATAAACTTAACAGGGGGTGTTTCTGGTACAGACTAAAACATGGATCCAGTTTATTTAGAGATTCCCCTAATCTGTAAATCCCCATCACTTACATCTCCCAATCACTTAAACCCATCTCATCATTTGATACAAGAACTGCATATAGGGGGGGTGAATCATCTTGATTATAACCGCCTCTTGTTTGGGACCGAGTATTTCTAACTCCTCCTCTTGTTGCTCAGCTGATCTTTTGGCTCTGGGGATAAGTGAAAGTCTCTGAAACCCAGCTGGAGTCTTGTTAGTGATGTGGGCATTCTATGAGTGAACTAATGGATCCATGTCTTACATGATATTGTACTCCCCTTCCAACCAGAAAGGTGCCAAGTGTAATGAGCACAATCAACAATGCTATTCTGACTCTTATCCCTAGGGGACCCCACAATTGGTTTGGCTTTGTTCTCGTCATCATCTCTATTTTATCCCTGGTTGTGTCCGTTACAGAATTTAAATAATGAGTACAAAAATAACATAACAAATTGGACTCTTTTTACAGATGTAAAACAAAAAATAGGTTTTCACTTTAATGTACAATCTATAAAAATCTATAGACAATTTGTCTTTTGAGCTGTTTCTATCTTTATCTTATTTCTATTTATTGTTTTGTTCCAGCTCTGCCAAATCAGTCCTAACTCCCAATAATGTTCTGGAAGTTGCCAGTGAAGGGTGACAATGTGTGAGGTGGTGTCAATTTGCTCCTTTTTCTTTACCTTTAAACCGGAGCGCGTTTGAAGTTCGTTACAACTTTTCACGCTTCCATCCACCGGGGATCAGCCCACTGTCTTTTGTGAACTTTCACCCTCACCCAATCACCTGGCCGAACAGGAGTCTCTTCTGGTGTCTCGTCTGGTATCTCTGTAGTTTTCCTAGCCTGCTGTGTAGACAAAACTTGCATAATATTACTCAGAGTTCTGACATATTCATCCACTTCTATTTGTTTAATATCTAAAACTGGACCACTCCCTCCTTTGAGCATAAAATGCTCAATTAATATTGCAATGATTACCCTATTTTGAACAGGACATGTAAAACCCATAACGTTGCATTAAAGAAATATAACTTCTCCGTGTACCCACAAGGGGTACAAAAATATCGTATGATTTATGGTTTTCTGATGGTATAAATGCATATTCACTATAAAAAAAAAATCAGCAATTAGCACTTCTAATAGTTTACTTGTTTCAATAATGGCTTTTGTAATGGTATTATGCATCATCGTTGCTGCAAAAAACAATACCCCTGGTGTCGGTAATGCGTCTCAATAATTCTAGGATTAGAGGATTGGTTGACACTGCTGAACTAACATATGATAAAATAATATTTCTCCAAACTGGAGGGAAAATATGAACTATTCTCACAGAGGGTGACCTGCATGAAGGGCTGGTGCCCCTCACTCAAATGAGGTATTGCCTTACGCACAACACCACAAATCAGTAAAGTTACTCAAGAATAAATAAATAAAGACTGATTCTTGAAACTGTTGTAAAAACCCTACAACTTATTCATCCAAGCTCTCAATCAGTGTTATGTTATTTAATATGCAGCTCACGCCTTAAAACAGATCCTTCAGACCGATTATAAAATTGTGTTTATGAGAAAAATGTAATCTGACTCCATAAATCAAATAATTGTTTGATTAAAAACTGCACTTCTGGCTAACAATAAATGAAGTTCCCCTTTAAACACAGCCCCGGTCTTCTGACGGGGTCCATCTATGTACTGAAAAATGTTGGGCCAGTCTCCGTCGCTCCGTCACTGTTCTCCCGTTAACAGTCACTCTCTAGTTCAGCTGGGTTCTTGTTGACTTCTTCACTGGTTTGAGACAAGCGACCCTATCGGACACCTCCCTTTGTAGCCAGACTTCACCACCACAGAATCGAGTTTCTGTTTTCAGGTCTGGACAGCTTCACGTCAGGTGTATCGCCGCCCCTTGCATATTTTGGGTGGAAGCCCGTCTTCTTGACCTCACTAGTTGTGTGGACACAATAGTTTTCTGTGTGGGGGAACAACATCACTCGTAATGTATTTTCCTTCTCATAATTACAAAAATAGTCTGCTAAATGTTCTACTCTGCTACTTCTAATCTGTGGATGCTCTGTGTAAATGCAATATTCTACTCACTATCTTTTAAATAACATTCAACCTCTCCCTCCTGTGGTGACATATGTGGCTCTATGTAGCTGGATTTCCAAATACTCTATTGCTGAAGATGCATCACCTGATGGTCTGGTCCTCTAAGCTTCCTCATTGTTGTGGTTGATACCAGGCTGTCTGCGGCATTTGGTTCATGTTTGGAAATTCTGTACGTCTTTGACATCTCTGGGTTGCTTGGTATTTCATATCATTGTAAATGAGATGTTGTCTCCATTCTTCAATGGGTATAGCGTCTAATGCCACCACATCTCCCAGGCTTGCCTGCACTGATTGGGGAAGGGCGTTAATGACCGCGTTCTTCCACAGCATTACGACAGACGGTGAAACGTCATGTCGTTCTGCAGTGGAGTCCTCCCACACTCCTTCACATCTCTTCAGGAAGGCATACATGTCTTCCCCCGGTTCTTTTCTCAGGCTGTTGAGGGCATGTAAACTCCGTGTTGTTGGGTAGATGTGACGAATAGCAGCCCAATAATTTGACCTGATGTAGTTGAATGGAGTGTCATCTGGGTCATTTGTGCATTTGGCCTCGGAATCTATTGCTCTCACTTCAAGTCGTCTTTCAATCCGTCCGAGCAGGGCCCTCATGTATCCCAAGCACAGGTGGTCCTGGGCTGTGTATCTCTTCAGATCATTCACCCACTTCTGACCTCCTTTCGTGAGTGGAGGTAGCTTTGACACTAATGCTTCCATGTCCCTGTGAGTCCATGATTTGTATTGAAATCCTCCTCTTCCAGCCGCTATCAATGGCATGGAGGTATATGCACCGGTTCTTCGTTCTTCTTGTTCTCTCCGTTGTCTATCTGCAACAATGTCATTATGGGCTTCAACTGACTTTCGTCTCTCTTCAATAATGTCATTATGGGCTTCAACTGCCTTTCGTCTCTCTTCCATTCCTCTGTTGAGTTCCTTTTTCATTATTCTGCCGAGTTCTTCCACATGTAAGCTGTTTGTCAATCCTTGGCTGGCATCTTCCAGATGGAATACCAGACTTGCAACCATAGCTTTTCTTTTTTCAGCTCTGTTCATAGCAATGTTTACAGGTCCATACCAAGAGGGTTGTCCGGCTTTGATCCATGTCCTCTGTCTTTTACTTGAAACTGTTAAAGCATCGGATCTGATTTTTACCCTTTCCTTGATCTGCAGTTGAGCCTGGCCCTGCGTCTAGTCTCAACTTAGTTTGTTTTGGTGACATGTTCTCTAATTATTTATGAACTTATCAAAGATGAAGCACTAATCTTCTGACTAGCACCTTCGTTGCTGTTCGTCCGAACTTTAACTTTTTTTTTTTTCTTGCTCAAGGTTTTATTATTTTTATAGATTTTTTTTTTTTTAAGTTTAAGGTAAAATATTAATAAAGTTAAATGTATAAAAAATATGCAAAATTAAAATATGAAATGTTAAAATAAAGTTGTACCGTGTATGGTTTTGACTTTGAAATATGAATTTGGTTCAAATTCACAATGTTATGGTGTTTCCGCTATTTGGGTAATAATTCTGTACTACCACCAGAGTGCGCTATTTTAAATTCCAGCTTAATCCACTAGGGAATAGCTGTTTCAAAACTGACTCGTTTTTAACAAGGAGAAACTTAGTTTCCTCAAAAATATCTTTAAAATAGGAATTTACACTATGGTTAAACAACACAGCACATAACCGCCAAAACACATTTGCAAAGAAGAATATTCACAAAACCGCCAATACACATTTACCAGCAGAAGTACTTCCAATAGTTCTAACTCTAACAAGAAGTATGATGTTCTTTAGAAGATGGAATGCCTAGCCTCAGTGTGTTAAAGCAAACAGAGTACTTCAATTAGCATTTCATGAAATGGCGACTGCCGTGTGGCTCACCGTGAACATGAGGTCAAGACAAGATGGCAACTGGTTTTCCAACCTTTGACCTGAAGAACAAAGGGATTTGAGAAAACACCTGGAGTTGAAATTGGTGAGGTGATAGTTTGTCTAGTAAATTCAACACACAACACTGTAGTTTAAAATAACATTTCTATTTAGTTTACAATGATAAATGGGCCTTATACCCTTACGTCATAGCCCTCTACCCATGTACGTAAATGTTTTGACTTTAAGAGCCAGTATGGTCTGTTTAAATGGGCCTCATACCCTTACGTCATAGCCCTCTACCCATGTACGTAAATGTTTTGACTTTAAGAGCCAGTATGGTCATCTCTTCTGTTTAAACACGCTATTTATGGGACAAATAGGACGCTAAGCAAACACAATCAGAAGAATATCGTCTATCTAACGCACGAATGTCGCACTTCCTGCCGTAATCCACAACGCAATGTCTTGAAAAACAGAAATAGAGTAACCACTGAAAGCTTCAAACTCCTCAGGCCTTTTCCTTGAAATAGGACTTTTTTAAAACAGCCTCACGCTGTTGTTACACAAAACACTCACTCCAATAACCTTAGCTTCAAACTTTGGCTGTGTCTTTGCCTCAAGCAGTCCCGACTGCTTAATGGCCTAAAACCATTCACGTAAAACGTAAAACGCAACAAAAGACACATATAGTGATTGGCCTCTAGCCGACATGTAATAACAGACAAACGAATAGCATGCAGGGTTAAATAGAAAAAAAGAAATTGAACTCACCCTGCCTGTAACAAAGCAACGCCACGTGGTATGATACCAATATTTATCAATTTAGGCTTGTTTTAACTTAAATTGCACAGCTATTTTCAGGATCCGCTGGCCGCCGTCAAACACACAGAACTAACATTTTCCTACATTAACTATTGAAGAATTCGATATAACAGGTTTCTCCTTACCTAGTTGATTTGAGCTCTCTGTGTGTTGAACGGATGCCAGCGGGTCCAGCAAGCAGCCTGCTGTAGTCTCTCCCGGTTTTGCGAGCTCCTGGCTGGCTCGCCAATTGTTAAATATGTTCTTTATTCTCGCGTCCAGGAGAGAAGCTTTAAAATGAGACTAAATGGAGTCTCTGAAAAGATTCAAATGGGATACTTTAATTAAAAAAGGCGCGGTAGTGTTACAGACAGAATATTGTTCCGGCAGAAAACAGCTGTGATCTGGCTCTCCTGAGCAAGAAGAGAAGAGACCGGATCTCTCCTCCGGCGCTCTTATATATCCTCTGCTGGCTCCTCCCCGCCAGCCGGCTCACCTCGTCTCCAATGTCCGTTATTGCATTTCAACAGAGGATAGGTTCTTTTCACATTCAATATATGCTTAACACGCAGTTTCTCCTCATATTCTCTTTCATCACTTTTCATTTAACACATTCTAAACGCTGTAATCAATACTCTAAACAATACTTCTCGGCTCGTTTGGTTTCCGGTCATTCCGGATGTTGTCACATGCTACTCTCGTCTGTAAACAATAATGTATTCAAATAAACTGTACTTTCATTTAATATTCAACATGGTAGTACCTCGACATCTATAGTTGTAGTGTTAAATCCGTAGGTTTCGATTTGCACCACTCCATGTCATTTCGCTACTCAATTCACCTCTTTAGGAAATCGTATATTAGCCACATGCTAAATGCTAACCGTAGATGAAGGATTTTCAGAATAAAAGCTTAACTGCTTGTGCACAAGAATTTCTGGTTTTTCAGTATAAAAGAGCGTTTAAACTGACGGTATGTTTAAGCTACATTATACCATCAAAACATTGATTTTAATTTCTAACACAATCCTCTGTTTAAATGCAACAACGGACATTAGGGACGAGGCGAGCCGGCTGGCGGGGAGGAGCCAGCAGAGGATATATATAGCAGCACCGGACGAGGGATTCGCGCTCTTCTCTTCTTGCTCATGAGAGCCAGATCACAGCTGTTTTCTGCCTGAACAATATTCTGTCTGTAACACTACCGCGCCTTTTTTAATTAAAGTATCCCATTTGAATCTTTTCAGAGACTCCATTTAGTCTCATTTTAAAGCTTCTCTCCTGGACGCGAGAATAAAGAACATATTTAACAGGTTATAAAGGAAGTTTGAAACCTCCTTTTCTTTCATTTGGAGAATTGGAACGGCACTTATCATGGCTGCCACTGACGTACTTCCGAGTCATTTCACTTGGTTAGGAAGGTTCCTAAGCTAAATGGACTATTGGAACGCAACCCAGGTCTCTAATCAACAAGATGGACGAGATCAGGGTGAGGTGTGTACCCCACTGTGTGACGATCATCACGGAGACCTGGCTGAACCACAACATCCCTGATGCCGCTATCGAGCTAGCCGGCTGCTCTATTTACAGAGCGGATCGCACAAAGGACTCCGTAAAGAGCCGAGGGGGTGGACTTTGTGTCTACGTAAACAACAGCTGGTGCACAGCAGCGGACATGGTTAGTAAACATTGCTGCTCAAACTTGGAGGCATTAACGGTAAGGTGCAGACCTTTCTTGTTACCGAGAGAATTTACAACAATAATACTGATTGCAGTCTACATTCCCCCTCAAGCTAACGCTAAATTAGCACTGGAGAAGCTACATGATGACATCAACAAACAGCTGACGGTGTAGTCATTGTAGCAGGTGATTTTAACCATGTTAATCTCAAAGCAGTCATGCCTAAATTCTATAAAAATGTGAACTTCCCAACAAGAGAAAATAACGTCCTGGACCAGGTCTACACAAATATCCCAGGGGCATTTAAAGCAACAGCATCCCCACATCTAGGACAATCTGACCACATCTCACTAATTCTGACTCCAGCTTACAAACCACGGATCTGCCAAACAAAACCAGCTATCAGGACAATACAAGTATGGTCTGAGGAAGCCACCTCAATGCTGCAAGACTGTTTTGAACACATAGACTGGGATTTGTTTGCTGAAGGGCTCAGATCTTAGGGAATACACTGAGACAGTACTAGGATACATACACTTCTGAACAGCAAATGTTTTAACTCAGAGGACAATAAAGCTGTTTCCAAATCAAAAGCCATGGATTACTAGCAATGTGAAGTCATTGCTTAAGGAGCGGGACGCAGCATTCAGGTCTGGGGACAAACAATCCTACAGTGAAGCACGGGGGAAACTCAAGAGGGGCATCAGGGATGCTAAGCACGATCACAAGCAACGTATTGAGGATCACTTTGCTAACAACAACTCCCGCAGCATGTGGAACGGTATCAAGGCACTAACCGACTACAAAAGCATCAATCTGCTGCCCAGCAATGATGCAGAACTCCCTGATGTCCTCAACCAGTTTTTCGCCCGCTTCGACACCCCGGGAGGGGAATCTGCTCCACTCCTCCACCCACCTGCTGAGGAGACAACGCTGGTTCTACAGCACCATCAGGTGAGGACCACTCTGAGGAAAATCAGGCCTAGCAAAGCTGCAGGCCCAGTTGGAGTGCCCGGCCGGGTACTGGAGGCATGACCAGCTGACAGAGGTGTTTACTAATATATTCAACCTCTCATTACAACAAGCTACTGTTCCAACATGCCTCAAATCCTCAACCATCATTCCAGTGCCTAAAAAGACATCTGTGAAGTGCCTAAATGACTATCACCCAGTCGCGCTCACACCAATAGTCATGAAGTGTTTTGAGAAACTGGTGCTTTCCCATATCAGAACAATCATCCCACCTGACCTTGACAAGCATCAGTTTGCCTACAGGCCAAACTGCTCCAAAGAAGACGCCATCAACTCAGCCCTCCACACTTCTCTGACACATCTGGAATTACCAGGCAGTTATGTGAGGATGCTATTTGTGGATTTCAGCTCCGCATTCAACACCGTCATGCCCCACAAACTGGTCAGCAAACTGAATATTCTTGGCTTTGGCTCTTCACTTTGCTCGTGGGTCATGGACTTCCTGACTGACAGACCACAGCAAGTCAGAGTCGGTAAGCACCTATCATCCCCCCTTATACTAAACACAGGAACCCCACAAGGTTGTGTGCTTAGTCCCATGCTCTTCACACTCTTTGCCAACGACTGCACCCCCATCCACACCTCCAACTCCATAGTCAAATTTGCAGACGACACCACAGTAGTCTGACTTATTACAGACAATAATGAGACAGCCTACAGGCTCGAGGTGGAACATCTGACGGACTGGTGTAAGGAGCACAACCTTGTCCTTAACACCTCCAAAACTAAGGAGCTCATTATTGATTTCAGGAGGACAAAAAAGGAAGTCCATCTCCCCCTCCACATCCATGGAGAAGCAGTGGAGAGTGTGGAAGACCTACGGTTCCTTGGAGTCAACATCTCCCAATAAATTAACATGGACCTCAAACACCTCAAACCTGGTGAAAAAGGCACAACAGAGACTGTTTTTCCTGAGGAAACTGAGACAGGCCAGGCTTCCACAAAAACTGCTGGTAAACTTCTATCGGTCGACCATAAACTGTGTGGTACAACAGCTGCACAGCCGCAGAGCGGAAGGACTTGCAACGGGTGGTGAAGGCTGCTCAGCACATCGTTGGGACTGAGCTGCCCAACCTTGACAACATCTACAGGAGTCGACTGCAGAAGAAAGCCAGCAGTCTCATCAGAGACATCACACACCCCGGCCACTCACTGTTCGAACTGCTGCCGTCCGGCAGACGGTTCAGGTCAATAAAGTCACGCACCAACAGACTGAAGAACAGCTTCTTTCCCAGAGCTGTGGCCTCCATCACTCCCATCCCTGTCCAACCATAAAACTCACTATAAGTTTGAACTTTGAACATGCAAACACACAAACACAAACACACTACCTCCCATCAAAGACTGCAGCCAAAAATGCCATATGTTATCTATTTATTTGTATATTTATTAAGTATCAAACTGATATATTTTAGTAATTATTTATATTTAAACAGTGTAGCTTTTCTTTATTAAATAATCTTTAAAAATGTATTTGTAACATTCTGATATAGTGCATTTAAGTGATGACCCTGATTATTGCTACTATCTCTGCTTTTATGGATGTGTTCTTGTTTATGTACTGCAGTGAGAGATTCCAACTGAATTTTGTTGCACTGATGTGTGATGACAATAAATATATTCTATTCTATTCTAATATCCTCGCGCACCTCATAACATCTGTGCAACACCTAGCCACGGCTTAACCAGCGTACTTCTGTGTGGTATGGCACATCTTCATACTCCGAATTTCTCTCCTCCAAAAGTGCCCTGAACTGGCGGTGGTTCAAGCGCCGTGCTCGGATGAAATTCACCGTTTTTGTAACCACTGTCATGACATGTTCCATACCTAGCACTTTTCCACACAGGGCCTCCTGATGAATAATGCAGTGGTAAGCAGTCAGCTCTCCTCCCGTCTCCTTCATCTTCTCTCGCACCTTTGCTACCAGTCCACACCTTTGCCCACACAACACCGGTACCACTGATGCACTCATCCACCTTTTTGAAAATATCCTGGCCGCTGGTTGTTCCGTGCATCGGTTTTAAGTCCAAAAGCTCCTGATAGTAACAGACAACTGCGCATCCACTCCGCGGATGTAAATCGCCAGCTGAGCCGTGTCTCATATATCCGTACTTTCATCCATAGCAATTGAGTAGTTTACAAATTATTTTTGCTTTATCTTCTATGATGAAACTTGCCTTTACAGCTCCATCTGTTAAAGATTTGGCCCTATGAAACATATTTAGCTGTTGTTGCCTGCCTTTTTTGAGCTCCGTGACTTTCTGAAGCCTCTGTTCCCTGTCCATGGTGGCATATTGCTGCTGGTGGGCCGTCTCAAAATGACGACGCAAATTATATTCTTTGAACACGGCTTTGGTTTCATTGCATATAAGACACACAGTCCTCTCTTTAAGCTCAGTAAAGAAGTATTCTATCTCCCACCTCTCTTAAAATAGCCTCCCTTCAACATCAATCTTCCTTTTTTTTGACATTCTCTGTGTTACTAGCTGACAGGTGCGGGCTAATTGACATTCGCAGACCGTTAATGCTTCTGTGTTGGCTGCTACGTAGGCTCCGCTGTAAGACACGCAATTAGCCGTAGCAATTGAGAGCATTCTGCCTGTGCCAATCAGGTACCACCAACAACGTAAGTAGTATTATTCATCCCGCTTTCGTCTCATTAGTATGCATAAAAAGTGACAGGTCACACCTCCCTATTATGCAAATGAGCTAAGTCCCGCCTCCCTTTGTTCGAGGTCTGAGATCCCAAGTAGGTGTGATATCCCAAGTAGGTGTGAGATCCGTCGATAGGAGGGGGGTGATGTGTATTCACAGGGGTGAAAAGCCCCCACTGTTGCGCCTTATGGTGTATAATAAAAAATGTTTCAATCACATTAGTATGCATAAATAGTGACAGGTGGGCCCGCCCCCAAGTCTATTAAAACAAAATGCCGCTTCCATCACATTAGTATGCATAAAAGTGACAGAAGGGTCCGCCCCAATTATATGATGTCAGAAGACCGAGGGGGTGGAGTGAGATAAAAAAAAAAAAGAACCCCGTGCAGATAAAAAGCCAGTCATTTCCAATCATCAAGTCATCTTTCCAAAAAGAAAAAATGGCCAAGAGACGCCTCGATATGGGTTTAACCAGCGAGACGCCTGTGACAACTTACCGCCATCCGTCCGGAGCGCCAGTCAAGAAACGGATGCAGTATCTGTGCCGGGTTCAAACACCTCCGGTCGAAGATCTTGAAGAGAAATGGCTTCTGGAAAATGAACATGTTTGGGGGTACGTATTCAACTATATGGCGAATGAACTGCATTTCTACAATCTGAAGAATGGAGAAACGTATGGACCCCACAGTGTTAAAGCGACGTTGACCTCAACAGATTGGGCTGTGTTAACTCTGGTGTCTTCCAGAGATCTCCACGCAACCATTGTATCGGAAGAAGTAGTGCATCAAGAAAATACTGTGAAACCAGCGGTGTACAAGATATTTGCAACAAAAAAGCAAAGAAACGCAAACAAAAAGCGAGATCAAAGAAGAGTTTTCACCGTTACCCCTCAATGTGGAGGAAGAAGAAGGAAATATCCCCCCGCCGCCAGAAGTGAAAAGAGTCCTGACAAGCACCGTCTGGGAAACTAAAAGCGGACCATCTGGGCGATGGTATTACCGTGCAAGCCGTTTGCTGACGCAGGGGAAGGACCCCTCTGATGATTTTGTTTTGGAGTATTTCAACTCTACATGCGGGGTTTTTCAAACATCCTTGCGGGTGCCTCTGACTGCTTGGCTGAAAATGATTGATGAGAAATCTACAAAGCTTAAAGAACTTTTTAAACAGAGTCAGACATCGATGGACATTATACTGGTGAAAAAGACTCTCACCTTTGCAGATGACTCCTCCTCCCACTCAGCATAACAAGTTCCACCCCCCTCGCCAGATCATTTAAAAGTAAGGACCGCTCAAAGACATTCACTGAACACTAACCATGGATCTGAGAAAAAACAAGTCTCTAACCGCGAGTTGCAGCCTGGAACAAACGCCTGGAGGACCCCCATCATCTCCAACAAGCTGGAAACCCTATATCGATATGTTGCTGCCATTGATGTTACTGGTTGGCTGGATATGGATCAACCTCCATCTACTCCATCCGTGTCTCCAGGGAAATCAACAGCTTCTTCACACTCCCCGGTAGCAGGCATTGAATCGCCATGCTTTCCTTATGCTTCAGAGGGTGATGCTGCAGAAGGTACTAGGACGGCTTCGTTCCTGAATACGGTAAAAGCTGTAGTGGTTCATCTGCTGGACAGGGTGCTACATCTGTACAGAAAGGAGAAATGTTACGGATATCAAGTCAACCATCCCAGTCAAATTCAACATGAGTGTTTGTTTCCGACCAAAGAATACTATCTGGATCGAAACTATGATGAAGTGGTAAAGAGACTGTGGACCTTTCGTTTCATTCCAGCCATTCGGGACGCTCTACACCAGAACCACCTTCATGTGTCGGGGAGGAGAGTCTTTGGAGCTGCTGAGGCGATTCTGCACAATCTCAGAAACACAAGACTATTTGAGGCTAAAATCGACAAGTTTTACAAACGGCTCGACGAGACCCAGACAAAGAACATAACAGCAGCCTGGGACTCTTGGCAGCAATAGGAAGAGTTTGATCGTTTTTTCGTAAAAGTATGTTTTTTTATTTTATCTGTTTTATTTGTATTTTACTTGATCTAGTGTGTCCTTCCTAACAATCCCGTTTGTGTTTTTAAAATGTTTTTTTATTCTCTGTTTGGAGAAAATGTTTTTTGATATATGTGCCAAATCAATAAAATGCGTTGTAAGAAAAACTGTTGTACTCATTACCTCACTGGCGCTGTAACAGGGAACATGTCTGAGAAACGTGTCATGCGAAGGGTGTATTACTCCTTCTAATCCAGGGAGTTTAGGGGGCGTTGATAAACTCCATAGAGCTGTACAGATTGAAACGGGTAAACAAGTAAATGTAGAGAAAGTCAGAGAATTTTTATCTGAACAGGATGCATATACTTTGCATAAGCCGTCTAGGGTGAATTTTGTAAGAAACAGAGTTTTCGTACTCAGACCGCTACAACAATTTCAAGCTGATCTCTGCGATATGCAGTCGCTGTCCAAACATAATGATGGTTTTAATTATTTGTTAACAGTCGTAGATGTATTTTGGAAAAAAGCCTATGCTCAGGCAATAAAGAAGAATACTGGTATAGAGGTTGCCCAAGCCTTTGATACAATTTTAACACACAGTCAGATTCCTAAAAAGATACAAACAGACGCCGGGAAAGAATTCTTTAACAAAGTTTTTTAAGCCTTATTGAAGAAACGAGGTATTGTACATTATGCAACAGCCAGTGATATGAAGGCGTGTGTGGTAGAGAGATTTAACCGTACGCTGAAAACTAAAATGTGGAGGTATTTTACAGCTAAAAACACTCATAGATATATAGACGTCTTACCTGAATGAATTGAAAGTTACAATAATAGTTATCATCGCAGTATTAAAATGACACCACTGCAGGTGACCAAGGAAAATGCGGCTCAAGTGTTTCGCAACCTGTACACCCCCTCCAGCCATGGTAAAAAAGCTGCTACGAAAATGAACTTTAAGGAGTGGGAGCTTGTAAGAATATCCAAATTGAGAGGGGTCTTTGATAAAAAATATGAGCAGAGTTATACGGACGAATTATTTACGGTGTCTGAAGGCATACCTCGTCAACCACCTGTTTACAAACTCAAAGAATATGATGGAGAAGAGATCAAGGGGACTTTTTATGAGAAAGAGTTACAAAAAGTGAAGGTATCTAGTGACAAGGCTTTTCAAGTGGAGAAAATTCTGAAAAGACGTGTGTTGAGGGGGAAAAAACAAATGTTTGTATGCTGGAAGAACTGGCCCGAGAAATTCAACAGCTGGGTTGAGGCTGGCGCCATCAAGGATGTATAAAAACAAACAGACTCAACGCTCAGTCCTTCATTACAGCCATGGAGATAAATGAAGGGTTCTACATTACGCTGCCGTCCAATGCCAGCCTTGATGTATTTCAAAACAATACAAGCTCTAGTTATCAGGTAAACCTAGCACAACCTTTACACTTGGACGGTTCGTGGCAGGTCGCCATGACAGAAATGTCATACCCCCACACCTGGTATAACATGCCTTTAGAAGTAGCCTATTTTGAATGGATAAAGAAACCAAAAGCCCCCGCGATAGCGAGCAAGTTAAAGCTTCAAATGTTTCGAGGAGGTTACTATAGTAGCATAAGTCAGCTCATGGTGGAACTCGAGTCCTGCTTCAGAAAAATTGACTCTGGTGTTAGTTTGTACTATAGTCCAATTCGATTTCCAAAAAACGTGGCTTATATGCTTGGAATAAAACCAGACCAGTGGCTCAAAGTTGATGATAAATCAGCAGCCCACCCCGCAGATATAAATGCAGGCGTAACTCATCTCTACTGTTATAGTAACGTGGTCAGTCACCAACGGGTAGGTGATGCTTTTGCTCCTCTCCTGAGAACCGTAGATATAAAAGGGACATTCGGCGACACTATCACCCAGTATTTTAGTCCTGCGTACTACTTGCCGGTAACAAAAACGCATATTGAGAATATACAGATAGAGATCAAAAACGATCAGAACGAGCCGATAAAGTTTACCTACGGCAAGAGTGTAGTGAAACTTAATTTCCGACCTTCAAAAGCCGGGCAATATTTTGCAAAACGATGATTCATCACGATCCACACCGTTTTTGTGAGTTACTATGAAAATCAAGCTGGGGGGTCCTTGCCTGGTTTTTATGGAACACCAGTTATGTACGGCAGAGGTATTGGTTCTATATTCTCCAGATTATTTCGTTTTGTAGCCCCTCTGGTGAGAAAGGGATTTGCCATAGCTAAACCTCATCTGAAATCGGCGGCCAAAAATATTGCATCAGATGTTATCAATAAGGCGGTCCATACATTTAGCAGCCAATCAGATCAGGGGTCTCAAGAAGGAGCAGGAGGTCTGATGGTTTTAGCAAGAAGGGCCAGGAAGAGACCTCCAGGAAAACAGGTTCCGGCCGGCGTTAAAAAGGGGAAGCACACAGTCAAGAGAAAATCATTAGGGAAAAAACTCCCCCGAAGAAGGAACGTATTGGGGAGAGATATATTTTAGAGTGTTAAATATGGCTCTTTTACATCACAAATCTGCTGAATGCAGTATGGCTGAGCTAGATTTATTTTCGGCTCCCATGACGCAGCTTTCTATCGATGAAAAACACTACACAGAGGTCCTTCCGTTGTCTGCCATTACAGATGACGGACCCATTGAATTTTTCATTCCCGGGGACGGGGATAAATACCTCGATATGAATGATACCTTGATGCATCTCAGGATCAAAATAACCAACGCAGATGGGACTAATCTGGCAGTTGATGCCCCCGTGGCCCTCGTTAATTATCCACTGAATACAATTTTTAACCAATGCGACGTTATTCTAGGGGACAGGCTGATTTCTCACTCCAGCTCGACTCATCCTTACAGAGCGATGATTGAAACGCTATTGAATTACTCTGATTCTACTTTAAAAACTCAGTTCACTGCCGGTTTATTTTTTAAAGACACCGCGGGAGCTATGAACTCCATAGTGATCGCCAATGGCCCTAACAAGGGTCTAGTAAAGAGAGCTGTATTCACAGCTGAATCTCGAGAACTCTATCTATCACACCGATATATTTTTGAGCGAGAGGCTTCTCCTGAACTCTGTAGATTTGAGAATCAAGCTCACCAGATCTAACAATGCTTTTACTCTCATGTGTGCAAATGATTCGACATACCGTCTAAAAATACTGGGGGCCTCACCTTTTATCAAGAAAGCCACCATCTCCCCTGCTGTGCGTTTAGGTCATGCTGCGGCTCTGATGAGAGGGAACGCCCTCTATCCTTTATCTCGCGTGAATATCAAAACATACAGCATCCCGGTGAATTCCAGAATATGCACCCAAGAAAATCTCTTTCTGGGTAATATGCCTAAATACATAGTATTGGGTATGGTAAATCACGAAGCCTTCACCGGAAGGAGAACGCTTTCACCTTTTAATTTCCTTCATAATGATATGGAATATCTGGCTTTGTGTCAGGACGGTAGGCAAGTACCGGCCAAAGCATTCCAACCTTAATTTAACCATGGGTCTTCAGTCAGAGAGTTTTACAACATGTTTACGGCTACAGGGAGACACATGAAAGACTTACCTCTGTGTATCGACCGAGAGGATTTCGAACAAGGATACTCGTTATTCGTATTTAATCTCACTGTAGGGGAAGATGCTGACGCATTGTCCCCTATTACAAGCGGTAGTTTAAGACTGGAAATGAGATTTCGAGTACCGCTAACACAGACTACCACTTTAATCGTATATTCTTGTTTTAATTCGATTCTGGAGATTAATTCAAAACGTCAAGTGTTGGTAGATTATTACTAAGAAGATATTACACCATGAATAATCATCAATTGGATAGTCTGCTACGTCATATGGTGGGAGACTCTTTTGGTGGGGTGTGGGCGTCAGATCAGCTACCCCGAGTAAAACAATAATTAGATACCCTGTATACATGATTGTAAATACCCACCCCTCCCATATGCCGGGAGAACACTGGCTAGCAGTGAGCTTAGAGGAGGACGATATGGGGACTTTTTTTGATTCTTTTGGCTTTCCTCCCGATTTTAGTCATTACCCCAAAAGCATCCTCCAATTTCTAGAAAAACAATGTAAAACTATTTTACACCACAATCAACAGCTTCAGAATGTCATGTCTACAGCCTGTGGTCAGCATTGTGTTTTCTACCTATGTAAAAGAGCGTCTGGGTTGTCTTACGAAAATGTGTTGTCTCTGTATCAAGATGATGTGATAAAAAATGATGCTGCTGTAACTAACTTTGTGAAAAAATACCAACGGTGTGAGAGACGTCATAAAGACACTCATTTTAACCACAGTGTTTGCTCTCTACAAATGTTTAAAGATTGTTACAAAATGTAGAAAATACAAATAAAAAGGTCTGAAGACAAAATTATTCAGGTAACTCTGTCTTTTATTGAAAACAAAAATAGAATACAACTTTATGGGGTAAAATGTAACCAGCTGGGGCTTATTTTTCTATCTTTCCTTATTCTTTTCTTCTTAAGAGGGGCACCCTGAGGTTCTTCCGCATCTGCGGTGTCTAGGGTTCCTGACACCTCACGGCTGAGGGTCGTTGGAGATGACTTATTATTTCCTCTTCTTCTTCTTCTTTTGGCCATATTTTCTCCATTTAGGTCACCCTCTTTGACTACACGATATTGTTCACGAGCGTGTTGGTTTTGAAAAGCTGATAAAGGAATGTTGAGCTCATACATACTATTTTAAAAAAAAAACAGCCTTTAGGCTCCTGGACATTTGTTTTATACGAGGACGACAGATGTCTAAATAAATCTAACATGTGTGAACCTTTTACAGCTGTAGCCTACCCTTTTCTACAAATTCCCCCGTGGGGGTCCATCCATCTGTACTCGTGACTAATTTATTCATAATGTACTCTGCATTCTTACGGTAACGCTTAGGGAGGTGTTGAAGTACCTCGTTCTTTATTTTATCATTGGACATGTCATCCTTTTCTTCTCCTTTTACCAACCCCGTGTCTTCGGGTAGAGTTAAAGCAATATGTCGTTCCTCCTTCCCGTCTTGTTTGAGTAAGGTGAGATATCGCTGCAGCAAGCCGTTGTATTTTCTTATTTTTTCATAAGAGGGTCCTGTTTCGTTTAACACCGCTCTCATTTTTTCATCCAGAGCATCTTCGGCAGTGCGTCTCATTGTTTCCTTACTATGGGGGTTAGTTACACCCGCCTGATTGAGTTGATTAAACTGGTGAGGTGATAACAAAAACATCTTTTGACTCATGATCGAATGAGTCCTCCTAAAAGCTGCGCTAAAATGGGAATCACAGCACCTAGCAGAGGCAGAAGAAAGCCTCCAGATGGATTTCTTAAGGCCTTAAATTTAGTTTTAAAGTTGGCCTTTTTATTGGCCAAGAGTTTGATAATCTTCTTTTGTTTTTTCAGTTTGTTATAGGCTACTGAGCGCCAGATAGTGGAATGTTAGCCTTTAGAAGATTTAAAGACAGCTCACATAGTGATTGAAGAAAATCCGTGGAGCAGTTCCTTGCGCTTCGAGGGCTTCGCGTTAAAAAAGGCCTTCAGCATCGGCATGTTTCATTTTAAACGGGCTGAGATACTGTTTCAAGTTTTCGGTTTTGGTACATAAACAACTAACCACTGGTTAGGTAGTGCTCCCGATCTAAGTCTGTAGATGTCTGGACAGCTGGGGGTCATGTCTACGATTAAATAACCGTGAGGTTCTTTGGTGGCGTCTTCAAAACTCTGTAGGAAAAATGATTTATTGCCAGGGTATATTTGCTGAGCAAGTATGTTCATCTGCAATCTGTCTCGGGCGTTTTTAAACAAGACCATGTAATTAGTATTCAAACTAATGGTACGACTATTTTTCCCCTGATGAAAAACATTCTGTGTAAGCATCATAACACTCATATTCCTGTGATGACGGTATTGGGTGAAAAGTCTGACTACTTCCGGATGCTCGGAGGCCTGAAATATAACATCGTCCAATATAATCAAATGACTCTGATTAGGAGGAAATAGAAATTCGTCTTCAAATGATTCAGGCAGACCTTTGATGAATTTCATATTTTTATTATTTTCCTGCAGTTCTGCATACATGGGCTGGAAAGAAGTATAAATCCACACAATATTTTGAGGCTGTACATCCATCACATGAATACAATTTTGCAATACATTCTTGACAAAAAAGGTTTTTCCACACCCACTGGGACCAACTACTAAACAAGAAAAAGGAACACGTAGTCTGGGCTCAAAATCAATTTGGCTGGGTGAAAACATTTTTGTCTCTTCTTATTATTTCTCAATACCCAAAAGGCAAAGTATTTCCTCCGTCTAGCAGACGTCTCTTATCAAACACAACTCAGAACTTTTTGGTGAATGACACATTTCTCAAAACGAAACCCTCTTTATTCCGTACAATGTTGTGTTGCGGAGCCTCAATTACCCTCCCCCTCCCAGATCTGTTAGACTGTCAAAGTTCACTCGTTCACAACATTCGTGCGTTTGTGTGATCCCTTTCACTCTCATCACAACCTTTTTCTGATTTTTGGTTTGGTAAGCATAACTTTTAGGGCCTGCTGAAACAAACTCTTCAATCGTGTCGCCCCCCAGTTCATCTGTCAGATCCCCCAGATAAACCCCCATGGGCAGTGGAGTCTCCCCCTGTCTCGTCACATAGATTATACTATCTGTGTCGTAGTAGAAAACTCTGTGCTGAAATTTCTCCAATTCACTGTATAGTTTCAGTCTGGCATACGCTGTGGTGAATGCTGCAATGAATATGTTATCTACCTTGTTGGGAGGAGAATAGCAATTTTATCCGTAACACCACTGAACAAGAGCCGTCCTGTCGTTGAGGAATGAGAAATACTTAACCTTATGTTTAGCTGAAAACAAGAGGTTAAGAAATTCTTCTGTTTTGGTCACAATCTTAGTCTGAGTCAGATTGCTTCTCTGGGCAAATTTACCCCAGAAACTGTTGAGACATAGTTTTGACACTTGTCTTTTGGCTGGATTTGATTTGATTTTATCTGCATCCAGCAAGATCCCCTGATTAGCATGGTAGTCTGTCACATACTTTTTTCTGCTCTCATCATCTGTGGCCTCTGAAGGATAACCTGATGCTTCTTGTTTGCCCTTCAAAAATGTGTGTATATAGTCTACAAAAATGCTGTCGCTTTTGTTCTCAAAATGCCACACCTCTGTGATTTGAGTCAGATTGTACCCCATATCCAGGGCTTTGTTGAATTCTGTGGTCACCCAAACTCCTGTTAATGCTCTTTCCTCTTTGCTGTGCATGCAGGGCCCTTGTTGAATTCTCTGACTTTCTCTACATTTACTTGTTTACCCGTTTCAATCTGTACAGCTCTATGGAGTTTATCAACGCCCCCTAAACTCCCTGGATTAGACGGAGTGTAATACACCCTTCGCATGACACGTTTCTCAGACATGTTCCCCGTTACAGCGCCAGTGAGGTAATGAGTACAACAGTTTTTCTTACAACGCATTTTATTGATTTGGCACATATATCAAAAAACATTTTCTCCAAACAGAGAATAAAAAAACATTTTAAAAACACAAACGGGATTGTTAGGAATAATAATCAAAGTGTTTTTATTGATTTTTGTATACAAACACACATCCAGTACAACACAAAATAACAAGACTCAAAATACACATCACATACTCACCTAAATACAGGTCTAAACTAAAGGAACAATAACAAGACAGGCATTCTTAGGTTAAAATGCATAAATAAACAACAATGTCCGACAGAAGAAAAAAAAATAAAAATAAAAAAAAATAAAAAAAAAAATAAAATAAAAATAAAATAAATAAATAAATAAATAAATAAATAAATAAAATAAAAAAATAAAAAATAAAAAAATAAAAAATAAAAAAAATAAAAAAAATAAAGGAGGGGTGAGGGGGTGGGGGGGGGTGCTGCCAGTTATGTTGAAGCAGATGAAAGCTCCCGTTCAAGATGGGCGATAAAAGGCTGCCAGACCTTATAAAACTTCTTAGTGTTGCCCTGCAATGTAAATCTAAGGTGCTCCAATTTAAGATGTGTCATTACCTCCTCTATCCATCGTTTATGAGATGGTGGTGTTGTCTTTATCCAGTTAAATAAAATCAACCTCCTGGCCAACAATAACGAGAATGCCATTGCTTTCTTCTGAGCAGTTGTTAGTCCTGCTTCCTCTGGTGCCACACCAAAGATGGCTGTCAGAGGGCCAGGCTCTATATTTTTATTATAAATAGATGAGAAGGCTGTAAAGATTTTGGTCCAAAAATCTTTCAGCCTGGGACAAGACCAGAACATGTGGCATAAATTAGCTGGCACCTGTTTACATCTAGGGCAAGTCGGATCAGTCCCCTGGTAGATTCTTGCCAGTTTGTCCCTTGAGAAATGAAGTCTGTGTAACACTTTAAACTGTATTAATCCATGTCTAACACATATGGAAGAAGAATGTATTAGATCCACTGCCCTACCCCAGTCCACCTCTGATATGTCCAACTCCAATTCCTCCTCCCATTTCCTTTTTATGAGATCAAGGGATGGGGAAGCCACCCTCTGGATATTGACATAAATCCTGGAAACCACCCCTTTAAAGGTCGGGTTCGTATCCAATAGCTCATCAATCCATCCACTCTGTGGGAGAACGAGGGATGAAGAGAATGTTTTTTTAACAAATTCTCGAACCTGAAAAAATCTGAGGTAATTAGTCTTTGAGGAAATGCCATACTCCTTCTCCAGTTGAGCAGCCGACATAAATATCCCATCTTTAAAAAGATTTCTAACACATTCCACCCCAGCTCTATGCCATTCTCTAAACGCTGCTCCCCCAAGGGCCGGGGTAAACAAATGATTGCCATAAACGGGAGCAGATAGGAGGGCGTTTCTGTTTTTAAAATGTGTTCTGAACTGGATCCATATCTTAATAGAATCATGTACAACAGGGTTATTAGTGTAAAGGTGTTTGCTTAAAGGCAGAGGAGCACAGACCAGGGAGCGCAGGGACACTGGGCTAGATGCATATCTTTCCATATGTACCCACACTGGGGTTTCATCATCGTCTAGCTGCGAGACCCAAAACAACAACTTATGTATATTGGCGGCCCAATAATAGTGCATATAATTTGGTAGAGCCAGGCCTCCCTCTTCCCTCTGTCTCTCAAGGAACTCTCTTCTTATCCGGGGGACCGTTTTATTCCAGATGAAGGTGGATGTACATTTATTCAGTTCCTTAAAAAATGATTTAGGAATGAAAGCCGGAATCGTCTGAAACAAATAAAGGAACCGTGGCATTATATTCATTTTAACAGAATTTATCTTCCCTGCTAATGATAGGGGGAGAGTTGACCATCGTTCCATGTCTAATTTTGCCTTATCCAGTGTTATCTTAAAGTTATGATTAAATAGATCTTTGTATTTACTTGTTACATTAATACCTAAGTAGGTAAACTTATCTTTATGTGTTGTGAAAGGATAGGCCTGAAATGACAGTCTCCTCGCCTGCTTATTAATTGGGAAAAGGACACTTTTCTCTAGATTAATTTTGTACCCTGAGACCTTCCCGAAGCCGTCAATAATATCCAGAGCCACTGGGATGCTTATGATAGGGTTTGACAGGAAAAGGAGGAGGTCATCAGCGTATAGCGAAAGCTTATGGCTTTGCATCCGCCTGCGTATTCCCCCAAGTCCAACAGCACTCCTCAGCATTATTGCAAGGGGCTCAATTGCCATATCAAAGAGCAGGGGTGACAAAGGGCACCCCTGCCTTGTTCCCCGAAACAGGGGAAATAATTCAGATATCACATTGTTCGTTCTTACCATAGCCTGGGGGCTTGCATATATTATCTGTATCCATGAAAGGAATTTAGGACCAAATCCAAACTTCTCGAGAGCCGTGAACAGGTAAAAATACTCTATTCTATCAAAGGCTTTGTGAGCATCTAGGGATAATACAATCTCAGGCTCAATGTTGTCATCCCCAGTGTATATCACGTTGAAAAGGCGACGGAGATTACTGGAGAGTTGTCTACCAGCCACGAACCCTGTCTGATCAGGATGTATTATCCCACTTGCCACAGGCTCAATCCTAGCTGCCAGTACTTTGGTCAATATCTTATAGTCACAACCAAGTAAACTCACTGGGCGGTACGATTCGCATTTAAGCGGATCTTTATTCTTCTTAAGGAGCACGGAGATCATAGCCTGTGACATTGTTTGAGGTAAAGTATTCTTTTCAAGGGCCTCTTCATATACTTTACAGAGTAGGGGTACAAGTTTAGGCGCAAATGTCTTATAAAATTCACTTGGGAACCCATTTGGGCCCGGCGCTTTACCCGTCTTCATATTCCGAATTGCCTTCTCTATCTCCCTCGTAGTCAGAGGTCCCTCTAATCTATCCCTTTCTGCCCTCTTTATGGATGGCATTTCTAGATTCTCAAAGAAGTTCTTCACTCGCTCGTTGTCATTTATTTCTGAGGTATACAGATCCTTATAAAAAGACTTAAATTGGTTGTTAATACCTTTCTGATCAATAATTTTGTTACCTTGATTATCACCTATCTCCACTATCATGCCAGCAGCCGCTGATTGCTTCAGCTGGTGGCTCAGGAGCTTACCCGCACGCTCACCATGCTCATAGAGATCCTGTCTGGACCTAAGATATAGATCCACCTCGCGTTGATTCGTTAAGACATCATATTCAGTTTGTAGCAAGATCCGCTTTCTATGTAGCTCCTCAGAGGGAGCTGTAGAGTTTACCAGGTCGACTTCTTTTATTGCCCTAGTTAATTCTGTAATACGTTTCATCTTTCTCCTCCTGTCACCAGCATTAAATGAAATTATTTGCCCTCGTATATACGCTTTTAAGGATTCCCACAAAATGCCACTACTTATGTCAGGGGTATCATTAAGCTCTAAGAAAAAGTCTATTTGCGAATTTATGAATTTGGTAAAATCGTCATCTGCCAATAGCCTGTTATTAAGACACCACATTCTCTGAGGTGGCGTGTTTTCAGGAAAGTGAAGTCTCAATATGACTGGGCTGTGGTCGGATATTACAATACCAGAGTATTCTATATGCATTACCATAGAGGTCAGTTTATTATCTAATAAGAAGTAATCAATTCTAGTAAATGTCCGATGTGGTGGAGAGTAAAAAGAGTACTGCCTGGAGGTTGGATTTACGAATCTCCATGGATCAAACATACCATATACCTCGCAAAAAGAATTAATGCATTGTGCTGAATTACTTAATACCTTGGATGTTGGGCTAGAGCGGTCCAGAGTTGAATCGAGGACACAGTTTAAGTCACCTCCTAGAATCAGATTATGGGTATCCAAATTAGGTAATAATGAAAATAGGTCCTTAAAAAATTGAACATTATCCCAATTGGGAGCATATAAATTTGCCAACACCACCGGGATGTTGAACAGTTTTCCAACCACAATAATATACCGGCCATGCTTATCTCTTATAGTGGTTGTTTCTATAAATTGTACATTCCTGTGTATAAGGATGGCCACTCCCCGGCTCTTACCATTGAAGTTTGAATGATAGACCTGAGTAAATCCCCCCCTACAGAGCTTAAGGTGGTCCTTATTCAACAAATGTGTCTCCTGTAAATAAACTATCCCTACGCCCTGGTCTCTCAAATGTGAAAATACCTTACTCCGTTTCGCTGGCTTATTGATCGCCCTCACGTTCCAGCTCATCAGTTTTGTGTCCATTCTGCTTGGATCCATGATTGGTGACATATCAGGAGACTGTAGCCCAATGTCACCATTGCACCCCTATGGTACCCATTATCCGGATAGCACCTTGAAGTCTTGGCAGCAAAAGAAAAAGAAAAAAGAGGGGGACTGGGAAGGAAGGGGGGGGGGGGGGGGATCACCCACACAGATACAATCAACATATAACACATAACATATATAATCATAAATACAATGCTCTTCAGCGAGCACTGCTGTGTCCAACCGGTCCACCATCTCCTGCACATCGAGCTAACCGTGTGCGGCTCCGTGTATTTCACATTATCAGAATCATAACATCACCCTTTTGACTCAATCCCCTAATGGGAAAAGAAAAACAAACGAGGGAGGGGGGGGCTCGAACAATGAGACCCTGAATAAGGCACAGTAATGAAATAAAAATAAACAGTAATACCATAGAAGGTATGCAACAGTGGCAGCGAGGATCAATAGTCCCTTAAACCTTGAATAGCGTACAACAGTAATATGAGGGAGGGCAACAGTAGCTCCCAAAAAGAATTAGGTTTATAAAAATATGCTTTGAATAACTACTGGAGTCCAGGTCTCCTAACTACACACAGTAACAACACAGCCCTGAATAACTACTGGAGGCCAGCTCCATAAGGTACAAACCATATATATGCTGGCGGCCAGGTCCCCGATCCCCCCACAGCAACAACGGAGCTCTGAATAACGACTGGAGGTCGGTCCTTAGCCGGAATCAAGGCAGTCCATTGTTTCACCCGGGGCTCAGTTCCTTTCTGATATAATCCACAGCGTTTTTCGGGTTCTCAAAGGTCTTTGTTTGTCCTCCTTCTGGCGTGATCACCAGGGTTGCCGGGTATCGCAACCCGAATCTGACCCCCGTGCAGGACCGCAGGAGGCCTCTCGCTTCTCTGAAGGCCGTCCTCTTGTTGTTTACCTCCTGGGTGAAGTCTGGGAAGATGTGAATGTTTCCGCTCCGACCCTCGGGTGTTCTCTCCATTTCCCTCGCCTTCCTCAGTATCTCCTCTTTCTCTGTGTAGTAATGGCACCTCACTACGAAGGCTCTCGGTGGTCCTACATTCCCGTCTCGCCTCGCTCCGAGGGCCCGGTGTGCTAGGTCCAGCGTCGGTGTTGCTGCTAGTCCCAACTTTTCCTCCAGTAAACCAGCCATAAACTCTGACGGCTTCTTGCCTGCCTCGGCTCCTTCTCTGACCCCCACGACCCGGATGTTATTACGCCGTGAGCGTGCCTCGAGGTCTTCATTTCGTCCCTTCTGCTTCAGCAGCTCCTTCTCCATTTCTTTCAGTCTCGTCTCCATGTCTGTTAAAGCGTCAGATTGTTCATTTAACGTTGCATCCACCTCTTTTCCCCGTTCGTTCATCCTGTTTGCCAGACTGCTAGTTTTATCACCAATCAGCTTCACCTCTCCCCGCAGCATCTCAAACCGGGCCTCGGCGCTCTCCTCCAAACTCTTAGTCCACTTTTGCATCTCGGCCATCATTTCTCTTCTTCCCTTTTCTATTTCTTCTTTATACCTTGTGATCTCGGTCTTTGTCTCTTCTCTGTATTTAGTTATTCCGTCGTTGGCTTTTTTAATCTCCGACATCATGTCCTTAGCCCACGGAGGTATTTCAGCGTAAGCACGTAGTGGACTAGCTGCGTCACTGCTAGCTGAGGAGGCCCTGTTGGTGCTGCTGCCCGCCATGCGTTGTCTCTCTCGCCCCGCTCGGGCCGAACGAGAAGTCATCTTCGGTCCCAAACTGCACCAAAAATTCACCTCTCAGCTCCCAAAACCAAACGTTATGCGTCCAACCCTCCCAGTTGATAGAAATGTGTCGATGTTAAAAATTATTGACTACTTTTACACGGAGCTCCCGCACGCACGTCTTCACACGGCAAAGAACATCCGGGGGGGGGGGGGTATAATAAATACAGATAAAATAAAAAAACATACTTTTACGAAAAAACGATCAAACTCTTCCTATTGCTGCCAAGAGTCCCAGGCTGCTGTTATGTTCTTTGTCTGGGTCTCGTCGAGCCGTTTGTAAAACTTGTCGATTTTAGCCTCAAATAGTCTTGTGTTTCTGAGATTGTGCAGAATCGCCTCAGCAGCTCCAAAGACTCTCCTCGCCGACACATGAAGGTGGTCCTGGTGTAGAGCGTCCCGAATGGCTGGAATGAAACGAACGGTCCACAGTCTCTTTACGTTTCGGTCGGAAACAAACACTCATGTTGAATTTGACTGGGATGGTCGACTTGACATCCGTAACATTTCTCCTTTCTGTACAGATGTAGCACCCTGTCCAGCAGATGAACCACTACAGCTTTTACCGTATTCAGGAACGAAGCCGTCCTAGCACCTTCTGCAGCATCACCCTCTGGAGCATAAGGAAAGCATGGCGATTCAATGCCTGCTACCGGGGAGTGTGAAGAAGCTGTTGATTCCCCTGGAGACACGGATGGAGTAGATGGAGGTTGATCCATATCCAGCCAACCAGTAACATCAATGGCAGCAACACCATAGTCGATATAGGGTTTCCAGATTGTTGGAGATGATGGGGGTCCTCCAGGCGTTTGTTCCAGGCTGCAACTCGCGGTTAGAGACTTGTTTTTTCTCAGATCCATGGTTAGTGTTCAGTGAATGTCTTTGAGCGGTCCTTACTTTTAAATGATCTGGGGAGGGGGGTGGGACTTGTTATGCTGAGTGGGAGGAGGAGTCATCTGCAAAGATGAGAGTCTTTTTCACCAGTATAATGTCCATCGATGTCTGACTCTGTTTAAAAAGTTCTTTAAGCTTTGTAGATTTCTCATCAATCATTTTCAGCCAAGCATTCAGAGGCACCCGCAAGGATGTTTGAAAAACCCCGCATGTAGAGTTGAAATACTCCAAAACAAAATCATCAGAGGGGTCCTTCCCCTGCGTCAGCAAACGGCTTGCGCGGTAATACCATCGCCCAGATGGTCCGCTTTTAGTTTCCCAGACGGTGCTTGTCAGGACTCTTTTCACTTCTGGCGGCGGGGGGATATTTCCTTCTTCTTCCTCCACATTGAGGGGTAACGGTGAAAACTCTTCTTTGATCTCGCTTTTTGTTTGCGTTTCTTTGCTTTTTTGTTGCAAATATCTTGTACACCACTGGTTTCACAGTATTTTCTTGATGCACTACTTCTTCCGATACAATGGTTGCGTGGAGATCTCTGGAAGACACCAGAGTTAACACAGCCCAATCTGTTGAGGTCAACGTCGCTTTAACACTGTGGGGTCCATACGTTTCTCCATTCTTCAGATTGTAGAAATGCAGTTCATTCGCCATATAGTTGAATACGTACCCCCAAACATGTTCATTTTCCAGAAGCCATTTCTCTTCAAGATCTTCGACCGGAGGTGTTTGAACCAGGCACAGATACTGCATCCGTTTCTTGATTGGCGCTCCGGACGGATGGCGGTAAGTTGTCACAGGCGTCTCGCTGGTTAAACCCATATCGAGGCGTCTCTTGGCCATTTTTTCTCTTTGGAAAGATGACTTGATGATTGGAAATGACTGGCTTTTTATCTGCACGGGGTTCTTTTTTTTTTTTTATCTCACTCCACCCCCTCGGTCTTCTGACATCATATAATTGGGGCGGACCCTTCTGTCATTTTTATGCATACTAATGTGATGGAAGCGGCATTTTGTTTTAATAGACTTGGGGGCGGGCCCACCTGTCACTATTTATGCATACTAATGTGATTGAAACATTTTTTATTATACACCATAAGTCGCAACAGTGGGGGCTTTTCACACCTGTGAATACACATCACCCCCCTCCTATCGACGGATCTCACACCTACTTGGGATATCACACCTACTTGGGATCTCACACCTCGAACAAAGGGAGGCGGGACTTAGCTCATTTGCATAATAGGGAGGTGTGACCTGTCACTTTTTATGCATACTAATGAGACGAAAGCAGGATGAATAATACTACTTACGTTGTTGGTGGTACCTGATTGGCACAGGCAGAATGCTCTCAATTGCTACGGCTAATTGCGTGTCTTACAGCGGAGCCTACGTAGCAGCCAACACAGAAGCATTAACGGTCTGCGAATGTCAATTAGCCCGCACCTTTCAGCTAGTAACACAGAGAATTTCAAAAAAAAGGAAGATTGATGTTGAAGGGAGGCTATTTCAAGAGAGGTGGGAGATAGAATACTTCTTTACTGAGCTTAAAGAGAGGACTGTGTGTCTTATTTGCAATGAAACCAAAGCCGTGTTCAAAGAATATAATTTGCGTCGTCATTTTGAGACGGCCCACCAGCAGCAATATGCCACCATGGACAGGGAACAGAGGCTTCAGAAAGTCACGGAGCTCAAAAAAGGCAGGCAACAACAGCTAAATATGTTTCATAGGGCCAAATCTTTAACAGATGGAGCTGTAAAGGCAAGTTTCATCATAGAAGATAAAGCAAAATAATTTGTAAACTACTCAATTGCTATGGATGAAAGTACGGATATATGAGACACGGCTCAGCTGGCGATTTACATCCGCGGAGTGGATGCGCAGTTGTCTGTTACTATGAGGAGCTTTTGGACTTAAAACCGATGCACGGAACAACCACCGGCCAGGATATTTTCAAAAAGGTGGATGAGTGCATCAGTGGTACCGGTGTTGTGTGGGCAAAGGTGTGGACTGGTAGCAAAGGTGCGAGAGAAGATGAAGGAGACGGGAGGAGAGCTGACTGCTTACCACTGCATTATTCATCAGGAGGCCCTGTGTGGAAAAGTGCTAGGTATGGAACATGTCATGACAGTGGTTACAAAAACGGTGAATTTCATCCGAGCACGGCGCTTGAACCACCGCCAGTTCAGGGCACTTTTGGAGGAGAGAAATTCGGAGTATGAAGATGTGCCATACCACACAGAAGTACGCTGGTTAAGCCGTGGCTAGGTGTTGCACAGATGTTATGAGGTGCGCGAGGATATTAGAATAGAATAGAATATATTTATTGTCATCACACATCAGTGCAACAAAATTCAGTTGGCATCTCTCACTGCAGTACATAAACAAGAACACATCCATAAAAGCAGAGATAGTAGCAATAATCAGGGTCATCACTTAAATGCACTATATCAGAATGTTACAAATACATTTTTAAAGATTATTTAATAAAGAAAAGCTACACTGTTTAAATATAAATAGTTACTAAAATATATCAGTTTGATACTTAATAAATATACAAATAAATAGATAACATATGGCATTTTTGGCTGCAGTCTTTGATGGGAGGTAGTGTGTTTGTGTTTGTGTGTTTGCATGTTCAAAGTTCAAACTTATAGTGAGTTTTATGGTTGGACAGGGATGGGAGTGATGGAGGCCACAGCTCTGGGAAAGAAGCTGTTCTTCAGTCTGTTGGTGCGTGACTTTATTGACCTGAACCGTCTGCCGGACGGCAGCAGTTCGAACAGTGAGTGGCCGGGGTGTGTGATGTCTCTGATGAGACTGCTGGCTTTCTTCTGCAGTCGACTCCTGTAGATGTTGTCAAGGTTGGGCAGCTCAGTCCCAACGATGTGCTGAGCAGCCTTCACCACCCTTTGCAAGTCCTTCCGCTCTGCGGCTGTGCAGCTGTTGTACCACACAGTTTATGGTCGACCGATAGAAGTTTACCAGCAGTTTTTGTGGAAGCCTGGCCTGTCTCAGTTTCCTCAGGAAAAACAGTCTCTGTTGTGCCTTTTTCACCAGGTTTGAGGTGTTTGAGGTCCATGTTAATTTATTGGGAGATGTTGACTCCAAGGAACCGTAGGTCTTCCACACTCTCCACTGCTTCTCCATGGATGTGGAGGGGGAGATGGACTTCCTTTTTTGTCCTCCTGAAATCAATAATGAGCTCCTTAGTTTTGGAGGTGTTAAGGACAAGGTTGTGCTCCTTACACCAGTCCGTCAGATGTTCCACCTCGAGCCTGTAGGCTGTCTCATTATTGTCTGTAATAAGTCAGACTACTGTGGTGTCGTCTGCAAATTTGACTATGGAGTTGGAGGTGTGGATGGGGGTGCAGTCGTTGGCAAAGAGTGTGAAGAGCATGGGACTAAGCACACAACCTTGTGGGGTTCCTGTGTTTAGTATAAGGGGGGATGATAGGTGCTTACCGACTCTGACTTGCTGTGGTCTGTCAGTCAGGAAGTCCATGACCCACGAGCAAAGTGAAGAGCCAAAGCCAAGAATATTCAGTTTGCTGACCAGTTTGTGGGGCATGACTGTGTTGAATGCGGAGCTGAAATCCACAAATAGCATCCTCACATAACTGCCTGGTAATTCCAGATGTGTCAGAGAAGTGTGGAGGGCTGAGTTGATGGCGTCTTCTTTGGAGCGGTTTGGCCTGTAGGCAAACTGATGCTTGTCAAGGTCAGGTGGGATGATTGTTCTGATATGGGAAAGCACCAGTTTCTCAAAACACTTCATGACTATTGGTGTGAGCGCGACTGGGTGATAGTCATTTAGGCACTTCACAGATGTCTTTTTAGGCACTGGAATTATGGTTGAGGATTTGAGGCATGTTGGAACAGTAGCTTGTTGTAATGAGAGGTTGAATATATTAGTAAACACCTCTGTCAGCTGGTCATGCCTCCAGTACCCGACCGGGCACTCCGACTGGGCCTGCAGCTTTGCTAGGCCTGATTTTCCTCAGAGTGGTCCTCAACTGATGGTGCTGTAGAACCAGCGTTGTCTCCTCAGCAGGTGGGTGGAGGAGTGGAGCAGATTCCCCTCCCGGGGTGTCGAAGCGGGCAAAAAACTGGTTGAGGACATCAGGGAGTTCTGCATCATTGCTGGGCAGCAGATTGATGCTTTTGTAGTCGGTTAGTGCCTTGATACCGTTCCACATGCTGCAGGAGTTGTTGTTAGCAAAGTGATCCTCAATACGTTGCTTGTGATCGTGCTTAGCATCCCTGATGCCCCTCTTGAGTTTCCCCCGTGCTTCACTGTAGGATTGTTTGTCCCCAGACCTGAATGCTGCGTCCCGCTCCTTAAGCAATGACTTCACATTGCTAGTAATCCATGGCTTTTGATTTGGAAACAGCTTTATTGTCCTCTGAGTTAAAACATTTGCTGTGCAGAAGTGTATGTATCCTAGTACTGTCTCAGTGTATTCCCTAAGATCTGAGCCCTTCAGCAAACAAATCCCAGTCTATGTGTTCAAAACAGTCTTGCAGCATTGAGGTGGCTTCCTCAGACCACACTTGTATTGTCCTGATAGCTGGTTTTGTTTGGCAGATCCGTGGTTTGTAAGCTGGAGTCAGAATTAGTGAGATGTGGTCAGATTGTCCTAGATGTGGGGATGCTGTTGCTTTAAATGCCCCTGGGATATTTGTGTAGACCTGGTCCAGGACGTTATTTTCTCTTGTTGGGAAGTTCACATTTTTATAGAATTTAGGCATGACTGCTTTGAGATTAACATGGTTAAAATCACCTGCTACAATGACTACACCGTCAGCTGTTTGTTGATGTCATCATGTAGCTTCTCCAGTGCTAATTTAGTGTTAGCTTGGGGGGGAATGTAGACTGCAATCAGTATTATTGTTGTAAATTCTCTCGGTAACAAGAAAGGTCTGCACCTTACCGTTAATGCCTCCAAGTTTGAGCAGCAATGTTTACTAACCATGTCCGCTGCTGTGCACCAGCTGTTGTTTACGTAGACACAAAGTCCACCCCCTCGGCTCTTTACGGAGTCCTTTGTGCGATCCGCTCTGTAAATAGAGCAGCCGGCTAGCTCGATAGCGGCATCAGGGATGTTGTGGTTCAGCCAGGTCTCCGTGATGATCGTCACACAGTGGGGTACACACCTCACCCTGATCTCGTCCATCTTGTTGATTAGAGACCTGGGTTGCGTTCCAATCGTCCATTTAGCTTAGGAACCTTCCTAACCAAGTGAAATGACTCGGAAGTACGTCAGTGGCAGCCATGATAAGTGCCGTTCCAATTCTCCAAATGAAAGAAAAGGAGGTTTCAAACTTCCTTTATAACCTGTTAAATATGTTCTTTATTCTCGCGTCCAGGAGAGAAGCTTTAAAATGAGACTAAATGGAGTCTCTGAAAAGATTCAAATGGGATACTTTAATTAAAAAAGGCGCGGTAGTGTTACAGACAGAATATTGTTCAGGCAGAAAACAGCTGTGATCTGGCTCTCATGAGCAAGAAGAGAAGAGCGCGAATCCCTCGTCCGGTGCTGCTATATATATCCTCTGCTGGCTCCTCCCCGCCAGCCGGCTCGCCTCGTCCCTAATGTCCGTTGTTGCATTTAAACAGAGGATTGGTACTTTTCACATTCAATATATGCTTAACCCGCCTTTTCTCCTCATATTCTCTTTCATCACTTTTCATGTAACACATTCTAAACAGTGTAATCAATACTCCAAAATATACAGAAAATACTTCACGGCTGGTTTGGTTTCCGGATGTTGTCACATGCTACTCTCGTCTGTAAACAATAATGTATTCAAATAAACTGTACTTTCATTTAATATTCAGCATGGTAGTATCTCGACATCTATAGTTGTAGTGTTAAATCAGTAGGTTTCGGTTTGCACCACTCCATGTCATTTCGCTACTCAATTCACCTCTTTAGGAAATCGTATATTAGCCACATGCTAAATGCTAACCGTAGTTGAAGGATTTTCAGAATAAAAGCTTAACTGGTTGTGCACAAGAATTTCTGTTTTTTCAGTATAAAAGAGCGTTTAAACTAACGGTATGTTTAAGCTACATTATACCATCAAAACATTGATTTTAATTTCTAACAAACCTCCTTTAGCTTAGGAACCACTGGACCTCCCTTACCGAAAGGAGAGGAGAAAATGCTGCCCCACAATGCCTTGCAGCCGCAGTATTTGCGTCACACAACAGTGGCCGTTCACGGAAACAAACCATTATGGCGGAGAAATTATATCATGAAAGTTACGGTGCTTATTAAGCATTTTAAAACGTATGTGGTAAGTTGCCAAAGTGCTTTGTTTTGAACGTTCATCAGTATTATAATCAAAAAGAGAAATATGAACGTGAGTTTTTACTGAAATGATCAAATAAAGTCAACATTTCACTGAGCTGTGTGAGGTTTGCTCAACTTTTAAAAGATGTTTGAATGGTGATGTACACAGTGATAGATGTTAAGGAGTAACGTTTATAATAAATACATTTGTATTGATTTTAAGACCTTTCCGTGGCACTCTGCCAGGGGGTCCTTGAAAAGTTTTCAGATTCATTCATTTAAATTATCATGATATCATTTTTTTTTTTTTTTACAAAAGGCTTCATAGTTCAACAAATAATATATATATTTTTTTAATCTAAAATAGTTCATAGATTACGTTCTAACCTAAGAAATCTATACATTTAAAAATCAACCGCATCACCCGTTACCATGGAAACAAAAAATAACTGGTACGTCAGTCAGAGAGCGCCACTGCTAGCATCATAGAGATATAACACGGCTAGCATACTACGAAGATGGACATATTTTTAAAACGACCGGTTACGGCTACAAATGAAGTAAATGACAAACAAAAAAAAGTAAGGAAATACGTTGAGGAGTATCTCCAATATGGATTTATTGAAGTGGAAGGGAAACCGAAATGTCTGATATGCCTGCGGTGTCTTGCCAATGAGGCGATGAAGCCTGCCAAATTGAAGAGGCACCTCGAGACCAAGCATCCAGTTTATGTAAAAAAAGAGGAAGGGCGAGGACTACCGCCAGCAACAACAACGGATGGTTAATGTTACGTCTGTTTCTGGTAAAGATCAGACGACGAATTTAGGACATGTCTGCTGATATCAAATCACAACTGCTGGAAAGACTGAGAGGGTCTAAATTTGCGGTTCAATTGGATGAGTCCACTGATGTGTCCGGCTCTGCGCGGCTCATCGCACTTGCACGAGAGGAGAGGGAGAGCCGCAGAAGTGCGACTGACTGAGATTACTTTGAGCAACATGCATGGGAATAAGTTACAATATAATACATTTGTATATATTTCTCGCTATTCAGATGGTCTGCTGCCTGGTGCTGCTGTTGCGCAATGTGCAGTAGTGTCCTCTTTTCGCACCATGACATTATCAGTTATGAATTTGTTTTTCACTGCTTGAGAAAATTGACTTGTGGCTGAGAGCGTGTGAAAAATGTCAATTGTGTGAGAGTTGGCAGCCCTGTGAACTCTCTTGACATTATTATGTATGAAACTGCCAATCAGATTTATTTACTTATTAATCGAAGGTGCCGGAACGCTGTTCTGGATCGTTCCCGCCCACTTTAACCCCTGTGTGTGTGTGTGTGTGTGTGTGTGTGTGTGTGTGTGTGTGTGTGTGTGTGTGTGTGTGTGTGTGTGTTGTTGGAGATTTGGAGGATGTTGAAAACCAACCTCGTCTCCGCGTGTCGTTTGACAAGCTGGGTGAATTCGGGAAAATAAAGGGATTAAGAAACACCAGAATGCAAGTGAAACAATAATCCGGCTTTAATGATACAAGGTAACAATACAAAATACAAACACAAAGAAATCACGAAGCACTCTGCAGAGTACTCCGGGCTCAGGTTCTACCACGTGTGAGACAGGTCTCAGGAACGGCCGGTGAAAAACAAGAGCGCGAACCAAAGGAAAACACAGGCTTTCATACTAAAACACAGGAGGAGGTGTGTACGTGCTTTCCCCCAGAGGTCATCTTATTGGCAGAGACCAACACATGGCCTGTCGCACCCAATCAGTGCGACACAGCAGCTTGTAGCCAGCACACACACATCCCCTTTTTATGGCCCTTTGTCCCTGTGTCCATCTTCCCGCCTCCTGACTGCCACACACAAGTTAAAAGTATGTTTTAAGATATAGTTGGCTAAATATACGTAATACATGTTAATTACTTTCATATCAATAACAACGAGGAACACATTACCTATGCTCTTAAGCAGTAGTAGAGATGCTTTTCAAATAGTCAAATTTCACACAGGCCTAATACAGAGAACACCCTTATTAGTCCTATAGCCCTTCCATTTGTTTGAGCTATTGTTCACATCTTTACTTCAAATAAAAGGTTTCACATTGTATATTTCCAGCTTCCTTTACACATACTGTTATTGTTAATACAAAGTAACCAACCACACACCTTTATTGAAAACAAGTCGATTCCCCTGACAATTGACATGCTGAACCTCTTCGGAATGTGTCCCTCCCCCACCTCTCTCGTCCCTGTCATAAAAACTGCTTCCATTTCATATAGAGTAATAAAAGATGTTTAAGCTAATTTCTCCACAATGTTTGTAGCCATTTAGTACCCACACATGAAAGAATAAGAACAGAGGTATAGTTGACCAGTAATCATGTAGCATTTATATTTACTTCAATGAAAACACATACACATCTGCTACAAGATTGTGTCACGCACACCCTTTTTTTTACGAGGGAACATTCCAGCGTCTGGCACTATTCCCAAATATGGTGTCCCCTTCTCACCTCTCTCTCCATACACAAGGACTTCACCTCAATATATTGGGGGAGGGAAAAGATACTTTGTCCTTTCTAATTTAACACACATGAATATAAATAAGGTGGCATTAAAAGGAATATACCAGATTGAACTTTCCTGCCCTAACACGTTACTTTAATCCTTCAAATAATTCAAATAATCCTTCAGTGTGTGTGTGTGTGTGTGTGTGTTTGTGTTCTGAAATGCACTTCAAATGATCACTTTTATCTTGATTTCCCTTTGATATTTTGTTTAGGTACAGTGTTACTTGCAGCTAATTGATTGATTGTTTTATGGGTATTCTGTGTTGAGATGGTGCAAATATTTTTAATAAATATCAAATATATTTCTAATACATTGCTCTTGTGTTGTTCTTTCACATAACTAACACTATAGAAGTGTAAAAAATAGGCTACGTCAAATTATTCCAAGGGACGTATGTCAAGTCAAGTCAATTTTTATTTATATAGCCCAAAATCACAAATCAGAATGAGGGGGTCCTTGGTGTATTCTCTATCTTGTAAGGGGTCCTTGGCTGAAAAACAATTGAGAACCTCTGCTCTGAAGTACCGCAGTCTCTTCTCCTAAGTCCTTTTGAATTCTCCTATCCACTATCCCTTAACCCCGTGACGTTTCACTCAGAGGTCAAGGAATAGGAGATAGGGTTAGAATTTAGGAGCTGATTTTTGGATTATCGGAACGCAACCCTGGAGTTGGCGAGGAATAGGCTCGGAGGCGCCGGTCTGTACGGGTTAGCCTTTAGCCTAGCCCTTAACCCAGGTTGCTGTCTCCTCTCCTCCCGCCGGCGGCGGCGCCTCGCTGGTAGGACGGTGAAACCGATTGCCTCCGGGCTGCGTAGAATCTCCGGAGGGATGAAAGTTGTGTCCAAACGGAGATCAATGTGGGTGTTCCGAATGAAAAATAATTGAGCTCGGTCATATGTATTTAAGGCTACTACCTTGCTGCTAGAAAGTAAACACACTAAAACGTATATAAACAAACAGAGAGAGAGCCGAGGCGCCATTGCGTATGATTGTATGTGTATCGATATTGCTAGTTTCATGGCTATGAAGGGGAAAGCTGTCCCCGAGCTGGCTGATGAAAAGTGGATACATGACTTGGCTTTTATGTGTGACATAACGCACCATCTCAACGCACTGAAGGTGAAACTGCAGGGACGCAAACAGCTGATCGCAGACATGCGCGATGCAGTGAAAGCCTTTCGGACAAAACTGCGCTTGTGGGAGAACCAATTGCAGCAGGGAAACTATGTTCACTTCTCGACCTGTCAGTCTGTTGCAGACAACCTCAACACTGCTTTCCCGAATGAGAGAGGCGCAGACAAAATTTAAAACACTCAAAGCCGAATTCGAAAGGCGATTTTCCGACTTTGAGACCCAGAAATTCAGGTTTGACCTTTTTACAAATCCATTTTCAGTTGATGCGGAAAGCGCCCCAGATAACTTACAGTTAGAACCAGTGGTGTAGTGGGGATATTTTTACTGGGGGGACGCTATTTTAATTAGGTCATCCCAAACAATGCCACACAAGTGCACACGCGCGCAGTGCACTCACAAAACGGGAAGACAGGTCCACAGAAACTACCGGTATGCTTAGTCCTACTTTAGTTACTGTACTGCAAAAAGCAGACGGTGCTGCGCTCAACACACGCACAGACTCAAAACCATGGACACACTGGCATATAAACAATGTATCAGTGGCGTTTTCTCCTGGAGGCCAAGGGAAGCCAGGCTTCCCCTGTTTTTCCGGATTGTAGTTATAATTTTAATAAATAAATAAAAACACTTCGTTTAGTTTCGGAAATTCTTTGTTGTGTGTTGCTGCCGGCCCGTCTCTCCCCCATTCTCATTGAGTATTTTACAAAGAGTGAAACAGCGCCCCTCTAGATGTTATGGTGAAACAGTAGATTGCACTCTCTGTTGCGAGAGGAGGCCAGCCGAAATTTGCTTCCCTTGGTGAAAAGAAATGGTGGGATTGACCAATCAGATGAGGCTCACGTCATGCCCCTGCCAACCTGTGATTGGTCAGTGCCATGCCAAGGGAAGCCAGAGGCGGCTTGCTCACAATCCAATCAAATCGCATCAATGTAGTGGTGCAGTGACGCGTCCCAAAAAGCAGAAGTAAGCTGCGCTCGGTTTCCCTCGACAATAGCAATGGGATTTCTCCATAGGATTTTGGAAAATAGCTCGAAAAAAGGTCAGTGGAAAACGAACCTGTTAGGTAAATGCACGTTTTGTTCAGTCGGATAATATCCACATGTCTACCCTACTTTTATAATTTTTGAATCATAAATCGAATCGATAGAAGATAAATAGCGTCACTGCACCACTCTCACCGCCGTTAGAAAGTAGCAAGCAACTGAAGCAAGTGCAATTATGGAGGGTGGAGATTTGGAGTATTTAATCAAAAATAATTGTACTAAACTTCCGCTGCAGCAACAACAACAAATACAATCTGATGACAGGCCAATGCCCAAACTAGAGCTGTGTACAGCGAGGAACAAAGGAGCGAACCGGACGTAAAACGTTAAAGGTCTCCTGATTTAGTTTGTGAATGAATGCTTATTAGAGTTTCGGCTGGAGAGTGCATGCGGAGCTGTCGGTCAGATAACAGGCGTGTGTAAGTCCTGCATCTGTATGATACAAATGTGTGTAAACTGATACCGGGCGCTGTAATCACTCATCTGGTTACGTTATTACATTGACCACCACGGCCCACCCTGTAGAAGTTGTCGATACTTCTTAAATACATGCATGTGTGTATGTACAAGGAATACACAATGCATAGGCAAGTGGTGGCTTTATTTATGACCACAGCATGAACAGTGAACATGTACGTTGCATGCCGACTAACAACTGAATGTAGTGATGTGTCGGTCGCGAACGAGCCGATTCTTTTGAACGGCTCTTTGGTACGAACGAGGGGAACCGAGTCGTACTTGGTGAGAGCCGTTCTTTTTATCGTTCAATCGTTGGTCCGCACTCACTGCCTGCCAAAATCCACTCGCCTTTTAAAAAGCTTGATTTTGTTCCCCAAACGTATTCTGTGAAGACCCGCCCCTACTCTGATTGGTAGGTTTCAGCACGAAGAGTGAGATGGGGTGGGTCTTAAAGGATTACGCGAGAGAGAAATAACAAGTGGTACAGGACAGATAGACGTCCCACGTGTTTTGCGGATGGATAATGACGAGCCAAACGCGAAAACGCAGCAGCATTTGGATGCACTTCAAACAAAATCCAGGCAGTGATAAAGCGGAGTGCACCATTTGTAAAGGAAAAATATCATTTAAAGCAGGGTCAACCAATAATCTTCATCGCCACTTAAAAACACAGCATCCGACGGTGCAAGTGGCCGAGTTGAGACAACAAGGTTCCAATAATAATGACGGAGACGGCGCCAGTGCTTCTGCTGAAACCCCGACCACATCAAGTCAGTCATCATCTGAAACTACCACTAGGCCTACATTAGTGCCTGGCCAGGCACCAAGCTCCCATAGAACCACTGGCACAATACCTAAAACAAAACAGACTCATCTCCACAGTTATGTAGCACCAGTCATAACCCCAATGAGACAGGGGAAGATAGATGAAGAGCTTGTTAAAATGATTGCAACTGACTTCCAGCCATTCAGTATTGTGGAAGACAAAGGATTCAAGCGATACAGCAATGCTCTCAACCCTTCCTACAGTCTTCCATCAAGGAAGACAGTATCCCAGACAATTGCAAACATGTATCAGAGAGAAGCAGCATCACTGAAGGAAAAGGTGTCTAAACTGTCAGCAGTTTGCTTAACCGTAGACTGTTGGACATCAAGGGCTACAACCTCATTTATGGCAGTAACATGCCACTTCATTGCAGATTTCAAGATGTCCTCCTGCCTATTGGACTGTTTTGAATTTAGTGAACGGCACACAGCAGACAATCTGGCCAAAAAGCTTCTCAATGTTGCAAAAGATTGGAAAGTGGAAGGTAAAGTGGTTTGCTGCGTAACTGACAATGCTGCTAACATTACAACGGCTATACAAATAGCAAAATGGACCCACCTTCCATGCCTGGCACATACTATCAATTTGATTGCCAGAGATTCCCTCAAAGGCCTAAAACCCATTCTGGATAAAGTGAAAGAGGCAGTGGAATACTTTCACAGGAGCACAGTGGGTGCAGAAAAACTGAAGGCCACTCAAAACCAAATGGGGATGGCAGAGCTACGACTCAAACAGGACTGCATCACAAGATGGAACTCTACATATGACATGTTGAAGAGTTTTCTGAAATCCAAGGATGCCATTATCTCCACCCTGGCCATCACAAATGCATCAGTCAGCCCTCTGTCCCAAGAAGAATGGAGCATACTGCAGGAGGTGTGCACTATCCTGGAGCCCTTTCAAGAAGTCACTGTTGAGATCAGTGCAGAAAGGTGTGTTATTAGTTAGAGTTGGTCAGCTGTAGCTTTCTATAGCATGCATGCAAAAATACCAGATAACGAATTATGAATGTTTGAGACCATTTTATTTGTATTATATAAATGATGTAGATACCAGTGTATATAGTATAGTGTGTCATTGTTGTTAACACTTTATAATAATTGTCTCAATATTCCCTGTTTTTTTCTCACTAGCTACGTGACTGCCTCAATGGTAGTATTGCTGGCAAAGGGACTGCAGAAAGTCACAGTCAGCTATCAGAGAAGTGCAACAACACAACAAGCATCAGATTTGGGGAACTCACTATGAGCAAACATGGCAAGTAGATTCCTCAGAATGGAATATAACCACACCCTTGGAGATGCTACGGCACTTGACCCAAGATTCAAAAAGGTAGCATTCGGGGATGCCAGAGCTGCAGATGAGGCTTTCCAGAGAATAGCAACTGCAGCAGGAAGAGTCACTCTCAGCAGCAGCGAACCCAGCCAGCAACCAGATCAACAGGAAGGAGCGGGCAGTGCTGCAGAAGGATCAGTTGTTTGGAGGTATTTCCATGACCGTGTCGCTGGTGCAGTGTCAACAAGGAATCCCACAGCAGATGCGACCATGGAGGTGCGGTCTTACCTAGAGGAGCCCCTTCTTCCAAAATCCTCAGATCCTCTCAAGTGGTGGGAAAGTCGGGCCACCTTATACCCCAGGCTCACCAAGCTCATGGCTGAAAGGCTTTGCATTGTGGCAACGTCAGTTCCGTCAGAGAGAATTTTCTCCAAGACTGGACAAATAGTATCAGAGAGGAGAAATCGCCTTAAGCCCTCAAAAGTGAGGGAACTTGCTTTCCTTAATGCAAATTTGCCATAGATTATGGCATAACGCATGCTCAAGCTGCTAGAAGGCCATAGGCCAGGAGCAGCTCATCTCCTGTTTTTGACAAAGCAGCTCACAGATTTTTCTCTATTTTATTTTACTCTGTTTTTATAATACTTTAAATATTGTTCAGAAGTAGTTTTCCTATTTATTCCTAAATGTTTTTGGTGTTGTTGTTCCATTTGCACTAAAATCTGTTTTGCACAAAAGTTTATTGTACTTGTTTTGTTATATTGCCAATAAAAAGTGTTCTAATATTAAGAGTTGCGTGAATTTCATTCAAGGCAAGGCAACTTTTTTTACTTAACACATAGAGAGGGTAAATTCAAAGTAGTACATTCACTGACATGGATATGGCGCCACCTTGTGTCATGTTTACAATGCAGATTATTGACATTAGGTCTGGCAATACAGTCAATCATTATACTGGTGATTATTTCGCAGATACATTTAGTAACCCCGCCCCCTTTAACAAAACGGCTCTTTAGAACGGCTCTTTTGAAGGGCTCTTTGAAAGGAACGGAGCCATAAGATCCGGCTCCCTTCAAAGAGCCATAAATCCCATCACTAACTGAATGCCTATTATCTTAACACGTCACCGGGTGGCGCACCATCTACGGTGGCCTGCAAAGGACAAACTTAAATCATATGAGAATGATCTACATCCCTTCTCTTTAGCTGATGTTTCTATCTGAAAGTAAATAACATTTAAGGCAGAGGATATTGAACATTCCTTTAGCATTTGGTGACACAAACAATAAACCATTACTAAATGCCTTACCAGGTAACAGGAAAAGGAAATGACTAAACATATCACTTTAACAAGATTGTCCAACATTGTTACTGCACATATTTAGGGTTTGGTTTGCATGTGCGACCTGATCGTGTTATGTATGGTGTGTCACTGTTGTTGCAAGGGAAATTTGATGTGTGTCTTGGTAGTGAAGGGGAACTGTTCTGTGTCAGCCTGCTGTTTCTCTCAGGTGTTTGTGGTGTGTGGGGTACACAGTCCATCATAGAGGGGTCAGTGTTTTGAGGGTCGAAATCTTGAGGCTGCTGTTGCTGGAGCAACGGCTCGAGAACAGGAATGATGTGACGACGATTCCGTCTGTATGAAGTCCCGTTGGCTTGGATTATGTAAGAGCGTGGTTTCTCGCTCACGTCCTTGACAACGCCAAGCCGATCATATCCTTTTGGGGTCTGCATCCTGATCACTTGTCCCTCTGCCAGGGGTTTTAGAGGAGAACTTGAGATGTCATAGTGGCGCTTTAAGATGAGCCGCTTGTTGAGGAGTTGTGTTCTGATTAGTTGTGCATCTTTTGGGTTTGGCTGTAACAGTTTGGTGCTCACAGGGATGGCTGCACGTGTTTGTCGCGACATCAGGCGTTCAGCAGGAGAGCCTAACGTCAGATCACGGGGAATGTTTCTGAGATTTACCAGGTTGAGGAAGATATCTGTGCCATCTCTGTGTGAACGTTCCATCAGCTGCTTTGCACTGCGAACTGCTCTCTCTGCTAGTCCGTTTGACTGTGGGTATTCAGGACTGCTGGTGATGTGAACAAAGTCCCACTGTTTTGCAAAGTCCTTGAAATGCTGACTGGCGTACTGTCCAGCATTATCAGAGATGAGTGTGTGTGGTGTGCCGAAAACAGAGAAATGTCTCTTCAATTTAGTTATCACAGTTGATGAGGTCACATCCCGGAGAAGGTCGATTTCAAACCAGCCAGAGTATGAGTCAACGAGCACCTGATACCGTTTTCCATGCCACTCAAAGATGTCTGTTGCCACTGTGGACCATGGGAGATCTGGCACAGGATGAAGCTGGAGGGGCTCCTTTTGCTGATGGGATCTGGTGCTGTTGCACACCGCACATGAAAGCAACTCCTCAGTGATGTCTCTAGACATTTCTGGCCAAAAGATGATGCTTCTTGCTCTGCGTTTGGTTGCTTCAATGCCGGGGTGCCCTCTGTGCACTATTTTGATGTACTCTCTGTGCAGGGATTGAGGAATGACAGTTTTGTGGCCTTTCATGACAATTCCCTCTTCTACTGTCATTTCATCTCTGTAGGGAAAGAAGAGACGGACAGCAGGTTGGAGCTGATTCTGTCGGATGGGCCATCCTCTATTAATGACTGCACTGAGGGCTTGCAGATCTTAGTCCTCTGCTGTGTGCTTTCTGAGTTCTTCCAAGCGGGCTGTGGAGATGTAGCTCACAGACATAACTTCATAAGCATCATTTTCAGCAGGGCTTTGAGATGTTTGTGTGGTTGGGGCACGTGAAAGTGTGTCTGCTACATACATATACTTGCCCTTTTTGTACACCAAACTGATGTCGTAGCTCTGCAGCCGGACTAACATTCTCTGCAGACGGGCAGGGGCTGTGTGGATGGGCTTCTTTAAGATAGTCACTAAAGGTTGGTGGTCAGTCTCCACCACTACAGGCTTTCCATACACATAGTCTTTGAATTTTGTACAGGCAAACACGACAGCTAGCAGTTCTTTTTCAATTTGTGCATACCTTGTCTCTGTGTCAGTGAGGGTGCGTGATGCAAACGCTACTGGCCTGCCATCTTGCATGCACGCTGCTCCAAGTCCGTAGCACGACGCATCACAGGTGAGCGTGACTGGTCTTCTGACATCATAGTATGACAGGACAGGTGGACTTGATAAGCATGATCTAAGAAGGTCAAATGCATCCTGATGCTGCTGGAACCAACACCATGCAGTGTCCTTGTGGATGAGTTTTCTCAGTGGTGCTGCGATGTCGCTGAAGTTCGGGATGAACTTGCCGAGGTAGTTAACCATACCGAGGAAACGCTGTAGTGAGACAACGTCTGTGGGGACTGGCATGTTAGTGATTGCATCTGTCTTAGAAGGGTCTGCCTTTAGGCCTTCACTTGTGAAAATGTGACCTACATATCCTACATGATCCAGGCGAAACTTGCACTTGGCTGGATTCAGCTTTAGGTTGACTTCTCTCACTCGTTCCAGCACCTGCTTGAGGTTGGCATCATGCTCAGCAACTCCGCGGCCACCAATGATGATGTCGTCAACGATGACAGAACATGGGTAACCTGCAAATAGCTGTTCCATCGAGCGTTGAAATACCTCACTAGCAGAGCTAATGCCGAAGGGCATCCTTAGGAATCTGTACCGCCCAAATGGAGTACTGAAGGTCGTCAACATGGAGGATTTCTTGTCGAGACGTATCTGCCAGAAGGAGCTTTTAGCATCTAGCACAGAAAACACTTTTGCTCCTGACATCTGTGCTGCAACTTCTTCTACTGTTCTCATAGGGTGATGTGGTCTTTTCAGCGCTGTGTTGAGGTCTTGTGGATTGATACACAATCTTATTTCCTGCTTGTCTTTTTTGTGTGCTGCCACCATAGATGAGACCCAGTCTGTGGGCTCAGTAACTGGTATAATGACACCTATGTTTTGCATGCGGTTAAGTTCAGCTTTAACTCTGTCTTGCATTGCAATAGGAATGCGGTGGGCAGGTCTAACCACAGGTTGTACACTAGGATCAACTGTCATGGAGTAAGTGATTGGTAGTTCTCCAAGTTCATCATCAAACAGGTCTTTGTACTGCATGAGTGTCTGTGTGGTGAAATCCGTGTTGCTTTCCGTAGTGATCTGGTGGACATCTTTGCTCAATGTGACAATTCCCATGTCCACGCATGCCCGAAATCCCAGTAGTGGCTGCACATCTTTGTTCACTATGAAGAAAGGCAACGAATGGTGCTGCTCCTTTAACCAGCAAGGCAGTGTGGCCAGGCCTTTGGTCTCAATCCTGCTTCCTCCATAAGCAACAAGGTTTATAGCAGTCTCTTGCTTCACAAGTTGCTCGCCATTGGTCACTTGTGTTAACGTTTCTTGAGACAACACATTGCATTTAGCTCCTGTGTCAACTTTCATTTCAGTTGGTATGCCATTAATGTGAATTGTAACAAATCCTTCTTCTTTGTCTTTAGCTTGAGGATTAACACTATCAACATGTCTTTCGATATCTACGCCATCCACGTAGAACGTGTCTTCTCTGTGTGTTGTGGGCTCTTCCACTGTTACTTCATGTACAGACTGGTTAAAATGATTTCTATTTGAATGACTGTAGCTGCGTGGTTTAGACTTGCAGCATTTTTTGTAGTGATTCACTTTTTCACAGTTGTGGCACTTTTGCCCGAAAGCTGGACACTTTTTTCGCATAGCTGCATGGCTGCCTCCGCAATTATTACAGTTAGAGATGCTCTGGGAGTGAGCGAGTGACTGTGGCTTTGGCTGATATCTTCTGCTAGAAACAGGTCTCACTGCATCAACACTGGTAGCTTGAACGGCTAACGTCCTGCTGCTTTCCTCTGTCATTTCGTGTATACGGCAGACTGAAACAGCTTTAGCAAGTGTCAGTTCACTGTCTCTCAACAGAGTTTTTCTTAAAGAGTCATTGATTATGCCACATACTATTCTGTCACAGATTAGTTCCTCAGCTAAGTCTCCAAAATGGCAACTTTTAGCTTTTATCTTCAGATCACTGATGAATGACTCAATGCTCTCACCTTGCTTCTGATTTCTTGAATGAAACCTGTGCCTTTCCATTATTTTGTTATGTTGAGGGTTGCATATTTCTCTGAATTTCCGTATCAAACAGTCCGGGTCCTCCCTTGATTCAGCTGGGGAGATCACTGCACCGTCGGGGCCTGGCGCGCGCACTTCAGCTGCATACATAAAGGATCGTTCACGTTCAATGGCTTCTGGTCCAGCAAGATTGAGGAGGATGTAAGCCTTAGTCCTGGCAGCCTTGTCTGGGTGCGCTGCGGCGATGAAGATTTCATATTCCCTCTCAAAGATCCGCCAGCTCTCCGCGACGTTTCCTTCAAACATAACAGGGTCCGGACGGCGAAATCCATCCGCCATTGTAGCTGGGGCTAGCTTCAGCCAGCTAGTTAGCGTTAGCACGGTCCGTGGAAAAGAAATTCTCCAGACGAGGAGAGGCTCGTGCCGTCTTCTGACACCATGTAGAAGTTGTCGATACTTCTTAAATACATGCATGTGTGTATGTACAAGGAATACACAATGCATAGGCAAGTGGTGGCTTTATTTATGACCACAGCATGAACAGTGAACATGTACGTTGCATGCCGACTAACAACTGAATGCCTATTATCTTAACACGTCACCGGGTGGCGCACCATCTACGGTGGCCTGCAAAGGACAAACTTAAATCATATGAGAATGATCTACACACCCCCCCACCCCAAAAGAAAGAACGTATTATTGGCTTCCCCTCATTTTTTCCCCACGCCACGCTACTACAATGTATAGGCCTAAATTGCATAAGCTACAGTATTGCAACTAAGCAGACAGCGCTGGTTCTCTCTCTCTCTATCTCCACTTTCAAAATGTATTTAAAACTCATAACAAACAAACAAAATTCCCAAAGTTGTCCTGAAATTAACTTATTAAATAAACAAAACGAAAAATATAGCCTACTTATGCAAACAACATTGAGTCTGGACTTGAAATTATTCTGATTAAGCCTAGCCTACATGCAAATAAGCAGACAGCGCTGCTTTTCACACACACACACACACACACACACACACACACACACACACACACACACACACACACACACACACACACACACACACACACACACACACACACACACACACACACACACACACACACACACACACACACACACACACACACACACACCAACAAGTCCTCCAACTAATACGACCAAATAGGTCGATTGTTTTCCGACCCATTAATACGGCCCAGAGCAGCGTTTTCAATCAACGGGTGCGTCAGCCTGCATACCTTTACGACCCACGGGCGCGTTTTAAATCAACGGGAGGCAGCGTAATGACGTACAACGTCCTCGACAACTTCTGTTAACAACCATCGTTTTTCAGACACGTACACTCTTCAAAAATCACGGCTGTCTGTCGTAGAACAAAACGTGATCCGTCTCTTAAATTTGTGTCGACCACAGACCTTATTTCGAGCTATTTTCCCAAATCCTATGGAGAAATCTCATTGGTTCTGAGGCGAGGGAACCGGAAGTTGTAAAATGCTAACTCACCGGGGTTTTGGACTCGTCACTGCATCACTGACAACATCCATTTATTTCCCAGACAAGCTAATAAACGTGAGTAGTCAGATATCAAAAGTATATTCATTTTGGGATATGTATTATGTTGTTTTATTTTGTCGTCTAGTACAGTGACTAAGATTACTATGTTTACCTAGGAATAATGATAGCAAAGCTAAATTAGCCAAAAGTAGAATCAGCTAACGTTAACGTGAGCATGGAAGTTATGTGATCCATCGGTTCATGCGGTTGATCCAAATGTTATCACACGTCACATTCTTTATAACTATATTAAATACTATTTATCTATTAAGTGAAGAGTGACCAGGGGTGTAATACTGCCGGAACACCGCTCCGGCACCTAAAACGGGGATGGTTGTTAGCATCTGGTGCTAGCTAGCTATGATAACGGATAGGCTAAGAGGCTAATGTACCTAATGTAATTTTAGTCTAAGTTATCTCAGTGGGTCTGAAACAGTTTGGTCACCATATATGGAAATACATATTTCAAAGGAACACTTTTATATTATTGTAATGTTCCACAATAGGAGTCGGAAATTCAAGTTCTTAGGTTCAATAGCTCCTTTGGTAGTATACAAATACAGGTTCATAGGTCACAGGTTCCAGGTCGCAGGTTCAACGTCACACAGCACCCTAAAAAAAATCGAATGAATCTAAAACATCGATGAAATCATTACAATTCATACTATTGGACATACAACAAATGCATTAAAAAAAAAAAACAGTAAATAATTAAATATGCACAAAGATACAAATAAAAAAAGTATTATTCTTATCATTTTTTATTATTATTGAAATGTATGCAGTTAAGTTTCATATGGGTGTTGACAGATGTATCCATAGATTTAGTTAATTTTGCCCTCAAAGTGCAGAAGATTGATGCATTTAACTTCCCGGGGGCCTCCGGACCCCCCTAGAGGACATGAGGTCCACCCCCACTTAAAACATATTCACATGGATAGGATACTAAATAAATGTGCACACTTTTTATATAGTAACCTTTGTACCTCAGCAGGAGGGAGTTAGTTTATAAAGGTCCTTCACTAATCACTTAACTATCACGCAGCTGTGTGCAGCATTTACTGTAAGAATCACACATTTATTCAATAATGCAGACTTAATAAATGACCATTCTTTGTTGATTCTGGCTGGAGTGTTAATTGACAGTAGTTACATAAGCTTCAAAACGAGCCACAACTGCGCGTGCACACATGCAGAACTTATAGAATTAGCAATACACCCCTGGTAATGATGATTTTAGTATTATTTTCTGTGATGATGGAGCATCAACTTTTGGATCAACCAGATATTGACAGATTAGGGTTGTCCATAACAGTCACTTTAAACATGTGACTGACATGTGTTCATCCTATCTAAAAGATAAAAAAACATGAGTTCATTGTTTTAACAAGATTTTTCACGATATAATAAAATACATGAATCCTGTAAACATTTGTAGTATAGTATTCTTATTTTTGGTATTCCCTGACATTATCTGTGTTTCTGTTACAGATGCCTACTCAAAAAGTGTGCCAGACATGCAGGCAAAGCATAGGAGTAGCAAGTAAAAAATGCAAACAATGTGGTGCCATCCAACCCTACAAAGAGAAACTCTCCAAGCAAAAAGAAAAGGTTGCACAGGAGTGGAAGGCCACGCAAAAGAAAAACCACAGTGTCAACAAAGTGTATGACTCGACACATTTACTGGTAAGCTTTTTTCTCTTGCAGATGTCAGTTATCATAAAAAAGTGTGTAAATAATCCCTGATCTTAATCTTTTTATACAAATTGTTAAATTACTTAATTGATTTATACTTTCCAACAGTCGCCCTCATTTACTTTTTTTAAATAATCCTAATTTCTTAATTAAGTTTATGTGAGAAGTACAGACTAGTGCACGATTACTGCACTTCATGTAATGTGTTAAGCAAAATTGTTGTCACCGTTGTATTTAAATCTGTAAAGGCATAACACATTTTTTCGAACCGATGTTAGATAGTGTTTGTACTTGCAAGCACCCAGTTTTAGTAAAACATTATTTGTTAACCAGAAGTAACATAGTTCAGGCCAGTGGTAATTCCTAGAATCAGAGCTTCAATGTACATGTTTTTCTAATTATATCCTACAAAAAAACCTGCATTTTGGTGTTTTATATTCAGGGTGTCCGCGGGGTCTTAAAAAGTATTAAAAGTTGATAAATGGCCCCCAAGGCGGCCCCCATAGCGCGCCGTAAAATGCTGCTTCTTATTTTAAGTTTCGTTGCTTTGCTCCGCTCTGTGGGGGGGGGGGGTCCCAAGGTGGGTAGACCGGCATACGCAACGCTCTGGGGGTCCAACGGCTCCGTGTGTAAGCCCTATATGATCATTTTCTGATTACGATTAAATAGCCCGCCTCCCTCTCCCAACGTCTCCTGCTGCTGCTGGGCTGTCAGAAGAGGGGGAGGAAAAGAGGCAGGCACCGTTTATTAAATATTATTATACAGAGAACAGAGTCGTCATCAATTTGTTTTAAAGCTCAATAAATAACAGAAGACCTCTGATCGGCACTTTTCTAATTTTGTACGGAAGATTTAAACTTTAACGGACATGTTGACCGGCGGAACATTTTTTTTAACGGAAACTGCCGCACGGTTCCCTCGTTCCTTGGAAGAGGCGGAGAGGTGGGTGTTTTTGATCTGCTGGTGGACTACCTGAGAGATATACAGCAGGGGAACACGTCGTCCACCGCGGAGAATAAACAGAAGGGCAACCATGGCAACCATGCTCCGGGGTCTTCTTCGCTGCTTTTGGTGTATTTTGTGGCGGCAGCAGCGCCACTTACAGGCCTGGCATATGTACTACAGCGTTTCCAGCATTTCCAGCGGTCTAGTGTGAACGGACACATTAATGAATCAAATGCGTGTGAACGGAAGACTTTTTTGCGTTTGCGTATGCGTTTTACCGTATGCGTCCTCGTGGGGCCGGGGTCTAAGCCAAACTATATCTGGTCACAGAGATCTGCTATTTTAAAGTAAAGTCAACACATATAGACCCTAAATATAGTCTATATTAAGAACGAGAAAAGTCTTAACATATATATCCATTTTTGTAAACATATGACAAATGTGTGAGGGTGATGACGTCAGAGCATCGTCCTATGTGCCAGGGCTTAGCCCCGGACAGCCCCAGCCCAATTTAACCCTTTGGTATTTGTGAGGGAGCTACTATATGGCATTAGCCCGCTGAAGCTCACCAAAGTTTAATATATTTCATAGTTCAAAGTTTTGTCAATTGTTTTGTTTATTGGTCAAATACTGGTTTCTAATGGTTTCTGAGGAGTTTTACTGGAATGAAAGAGCACAGAGTACAGAAGCAACAAAGCAGCATACTGCATTAAACCTGAACTTCACAGAGAGGTTGAAGTTCATGTGGAGAGGAGGCTTCAGTAGTCTGTCTGCACTCTGTTTAGTTGTGCTATCTTACAATCAATATAGTATATGTGAGGTAAAGTGTGTCGCCAATGTAACCGGTTAGAACTCAAAGTTGCGATGAGGTCTTAAAATGTATGGAAAGGGTCTTAAAAAAGGTCTTAAAAGGGATTAAATTTGACCTCAGGATTCCTGCATATACCCTGATATTTTATTTTGGAACTTCATGGTATGGAAAACACATAATTATGTGACTATGGTTTCCAAAAGTAAAATAAATGAAATATCATATACATTTTTGAATAAATGGTAAAACCAAGAATGTCACAGAATCAAAACCAGCCCATATTAATATAGTGCTTGAAAGACAATCAAGACCTGGAAAGAGTTAGTATTAATAAAGAGGCCCTTAAAAGCACTTTCATTAAGCTTACCAGAGTCTCTGACTTTGAGCCGTGTTCGAACAGTCATTTCAAAATTCCCCTGTAACACCAGCTTTACATCTGAAGTGCTGTTAATGCAGAACTTTGAACCTGAAATGATATAGGTTATAGCTTGCTGACATGTTTCAAAGCTAAATGAAGCTTATTCAGATATCTGAATGTGAGAGTTAAATGGTCCCATATTAGTGATGCCAGAAACTGACCATGATCAAAATCGGACAGCCCTGGCGAATATTAATCGATTATTCGCCGCCGAATTGAAACTAAGCCAGGAAAAAAAAGAAAAACATAAATAATAATAAAAATATATATAAATAAAATCGAATTTTAAAAATAATTTTCGATTATGGAGACTGTAACGAATATTCGAAAAATAGAATAATCGCTGGCATCCCTAACCCATATAAAAATAACTATGCCCATGTAAAAAAAACTCAAAGTGAACCCGAGCTCGATAAACTTCTTTTTTTTTTACAGTTCTTTTTTAGGGGCTCCCCTAAAAGGGGTCTAAAATCACACCTGGTTAATTGTGGGGTGCCTTCCTCAATGTGTACACGTATCACATCAGTGCATTTTTCACTTATGCAAAATAAATGGAGTTATAATGGCTTTAGGTGTGTGAAAATGTTTAGAGATGTTGTGTACATAATATTTCTTGTTTTTTTGTGTCCATTGTGTTCCAGCTTCACAAATGGAAAATGTTAGATCGGCGTCCCATCCTCCTTCTTGCCAAGAGAGGCACAAATGGTTTTGCGGCCGATTGCATCTGTCCATGGCAAATCGAGACAGAAGATGGTAACAATGCACTTGTTACCATAAAGAGGATTTACGAAAGCCTTATTAATGGTAAAGTATACAAATCTGCATGCTATATTTCAGCAATTTATCTGTTAACATTTTTTGTAAATTAGTTGCTCAGTTATCTGGTTTTAAATGTAAAAAAAGTGTGAATCACTGTTTACCAAGTAGTAAAAAATATGTCGTTATGTCTTGTTTTGTCAGTTAAAGGGCCCATGTCATGCTTTTCTGGTTATTACCCTTCCCCTTGTGTGTTATGAAGCTTTTCCTGCATGTAAACGTTCTGCAGAGTCACAAACCCTCATAGTACACCCTGTAGCGAGTAAAACTCTAACACAGAAAATACCTGTCTATGCTGCTCTTTTTCAATTTTTTTCTTCCTGAGTATAGTGACGTAACGGGCATAGTGACGTACCGGCTCACACACACACACTCAGCCTTATCTTTTCTCAGCCGAGGCTCCGTGGATCTCCTCACGCACACACGCACTCACACTCACAGCCTGGCTGTGAGTGTGTGTGTGTGTGTGTGTGCGCTCAGGCTGAGTTCCTCGCTGTCTCGCAGACCCCACGCAGCAACCAGGAAACAACACCAGTAATCCAGCTCACAATGTCTGCTCCTCGAGCCTCAAAGGGCGGAGCAGCGAGCCCCCCAACGTCCCGCCAACACGGCACCCAGACCCCACGCAGCATTCTCATCTGTTTGTCCTTACTGGTGTCATTTCCTGGTTGCTAACAAACGCCATTGTAACACATAATCACTGATGTTCCGTTGTTTCTTTTTTAGCTGTAATTACTCAGATTATAAATGTATATGGCGGATTATACTTGGTCATTTATTCATCATGCGTCTACTTTTTTTCTTCTCAATAGTGACTTTGGCAGTTGAACCTGAGGGCCCTTCAACCACACAGGCAGAAATGGCCGCAGACCCAGGATCAGACTTGTCTGTACCTCTTACCACCAAGACTGACACTGAGTTCACTCTCTTCCTCACTCCTGTGTCCTCTGGCCTGACTCCTGCTCTCTCCTCCGGGCTGACTCCTGCTCTCTCTCCTCCGGGCTGACTCCTGCTCTCTCCTCCGGCCTGACTCCTGCTCTCTCTCCTCCGGGCTGACTCCTGCTTTCTCTCCTCCGGGCTGACTCCTGCTCTCTCTCCTCCGGGCTGACTTCTGCTCTCTCCTCCGGGCTGACTCCTGCTCTCTCCTCCGGGCTGACTCCTGCTCTCTCCTCCGGCCTGACTCCTGCTCTCTCTCCTCCGGGCTGACTCCTGCTCTCTCTCCTCCGGGCTGACTCCTGCTCTCTCCTCCGGCCTGACTCCTGCTCTCTCTCCTCCGGGCTGACTCCTGCTCTCTCCTCCGGGCTGACTCCTGCTCTCTCCTCCGGCCTGACTCCTGCTCTCTCCTCCGGCCTGAATCCTGCTCTCTCCTCCGGCCTGACTCCTGCTCTCTCTCCTCCGGGCTGACTCCTGCTCTCTCCTCCGGCCTGACTCCTGCTCTCTCCTCCGGCCTGACTCCTGCTCTCTCCTCCGGCCTGACTCCTGCTCTCTCTCCTCCGGCCTGACTCCTGCTCTCTCTCCTCCGGGCTGACTCCTGCTCTCTCCTCCGGCCTGACTCCTGCTCTCTCCTCCGGCCTGACTCCTGCTCTCTCCTCCGGCCTGACTCCTGCTCTCTCTCCTCCGGCCTGACTCCTGCTCTCTCTCCTCCGGCCTGACTCCTGCTCTCTCTCCTCCGGGCTGACTCCTGCTCTCTCCTCCGGGCTGACTCCTGCTCTCCTCCGGGCTGACTCCTGCTCTCTCCTCCGGCCTGACTCCTGCTCTCTCCTCCGGGCTGACTCCTGCTCTCTCCTCCGGCCTGACTCCTGCTCTCTCCTCCGGCCTGACTCCTGCTCTCTCCTCCGGGCTGACTCCTGCTCTCTCCTCCGGGCTGACTCCTGCTCTCTCCTCCGGGCTGACTCCTGCTCTCCTCCGGGCTGACTCCTGCTCTCTCCTCCGGCCTGACTCCTGCTCTCTCCTCCGGGCTGACTCCTGCTCTCTCCTCCGGCCTGACTCCTGCTCTCTCCTCCGGCCTGACTCCTGCTCTCTCCTCCGGGCTGACTCCTGCTCTCTCCTCCGGGCTGACTCCTGCTCTCTCCTCCGGCCTGACTCCTGCTCTCTCCTCCGGGCTGACTCCTGCTCTCTCCTCCGGGCTGACTCCTGCTCTCTCCTCCGGCCTGACTCCTGCTCTCTCCTCCGGGCTGACTCCTGCGCTCTCCTCCGGGCTGACTCCTGCTCTCTCCTCCGGCCTGACTCCTGCTCTCTCCTCCGGGCTGACTCCTGCTCTCTCCTCCGGGCTGACTCCTGCTCTCTCCTCCGGGCTGACTCCTGCTCTCTCCTCCGGCCTGACTCCTGCTCTCTCCTCCGGCCTGACTCCTGCTCTCTCCTCAGTGTCTTCCTCACAGAAAAGAAGACCAACGAGGAATAAAGTGGCAATTAATGGTATGTGCGGGTTAATTAGTAATTATCTTATTTACATAGACTGAAACTGTGTTTGATTTTGCACATTGAATTAGTTAAAGAGAGCGAAAACAATCATCGGTACAATTAGAATACACCACCTTTTGTTTTGTTTAAGACTTTGCAGTATCAAAAGTCTCAGTGCCATTTTGAACAGTTTAATTGAGCACAATGTGATGTTAGGCAATGTTTAGGAGGTTATTGCTGAACTTGAACTTATTACCATCTTTTAATTCCTTGCAGAATGTCCCATTCATCAAGGGTCAGACACTTTCCCCTACAAAAAACTACTGAGGGAACGAATCAGGGAGGTTTGTTTAGAAAATATTTTTAAATAAATAAACAATGACAATAATGTTTCCGTGGAACCAAGTCTTATCTTATTGGATTTTCGTATACTTTGTTTAAAAGGAGTGTTTCAGTCTTAAGCATGACTGCTAATGTAAATATTGAAATTACAGTAACAATAATTTATTATTAATTTAAGGTTGAGGTACTTGTGTAATGCTTCATGTCGCATTAATGCATCATGTCCAGCCATTTATTTGTATATTACATTTTTTCTTGTAATCCTTTGTAGGTGAATTCCTATTCTTGGCAGTAAAAATATTTTTTAAAATAATAATAGTATTCCAAAATCTTAAACTGATGGGGAAAATGCTATTGACTATGTTACAGTCCTTCATATGTTTGAGTTAATCGTACCTACTATTATTTCAAATTATCATTTGATTTCACTGGACTTTTTGTATTTACATGTATGACATTTGAAAAAAATGAAGTTTACCTAAAATCTGTGTTTCTTTACTCAGGGCCATACCGAGGTGTTGGTGCAGTGGCAGTCTTGCTCTGGATGGTATGTATCTAATCTGAAGTTTCCTTCAGTGTAGCTGATGGGTCTGGCAGAACAGGGGCCACAAAGTAGTCTTACCAACCAACTTCATCAACCCTGAGATCACTAACTTAAACATTTTGGGTTCCTCAGCAGTAAATTGAATTTAGTTGATCACATGGGGGTGGGGAGCCATGTCATCAATGGCTCTATCAGACGTTTGCGCCATAAAGTAAGACATCCAAGTTCTCTGCCCTTCGTCATTCAGACATCGCGCCCTAGAAACGCTGTCTGATTGTAACACATAAGCAGGGAAGTAGCCTACATTGAAATAGAAATTAAAATAAAATATACGATTAGAGTTTATCCTTGATCAATATCACTAAAGGTTAAATGATTGATATGTGAGGCTGGATGGTATTTGATCTCTTTTGTAATTACTGACTTGTTACATTTGTTCTTAACAATTATACTATAAGTATAGTTAGTAGTAGTAAGTAGTATTATTTCTGTGTGCAGTCTTGCAGGCAGTTGTCTAAGTTTAGTGCTGTATGTTTGGGCATTGACAGCAAATTCAAAGAATTGGTCAAATGAAACATTGACTTTGAAATAAAAAATGTACCTTGTATTATATATGATGTACGTGTTATATATAAATATATACATTATACTGCACTTTCATCATGATATTTTTGAGTGACTTAGTATATCTTCTCATTTGAAATAGCATTGTCAACATACTGTAGAACTACATATTCCAAACAGTTGAAAAAAAGTAATACTTTTTGCTGTGTTTCTGTTTTACAGTGGGGCGAAGTGGAAAAATTCCTGGGAGCCAAAGGAAAACTTTCCCAGTTAAATATGGCTGACTTTTTTTTTGTTCTACTTTGGAGTAATAAAATACATATAAAAAAAACATCTATGTAAGTGTTGTGCCTATTTGTGTTCTTATGTTATCAGTGAGCTGAAGCCAAGACAAATACAAATATATGTTTTAAGTGTATCCATACAAACTCATTCTCTAAAACTGTCATTATTGGTCTGTTGTGAATGACACCAATGAGGAAAAAAGGTCCTATACATTATATCACATCGGCAGGGCTGTGATGTGATGAGGTCCTCGCGAGCGTCGACGGGGGGGTGGTGTGTAAGCCCTGGACACACCAAGCCGATTACAGCTAGTGGAGCCTCGCAGCAGAAACTGTGGCGTGCTCAATTGCGCCGCATTTGCGCATCAGATGAGGCTCCCTCCACAAGATGAGGGCGAGAGGCAGACGCAGTCTGTGTGATCGGCGTGTATGGAGGGGCGGGCCTGCACATCGGCATATCACAGACTGGTGCATACATTGTACAGGCGGCAATTTGAAATGGAACGCAGCCCACACACGGCAGACAAACCCAAACACTTTTGGAACACGCCACCTCCAGACACATTAACATGCACTCCCCTAACTTTCCCCTAATCTGACATTGTATTTCATTCCAGAACATATAAATATACTGTTCACCCATGTGAAACACACACACGGAAACCAAAATAATTTACAAACATGTACAAATCTTTCATATGCGATGGAAACTTCTGAAGCAATGGAAACAGGAGTCAGGAGAGCAGGAACTTTGATGGCAAACTGATGGTTTATTCACAAGACATGTTGTGTGCCACGAATTGACACAAAAGATGCCAAACCAATTCTGAAGATCTCTACCCCAGACCCATATTTAGCTAGTTCTGAGAGAAGAATCAACATTGTGCATAACAAGATAAAACCAACACCTCTATCAGCTGACGCCAATAGGCAGGAACAGGGAGACAAAACACTGAGAGCACAGTAGCCAAGGCTACAGGTGCCTGTGCTCAGTCAGGACAAGACCTGGGGGGTATACCACGAAACTGGTTCAACCTAACCTGGATATGTTTGAGTTAGCCGGTTGGCCTAATCCAAAACATACGCCCTCTCGCTAAACGGCACTACGACACGGGTTATCAAGTGGATCGCTCAAGCCAGCCGTGCCTATCTAGTTAGGTGCGCGTTCACATAAAAGGGGTAGTATTTGGAGCATTCGACCAATCACAAACATGGAGAAGCGTACTGACAGCGCAGCGCGTATACTTCCTGAATGAAAAGTCAACTATATAATTAGACAAATATGAAGACTTTAAACATCCATGACTCAAACACTTTATCCAGGATAAAAGCCACATAGCTGCACCTGCAAGGTGAACACAGCTGGTAAAAGAAAAAGTGTTTGAATGCGTACATTAACAGGTTTATGATATGCCCCGTCTAAGACACGATCTGACTTTAATTACATTTGACTCGAGTGTTTCGTAATGTGTTGCTTAAAATAATACTTCTGCATACAGTATGTGACACTGTAAGTGTTGCACGGCCAGATACGGCTCAGCTGACTCAGATAAGGAGATATATGATACATTATGATGTGATGCCGCGGACTGTACTGTGACTTTGATCCAGTTACTTATGTTGAGGCAGATATTTAATTAAGCTTTCTTAACGCTAATGTTATAATAGTCAGATTGCTCTGAAGATGGGAGGTGATATTCTATTAATGTTCACATTCACACGTGAACACGTTTGGTTCTATGCAAACTCAGTAATATCCATTGTGATACAGTTATAAGGCCTTCACAAGAGACTGTCAGTGGAGATTAAAGGGGATCAGGAGCTCACGTCTTCTCAGAGTCCTTGGTATCTGGCTTGATGATTGTCTCACATTTCTAAACTTCATGTCAATAACCTGCTTAAAAAGCTGAGGGTTAGGCTAGGTTTCTTCTACAGGAACAAGTCCTGTTTCTCTGCTTGAGGCCAGGAAAAGGCTAGTCACTGTGACCTTTTGACCTGTGCTGGACTATGGTGATTTGATCTATATGAATGCACCTGCCAATTGCCTGGTCAAGTTAGATGCTGCGTATCACAGTGCACTGAGATTTGTGACAAACTGTAAAGCATTAACCCATCACTGTACCCTGTATGCAAGGGCTGGTTTGCTTTCACTAACTGTACGGAGGCTCAGTCACTGGTACATTTTTATATACAAAGCCATGTTAGGGAAACTTCCATCTTATATCTGCTCCCTGATCTCACGGAAAATTGTAAGTGGCTACTGCCTGAGATCGAATGCTGTGGTTTTATTAAATGTGCCAACTGCTAGGACTGTCTTAGGGAAGACAGCTTTTAGATGCGCAGCTCCTCTGTCTTGGAATAGTCTGCAAATTAAATGGAAACTGAGCAATCTGGTGCCACTAAATGTTTTTAAAGCTCGGTTGGATGCTACTCAATCGGAAGCTATTGGTACCTGTTTATGTGGATAGTTATGTAAATGGTGCTGTATGATGTCCTTTTGTTGTTCTGTTTATGTTTTTATGTTTCGTGTGGAACCTACTTGAGCAGGTCTCCCTTGAAAAAGAAATCAATGATCTCAATGGGATACACCTGTATAAATAAAGGTTTGAAATTAAATGAAATGAGAGTCATCATCATCATGTTCTCTCTGCTGCTGCTGCTACTGCTGCTGGCAGCTGGAAGTGAGTCAACACTTATTATACTGCTGTTTAACAGGATAATCTGTCATATAACTTTTTTTTGTATTTGTACAGGTGTGAAGTGTGAACAGTTGAAACAGCCAGCTTCTGTGACTGTGCAGCCAGGTCAACGTCTGACCATCACCTGTCAGGTCTCTTATTCTGTTAGTTAATAATAATAATAAAATTCAATAACATGCTTTAACCACTAGGTGCCCGTTTATCAGCTGTGCGCCGTTATGGTGTAAATACTGCCTATCTACCAATTGGATCCAATATAAAAGTCAGCCGAATTACTGTTGATATTGCAAGGAGACATATTGTGTGAAAATAAATCTAAGATGTTGTTAAATGGCTGATATATTTGTGATCCACGTCACGTTTTCAGTTTTGGCGGCAGTTCTTCCTGTTTGTATAGAAGTCTTCTCATCAGGGCTCTATAGATAGATAACTACGGCAGATATGTAATATGTAATGCAGCCGAACCATGTATTACAATGCCGTTATGTGATTAGCTCCAAAGAGAAAAGCAAGCAAACTCGGAATAAAGTATTATTTATTTTTTTTTAAATGTTTTCGGATTTCACATCGCATAAACACCATTTCCCAACGTGCATTGCGGCTAAACCATGAATCACCGAGCTGAGGATCTTGGTTATGGCTAGAAAGGATCCGTCTTGTGTAAAACTCTCGCGAGAGTTCGGCTGAATGTCACGTGGCTGAATGTTTACGTTTGGCAGGCAGCCTTTCAGTTAGGATCGTTAACATCAGTTGGCCACAGCAAATGATGGTGAGAAGCTAAACTATCTATTAATTATGTCAATGACAGGGAGTGTGATCGTTGAAAAGCGGTCTTGCTGGTGTTCAAAGAAGAATGACAACACTGTAGATCACCAACACTATGGTTTATTTTTTATTCACAGGCAAGTCAACGTTGTCGCAGTAAAAGTCCCAAGATAGCTCCTGGTGCAATAAAATGTTCCCTTGCATTGTTTTACTATTATGTCTGATGTTTCTCTATTAATATTGCTGCTGCATTAATGTGTATGTTGCATCATGTTACTGCTGTAGATGTGTTTCCGAGCCGCTCCGATTACAACGAGAGTTACAACGAGAACGTGACGTCATATTTACAATAGAAGGATCCTTTCTAGCCATAACCGAGGATCTTGCCTACGTCTGTTTCCGGTATTGTTTTTGACGGATGTATTTTGTTATACACACATTCCTTCACATTTAATTTAAAATGTACATTAAAATATTTCATGAGGCTTTCTAAAATGTTTTAAAATATAACTACGGTTCGAGTTGAAGAGTTTATAAATTAACATGAACCGAAGCTGTTGCCTGGTAACGCAATCGTGCAACGTCACGTCCGTTAATTCCACATCCACACACATCGATTTAATAAATGAATATAGCCTTTGTATCTGCTAAAAGAGGTGCCGACCAGCTGGGGCAACAGAAAATTAGCGAAATTGAGTGTGACTATTACAAATGAAATCATTATTATATTAATATTGATAATAATAACAACCGACCGTCGGGGTAGCATTTGCTTGGCATTTCCGGGTATATCTCCACTGGTTGGGCCACGTTAACAATACTGTGTAAATGTCACGTTTGAAGGGACGAAATCGTGACAGCTTCACGTCTCCCATCATGGTAAATCGTCACATGTTCACGTCTTGCCGTGATACCGGGTTGTGCTGACCATGTCCATGCCTTTATGACAACAGTGTACCAATCTTCTGATGGCTACTTCCAGCAGGATAACTCACCGTGTCACAAAGCTCAAATATTCTCCAACTGGTTTCTTGAACATGACAATGAATTTTACTCAAATGTCACAGTCCACAGTCATCAGATCCAAATCCTACAGTGCACCATTGGGATATGGTGAACGAGAGATTTGCGTCATGGATGTGCAGCCGACAAATCTGCAGAAACTGTGTGATGCGATCAGGTCAATATTGAGTGAAATCTCTGAGGAATGCTTCCAGTACCTTGTTTAATCTATGCCATGAAGACTTAACGCAGTTCTGAAAGCAGATGGGGGTCCAACCCATCCTAGCAAGGTGTACCTAATTAAGTGGCTCGTGAGTGTATTACTTAGCTCAATTTGTATTGTTAGTGTGTGTCTGTAGGAGTAAAGTCTAGACACATTCTTTGGATGTAAGCATTGGCTAATTAAACAGATCATGATTAAATGACATGATGATAATAAGGGTGATCACCAAAACCTTATACCAGGGGTGGGGAACCTCTGGCCCTCGAGGTAACTCGGATCTGAAGGTGACTGATAACTGCTAATGGCATTTACTTGGATACCAGACATAGTAAATGCAAAGCAGGATCATATAAAAAAAAAGGTAATAAACAAGCCATTCAATCGTAATACTCGTTTTAATACGTTGACATGCATACAACACAATAGACTTGTTAAGTCCTGTTCGTTGTCCTGTTTGTTGTCCTTATCACCGTCCTGTTAGTTTTCCTCATCACCGTCCTCATCACCGTCTTGTTCGTTGTCCTCATCACCGTCCTCATCACCGTCTTGTTCGTTGTCCTCATCACCGTCCTCATCACCGTCCTGTTCGTCGTCCTCATTACCGTCTTCAATGTCTTCCTCCATCATGAGAAAAGACGAGTCCGAGCCAATACAGCTGTAGGTGCTGGTGACTCTGCTCAGTTTCTGCTCCAGAAGATATTGATGGTGTAAAATACAGCAGTGCAGTCCCCTGTATCCCTCTTCTGTTATATCGCTTGGAGAAACTAAAATAAAAAGACAAAATGACAGTCTATGTAAGGCAACTTTTAATTAGCATTGATGTTGGTTCCATATAAGCAATTTGAATGTTTAACTCCGAGGCTGTATATTAGCTAAAAAGATTTGTGATTCAGAAAAAATGCAATCATTACAGATGCTATTCAGTGATAGACATTTGACACTGGGAGGGGGGCAGTGGCAAATATTATAAATCGGTATTTGTGGAACATACTTTGGTTCCTGATGTCGTCTTTTGTCTGATGAAGGAGGCGGTCCAGTTTGTCCAGTGCCTGCCTCAGATTTTGACAATGCTGGGTCATCTCCTTCACAATGATGACTTTCTCCTCTTCCATACGCCTGACCAGCATAACCTGGTCAAAAAGTCGCCTCTTTGTGCGCAGGTTCACCACTATAATGGAAAAAACACAAAATATAACAACCACAATGGTAAGGCTAATAAAACAAATAATATCAGTTTGTATTCAATCTTTTTTAATTAAATTGACCAAAACCTTAAAATCTGGTAAAAAAAAATTCAACCTCGCCGCTTGCTGAATTTTTTCAATTCTGTCTATGTTGGCAGAATTACATTCAGTATGTCTTGAGATTCAACATTAGTATGCAGTTCAGGGTGGTCAGGAAGGGTTTTACTGTTTCCATAGATATGCCTGTCCCAGTGAGACTAGACTATTAAGACTTGATAGGGCAACATCATACAGACCTTTCAATATAATGATTTTAAAATGATTTGTTGTGATCATGATGATTTGTGACACCTATGTTCATAGCTCTGTGTTACATTGGTGATTGTATTCTAGTACTTCAACTGAATTTATGGAATATCTAGGGCAAACAAAAACAAGTTGTTTCTTACCATCTCCTTGCGCCTCCCAGGGCAGAATGACATCCTCAGACAGACCGCATGCTGCTTCTGTGTCAATTTTCTCTGAACAGGCATCAATGGTGTTGTACTGCAGTATCCTCTCTCTGAGTTTCTTCTTGAGCTCTGTCAGTCTTCTCCGTTTGCGTTGCCTTGTTTGGTTGCTGTCTGTAAAGTAAAACAAAATACAAATAAACTAATATTAATAATACAAACAACAACAACAAGAAACAAATATTGTTTCTAGATAACGTAATAATAAATACCATTTTGTCGATAGAGGTCGTGTTTCTTTCTTCGGAGGGAATAAATAATTTCATCTATTTCTCTCTGGAGCTCCTCTTGGCTACTCTGGGCTCCATGTTTCTCTTGAAAACAGAAACAACAAGGTGTAATCATAAAACATGAAGCCAAATGTTTGGAAATATGGAACCAAATCTATACCACAGTGATCATATAACATACCAGTGGCTGCCCATTGCTTGACCTCCAACACCCACTGCTCCGTGTCCTCCAGGGAGATGTTCAGCTCTTGCTTGAGACTCTCAAGATTGTCCACTTCAGTTTGTGCTCTCTGTGTAGTCTGGTTAGAATGTTTAAAAGGAAAAAGTGAATATGCGTTCCAGTTGGTTGAGAAGGTTGTTTTTTACTGAATTCCTTTATGCACATTAACTGACCAGACAACAACATGAAATGCTAAACACCTTCTCTTCAAGGTTGGCAAGTATCACCTTAGTGTCCCTTTTTTTTCAAGATCAAGCAGGATTAACATTATTATTATTATTATTATTATTATTATTATTATCCAGAAATTCAGATGAATCAACCTATAGTGCTTTATTAAAAACAAACAGAACAGAGACTCTCTTGGCAGAACAGTGTGCCATGGCAGCGCCATCATAATGAAATGATTGCAGAATACATTCAATTCAACAACATGTAGCTAAGGATGGTGTTAAATTACTACAACAACAAACTCGGATAGTCTTAATATACATTTTGAAATGCAGCATGGACGTCTTACTTTGACAAATCTCTTTGAGAGTGTCTTGTGGAGATTCTCCACCTTCCTGTGGTTCCATTGCATAGCCAGCACGGTTATCATATCTGCTCTAGCTGTAAACACAAAAACATGAAAATTCATATGAGCTTTACAATGTGGCACTACTTAAAACTATTTGTTTTCCTCTACCAACCTGATTTGGTCATGTATTTTGTTGTCAGAGCTGCCCTTGAGAGGAAGCTGTTAACCTGTTCCACTTCCTCGCCGACAGTATTTCCAGCACCTTCCTGGCTTCTGCCACCCCACTTCACCTGCTCAGAATCATAAACAATGAGATCTAGCTATTTAGTTCAATATTATAATTTCTTGTACTGTACATCTTTAGTTATCATCAGTGTCAGGAGCAATTTCAGAAAGTTAAAATGTTCTGATATTGAATTATGCTTTGAACTACAATGTCACAACTGCAGTTATTTGAAGCTCTATTCATTCATTATTTCTACAGTGCGGATATATTTACTAAAATAAACATAATGGGTTTTGGAAGCCTATCCTTGTGACAGTCTGTTTTGTAACAATTTTGTCAACATTTGTAACTATTACAATTATTCCACAGGCTTGAATAGAATATACTACATGATATTCTTATGTGCACTACAATTTCTAAAACATTTGAATCTAGTGACACAAATGTTTAATTTGCATACTGTACCTCGCATTTGCCTGTGTGGGCCTTGGCGTGCATTACAGAGAGAAAAGGTTTCATCTCTCTGTAAGTGGTTGGAGCTCAGGCAACTTTGCTGCCATCTTCTCCAAATAAGGCCAGTACCTGTAATGACAAAATCAATTAGCTCTTCCAGTTGCATGATGGCATAATAGTAAAAAGATAAACCAGGTCCTTAAAATTACCAGTACAATCCTTGTAACCAACATCAGCATTTATCCAAATGAATGTTTTTTTTGCTTTACATCTACTGGATGTGCAAGAATTAAATAGATAACACGTTTCCCACAAACACTTCCAATTTTGCAATAGTTATAACTACCTGCAGGCAACATCCATACAAAAGAATGTTGCATTCGCAACTTCAGCCAGCTCCTTCTGCAGGAACATTGGGTAGGCATATATTTCACCACGGTAGTGATTTAGGCCTTGTAGCAAGATGCCATGTCTGCACACAGCTATTTGCAGTCCTTCCTCATCCACCTTGGCCCTGGACTTGTGTGAGGTTTCTCTGCAAGCTGTGAATGTTGCCGGTCCACAAACATCACGACCACTTTTCTGAAATAGACACAATCTGTTACATTTAACCCTGTGCTAAGAAAAATAAATAAAGGGTTAGGGGATTGAATAGATTCTTACAATCGTCATCTGGCTCCTGATTTTGTCGACAAAGGCAGACACTTTACTGTCCTGGGCAATGAACAGTCCATCAAATAGAGACGGTTCATCTGTCCTGCGAAATTCGAGAAAGACATTGTAAGCAACATTATCATACATACATAAGTTTGATTGTGTCCTCTATTTAATGTGGCCAATTTGCTTTTGCCATAACATTTTCATAAATGTGGAAAAGGTCTTTGTGAATTTGATCTGTAATTCTGTGTAAAGTCTTTTGCCACCATTATTTAACATTAGTGAAAAGTTTACTGACTTCTTGTAAAAAGGTAAAAATAAAAGTACATCCTTTATATTGATGGGCATGGAATAGGGCACCTCACCTGAAACCGGTTGGCCTCCGCCAGGGCTGCGCTTTGTCACCAATCCTGTTTGTAATATACATGGATCGGATTTCGAGGCGTAGTCGTGGGGGAGGGGGTCTGCAGTTCGGTGGACTAAGGATTGCACCACTGCTTTTTGCAGATGATGTGGTTCTGATGGCTTCATCGGTCTGCGACCTTCAGCACTCACTGGATCGGTTCGCAACCGAGTGTGAAGCGGCTGGGATGAGGATCAGCACCTCCAAATCTGAGGCCATGGTTCTCAGCAGGAAACCGATGGACTGTCCACTCCAAGTAGGGAATGAGTCCTTACCCCAAGTGAAGGAGTTCAAGTATCTCGGGGTCTTGTTCTCGAGTGAGGGAACAATGGAGCGTGAGATGGGTCGGAGAATCGGAGCAGCGGGAGCGGTACTGCAGTCTCTTTACCGCACCGTTGTGACGAAAAGGGAGCTGAGCCAAAAGGCAAAGCTCTCTGTCTACCGGGCCATTTTCGTTCCTACCCTCACCTATGGTCATGAAGGATGGGTCATGACCGAAAGAACGAGATCGCGGGTACAAGCGGCCGAGATGGGTTTTCTCCGCAGGGTGGCTGGTGTCTCCCTTAGGGATAAGGTGAGAAGTTCGGTCATCCGGGAGGGACTCGGAGTTGAACCGCTCCTCCTTCGCGTCGAAAGGAGCCAGTTGAGGTGGTTCGGGCACCTAGTTAGGATGCCACCTGGGCGCCTCCCTAGGGAGGTGTTCCAGGCACGTCCAGCTGGGAAGAGACCAAGGGGTAGACCTAGAACCAGATGGAGGGATTATATCTCTTCTCTGGCCTGGGAGCGCCTTGGGATCCCCCAGTCAGAGCTGGTTGATGTGGCCAGGGAAAAGAAAGTTTGGGGCTCTCTGCTGGAACTGCTACCTCCGCGACCCGACCACGGATAAGCGGGAGAAGATGGATGGATGGATGGATGGATGGATGGATGGAATAGGGCAGAGGAAGGCATAGAAAAAGGTTCCTGGGCAATTTAATACATTTTTCATGAAGCGATTATATCCAAAACTGGTTCTTAGCTCCAACATATCCAACTAACGTCAACCATTTAACATTTTAAAGTTGAGTTAACTTTACAGGCGTCATATATAATAATGTTTATGAATTGGATTTATATAATTATGTGTAATTTCACACCAACCATTGTTTTCTGATGGTCTACAAACTTTGGAAAAAGAAATTGCAGAGTTGGGGAAAGTTAGACATTTCAGCAAAGACATTCAGCTTAGTCAATAAAACAACAACTAAAATGAGAATATGATTTCACTGACCCTCTGGACTTCTTGAAGCGATAATGCTTTCTATTGCCATCTACAGCAATAGCCAGCATGTCAGGTGTGCATGCTGGGCATTTAAAGGGCTCCACCAGGCATAGATCTTCTTGTCTGTAATTACAGAAGGCAAACTCCCGAAAGACTCTGTGGAAGATATCGCTACAGATTCTGCCTGTCTGGAAAAAAGAATGGTATTCATTTGGTTAATTAAAAGTTTGGTATTCAAAAATCTTGAAAACCACATTTTATTCTTACCCTTCCTGTGGAAAACGATCGATGTTCAAGCATTTTTATAAATACTTGCTGGGATAATGCTGGGCTGGCCAATTTCATTTGCTCGAATGATGTGAACACATCAAACTTAAAAATAATTTTGCAGCTGTCGGTTGCTGGCCAGTATTTGTATCCCAGCAAGTCACCTATGCTCGGGGACCATTTGGCGGAACAAATTGGGCAGCACACAGAAGGCAAACGAACGTTGTATGGACCTGAGAAAAAATATAAATGTGCAATTTGACAGCTATCTATGCAATGTAGGACAAAAGTATAATAGTAATCCTGTATTTCTGCTTGATCGTCTTCTGGTGGCAACAAACCATTGATAGTCACCAACACGGTCTGCTTTCCTGGGATGATGGTGAAATCTTGGCTTGGACCACAGAAGCAGATTTGGGATGGCGGAGGAATTGGAAGCAGACACACTGCAGCAAAGACAATTTCAGAGATTCATATGCATGTTAGGACATGTTAGGAAATGTAGTCAATACAAATTGAGACATTTTAACTGTTAAAGCAAACTTCCGACATGGTGAAAATGATGCCGCTGTATATGTAGTGCACATTAGGAAACCATGGTAAGGGAATATGTAATACCTTATTTGAACCCACCTTGTTCACAGAGTCCATATTGGCCACTTTCATCCACAACCACTAAGGATGTGGGAGGAATAGGTCTGTAAAACCCATCAAACATGGCTTCCCTGTCATGGAAGACATGTTTACCATGGATAATAGGGTCACATGCCGGACAAAGAAAGGGAGTTCCTGGTGGAACACAGTCCAAGCACCGGACCACAGCATCAGCAGTTTTGCATTGGAGACAGGAACGTGTAGTGACAATCTCTGCAGCCAATTTCAAATTAAGGAGCATTGCAGCTCTGAATTTTTGTTCACGTTTCAACTGTCTTTGGGTCCATGTTGATGCAGTGGGTGTTTCTTCTGATGATGCAGGGACAGTGAGAGAACCCAACAGGTTTCTCAGTGTCTGAAGATGTTGATCTAAAATAACAAAATATAAAACAAATCATGGAATTTAGTTTAATTTAAAAAAGATATTCCATACATGGCTTTTCACTTTACAATGTATCATGAACAAAGCTATTACATACTACAAACAATTACCTACATTTCAAGTTGAAGGATAATTTAAGAATTCATTGCGCATACCAAGACTTGGGACCTGTAGAGGAATCTCATGTGTCTCCTCGACCTCTGGGGACTTCTGAGAGCTGGAAGGTTTAACTGCATAAAACAAAGTACGATGATATGGGAAACATTATTGAGGACCGACCAACGACATTAAAACTTAATGAAACACTAGAACTAGATTATATTTTACAGACCAGATCGATTCTTATTCCAATGTTGGGCTATAATGTTCCCATCCAGGTCCCTCTTCCTCCAGGAAACATTTGATCCTTGCGTTATTTTCTTTGGTATCTTCTGTATCTTCGGTTTCTTTGGTTTCTTTGGTATCTTAATATATAAATATATAAAAGAGATTATATATTTCCCTTAATTGTTGCACACACATCTTTGTAATGTGTGTGTCTGTTATCATTTGAGTAAATGTTATAATACATTTTTGGATAATGTTGTACTTTCCTTATTTGCCAACTCATCTGCGAGGGCATTCCCTATCTCTAGCCATTCATTCAGTTGCTTGGATGACATTTTTAAGTGAGGATAAAAAGGGCAACAACAAACAAAGGATGAACTGACATACAGGGAGGGAGAAAAACAAAACAAAAGACAAGAAAACGAGAGGGGTGAAAGAGAGTAGGAAGAGGAATATGGCTCTGAAAAGAACCGTTGATTTTTTTATGATAATAGGCTACTTCATATAATTGAATTGATAGATGACCTGAAAAAAACCAAACAGATGAACTCAGATTAGCTGTGCTACCATGTAATTTAATTGTTGCTTCATAAATAAGCATTCGCCAAAATAAAACTACAGGCACCAAAATCAATCAAGTCCCAGGTAAATCAGTAATTACAGGGAAATATATTTCTCTTTTTAACTAGATGTGATGCTTTCACAAAACTTAAGTTGAATTAGCGAATGTTTAAAGTAGTAAAACAACTATGACCTGATGATATTCAAGTGTTGAACTTACCCTAACTATCATTAATGCAACATGTTAGGTGACATTTCGAAGAAAGAAAAAGTGTGTGCATTATAAAAAGCGCCATGTAAATGTCAACTATTATTATTATTATTATTAAAGTGCCATTTCCTTTCGCATTGTTTACGTTCATATCATGTCCTGGTCTGGTTAGCTGAATATACATACTTTTGCCATTGTTATGTGTTATGTCACGTGCTACCAAGGGTTTTGTTTTTAGGCAAGATTTTAGCTCCTTTTGTGCGAAGGAGAAAACTCTCCCTACAACTTGTTGTAGACGAACCTTCTTATATTGCAATACATATCCGTTAGCGCATATAAGCTAAGCGCTAAGCGCTAACCTTTACAGCCATGCTATTGCTAACAACATGCATTCGCCTATACTGCCTATGCCACGGGCCAGCCCTAAAACGTAAAACTGAAATATCGTGGTTAAACATGATTAGTAGAAAAACGACAGGATTAATTAAAAGCGTAAACAAATCAAATGAAATACAGAAATCAGATTTACCACTTGTAAAGCTCTGACGCTCTTTAACAATCCTTCTTCTTCTTCATCTTCTTCTTCATCTTCATCTTCTTGGCTCGTCGCACTTTTATTGATGCGCAAGGTTAAAGTTCACGGGATTACGATCGTGACAAAACGTGACAAAAGGTTGTAATAAACTGCTGCTAGAAATGAATAATGGGAAAGCTACGTGGCTATGGGTCGTAATATCGTGATCAACACTGCTTAAACAATCGACCTATTTGGTCGTTTTTTGTAGGAGGACAGGCTGACACACACACACACACACACACACAGTTACGTTCCCTATTGGGCTAGGGCAGGGGTGCCCACACTTTTTTGGCTGGTGAGCTACTTTTGAAATGACCAGCTAACCGAGGTCTACCAACCAAAAATAAAAACCCAAATTGCAAGGGTTGCTGAATAACACGTTTTATTTTTACATGGGATAACTACAATAGGGCTGCAACAAACGACTAATTTGATTATCGATTAATCTATGGATTAATGAAACGATTAATCGACTTTTCGGACTACTACTGTGTGCCTTGCACAATTTCTCAAACGCTCTTATTTAGCCATCAACTTTTAGATTTAGTTTGAGGTTGTTTTAGGCATGTGGAAACTAACAATGAAGACAATAAAGATGAATACTTGATTCAAAAATACATATATTATTAAATTAACTTAACAAATTGTGAACAAAATTAACATTGCTTTTTATTTGAATTAAATAAATAATATTTCACATCAAAAGAAACAACAATGTTTTAACAAATCTTGTTAAATAATCTGATGACAGAACTGGAAACAGAATAGCTGAAACTTTAACAAAATAAATAACTAGTTACCTCTAATCATTAACCCATGTTTGTATAATGTAGTTAACTCCGTGTGTTGCTGCTAGCATACATAACACCTGACGTGGAACATTACTCGTGGATGGGGCTACAGAGCTACTCGAAAGACAGTCGAACCCGGTGCATTCCTCCGTCTGAATGTGGTGCACTTTTGCTAAATGTTTAGACAAATTGCTGATGTTACCGCCCTTACATGCTAAACACTTTTGGTGACGAGCATTGTCCACCTCAAGACGGGTAACATGTAACCACACCTTGGGGTGCTTCTCTCCACCATCTCCTCCGTGTGTTGCTGCATGTAGCAGATGCGTGTGTGTAAACTGCCCCGCCCCCTTGCAAACAGACGGGGGAGAGAGAGATCTCTTCTGGATTGGAAAGATAGAAAATACACCGACCATAGACGCATTTGTTTGTCTTTTTGCATGTTAGAAACGAGTTGGCGACACTAAGACTAAGAGATAATGTTTGTGTAGCAATAATACATGACCTTTCTCTTTCTCAACTCGCTACTCGGAGGGAAGTCGCTGTCATATGCCTTGTGAACACTCCGATAATGCCTCTCCACGTTACCGTTCTTTGGCAGAGCGACGCTTGCTTTACAAATAAGGCAAATAACCTTTGAATGTGACATCACAAAAAAAGATTCTCCCTCCCATTCTGTGTGGAAGTGGTATGTCTTTAGCTTTTTGCTCGTTCCCGCACTCATTTTGTTGTTTGTCTCTCCCGGCACTTGACTGATTTTGTATCGCTTTGCATTCTGTGTTAACAGACTGGAAAGCAATAGGTCGCTTTTTCTGTCAATCAAGTCAACTGCTGAATTAAGTGGCAGGGAGGCCAAAGGAGGAGGGATCAAAACCTGAGCTGGATTTTTTTTAATTTATGAATGACTCGCGATCTACCAGCATTGCGGTCGACCGCGGTCGACGTACTGGGCACCTCTGGGCTAGGGGAACCAAAGGGAAATAACACGACCAGAGTGGTATTGGTAATAATTATAAGTGGCTTTATTATAACAGGAGAGAACTTCAAAAGGAAGTTTATAAAGAAACAAAACCCTCCCGTTACACGGGGTACAACATATGAATGAAGAAAGCTGCACACACACAGCTGTAGCTGGTCTACAGGTGCTAATCACCTGTGTCTAAGCTAATACATTTTGCACAGATAAAAGCTGATCAACAGGTGCTAATCACCTGGTTCTAAGCTAACGCGTTTTAAACAGATAACAACAGCTGGTCAACAGGTGCTAATCACCTGGGTCAAAGCTAATACTCCTACACAACGTTACACAATAAGAGAGGCACAACACACTACTTGCACTCGGCTAAGTATCTGCGGATTACGGGGGAGCTAACAGTATAAACACACACAGTAAGTATCACGAGGCTAGAGGCGTCTGTCTCCCTACACAGAGCCTCCAGAATGATCTCCGTTCCCAGCCTTTGTACTCCTCCACCCGGGAGATGTGCCGGAAAGGGCGGGATTGGATGACGTCTCATCCAATCACCTCTTCGGATGCAGCGAGGGCGAGACGTCGGAGGAACTGCGCCGCTCAGGTGTACACACAAACACACAAACAGGTTTACCAGCCTTGACAGCCCCAGGAAGGCAGCGGCTGTAACACCCCCTCCCTTAAGACAAAACCCCACAGGGTTTTTGATGAACCATACCCCACAACATAACGAACACAGAAACACATCACTACAGTCTGGACAGAGCATCTGCAAACACGTTCTCTGAACCCTTTTTGTGTCGGATCTGCAGGTTGTAGTCTTGGACGATCAGAGCCCACCGCATGAGACGCTGGTTGTGATTGTACATGCGGGACAAAAAGACAATGGGATTATGATCGGTAAATACTGCAACTGGCAAAGAACTGGATCCGACATAAACTTCAAAGTGCTGGAGAGCTAACAACAAAGCAAGGGTCTCCTTTTCAATGGTAGAGTACCGGACCTGATGTTTGTTGAACTTACGGGAGAAGTAGCAGACAGGATGATCCACTCCATCCGCATCCTACTGCAGTAAGACAGCACTGGCCCCCACTGCACTGGCATCCACCTCTAGTGTAAAGGGCTTAGCAAGATCGGGAGCAGCGAGCACAGGAGCGTGACTTGAGAGTGTTTTTACGCACTCAAAGGCATATTGGCACTCAGGGGTCCAAACGTAGTCCGCCTTGGGACTTATCAAATTAGTTAGCGGTTGGGTTACACTGGAAAAGTTGCGGCAGAAACTGCGGTAGTAGCCTGCCATGCCGAGAAAACGGCGGAGGTCACTCCTGGTGCCGGGCACCGCACATTCAGTCACCGCAGCAACCTTAGCTTCCACTGGTCGGACTTGGCCTTGCCCAACCTGCTTCCCTAAGTAGGTGACAGTAGCTTTCCCAAACTCACATTTGGCCAGATTCAATGTAAGAGATGCTTTTTAGGGTCTGATGCCACCGTTCCAACGCACCCTGCGACTCTGGGTGATACGCGCTGGAAATAACATGTTTCACTTGTAGTGTTTGGAAGACCTGTTTGAACAACTTGGATTTAAAATGTGTCCCTTGGTCACTCTGAATTACCCGCGGTATTCCAAATGTGGAAAATAATTTAGTCAACGCCTTAACTATAGCGGCGGAAGTAATACTACGCAGTGGAATAGCTTCAGGGAAACGAGTAGACGTACACATAATGGTGAGCAAATACTGTTGGCCCGTTTTTGTACGCGGTAAAGGGCCAACACAATCTATCAACACCCTGTCAAAGGGCTCACCTATAGCCGGTATGGGATGTAACGGAGCTTGCGGAATTTTTTGGTTAGGCTTACCGATAACCTGGCACACATGACAGCAGCGGCAAAAGCTAGAGACATCCTTCTTTAAACCTGGCCAAAAGAAATGTTTGAGAACGATCTGATAAGTTTTAGTCACGCCCAAGTGTCCCAACCATTGACTCTCATGCGCTACAGATAGTACATGTTGACGGTATGGCGCCGGCACAACTACCTGATGCGCTACACTCCAGTCAGCCTCAGCCGTAGCAGTGAGGGACCATTGGCGCACTAATATCTCCTTATCCAGCACATAAGCTACCTTCTCACCCCTTGCTTTGCTATTACTCACCACCTGCTCGAAACACTTCGCAAGCGTCGGATCAGCCCTCTGCGCAGCGAGTAAACGCTACCGGGTTACCGGGAGTGTCGAACCGTCAACAACTGGGCTGGCAGGTTGCGCTGGCGCAGTAGCCACGGCAGGGGAAAGGGAAACCACAACTTCTGATCTTTTCTCCGGCATCTTGTCATCTGTAAACAGTGTCCCAAACATAGTATCATTTAGAGACACATCTGAGTCACTCTTACGCGCCTGCGCACGGGTGACAGCACAAATGGGGAAAATGTGGGCATTTGTTACCTCAGGCAGTACAGCCTGCGGAGAATCCAATATTTCAAGCGCAGGAGTTACCTTACCTCCTGCAATGTCATTTTCCATTAGGAAAACTATACCACGTATGGGTAATGCTGGGCACACAGCAACAGGGAAAAATCCAGTAATTAATTTAGATTGTACATGTACATAGTGTACGGGCCGGGGCACATAACCCATTTCAATGCCACACAATATTGATCCATACCCACACGCTGATTGCTCGGAGAATGGCAGGGCAGATGCAACAATCACCGACTGGGAACCTCCAGTGTCTCGTAGGATGCGGATGGGTCTCTGATCATCCGACTCACCTGTTCACGATATCAATCCCTCAAAACACAAAAGGCTTAAAGCAGGGATCTATTTCTTCATCATGGTCGGAGGGAGGAATATTGGGTGACTCCGCATTAATTAAACCAATGCCTTTCGGCCGGGTCAGACTTGGTGGTTGCTCCTTACGTTTACGAATCATGCAGTTAGCAATAACATGTCCAAACTGATGACAATAGTGGCACTCTCTCTCCTCTCTTGTTACCCTATACACATTCCCCGGCTCAGATGGTGCAGCAGACACACTGTGTGACCTCTCAGTAGCGGCAGGGGAAAACACAGTTTTATGCATCAACACATATTCGTCAGCCAGTACAGCAGCTGCGGAGAGAGACTGTACTTTCTGTTAGTTTATGTATCCCACAATGCGGTCAGGCAACCCCCTTTTAAATTCTTCCATGAGAATTAATTCTTTCAAAGCAGAGTACTCGGCAGCGTTACACGAGTCAATCCACTTTGTAAATAACATCCCTTTCTCCCTGGCAAACTCAACATGGGTTGGATTAGAACCCTTTCTATGGTTCCTGAACTTCTGCCGGTAGGCTTCGGGAACTAGCTCGTACACCCTAAGTATGGCACGCTTCACCAGGTCGTAACTTAAGCTGTCCTCTAACGAAAGAGCAGAAACTGCCTCTTGAGCTCTCCCGTGAAGCTTACACTGTACTAACAGCGCCCAGGCTTCAGCCGGCCACTGTAGTGCCGCTGCAATGTGTTCAAACGCACAAAAATATGCATCCACTTCAGTCTCGAGGAAAACCGGCACTAATGCTACATTTTTCCCTACATTGAAGGCAGGTGGACGAGAAGGAAGTGAAAAGCTTTCTCTAGGATTGCAAATAACACCAGATGCGCGCAGTTCGGAGTCTAGCTCCATCTGCCGTATCCGGACTTCCTTATCTGCTTCGATTCTTTTTGCCTCCAACTGAAACTGCCTGTCTTGCTCCCTGTCTTTTGCCTCTAACTGAAGTTGCCTGTCTTTTGCCTCTCACTGAAGTTGCCTGTCTTTAGCTTCCAACTGAAGTCGGGCGAGGCGGACTTTAAGTTTATTCCCTTCCCGGGAATCTGTACTACCAACCGGAGAGGGTGGACATTTACGAGGCGGCCTGAGCAGTGCTTCACACGGCTCGCCCCCCTCGCTGCCATCACTCTTTTCTTGGCTAAATGTAAACTCCGCCGCCTGCCTCTGACTTAACGGGTCTTCAGTTAAGGCGTTAGACCCTGGGAGCTCAGCGGGCACAGCCAGTACTAGTAATTCCCTTCTCACCATCTCATCCCCCACCAATGCCTTCAACTCTTCCTTTAACATCTGCCGACTTACCACAAGACTGAAGTGCCGCGCTACTTCTATCAAATCGTCTTTTTTACACCGGTCCAGCTCCTCATAGGACGGCCAAACTAAGAACGACTCTAAGGCGAAGGCCGCCATTCTCAGGTGTACTGCCCACACGTATTACAAAATGTGTTTGTTGCTATAACAAAACCTCCTATAACCCCAGGAATTCTATTAAAAGGATCCCGGACACGAGCCCCCATGTGTTACGTTCCCTATTGGGCTAGGGGAACCCAAGGGAAATAACACGACCAGAGTGGTATTGGTAATAATTATAAGTGGCTTTATTATAACAGGAGAGAACTTCAAAAGGAAGTTTATAAAGAAACAAAACCCTCCCGTTACACGGGCTACAAAATATGAATGAAGAAAGCTGCACACACACAGCTGTAGCTGGTCTACAGGTGCTAATCACCTGGGTCTAAGCTAATACGTTTTGCACAGATAACAGCTGATCAACAGGTGCTAATCACATGGGTCTAAGCTAACGCGTTTTAAACAGATAACAACAGCTGGTCAACACGTGCTAATCACCTGGGTCTAAGCTAATACTCCTACACAACGTTACACAATAAGAGAGGCACAACACACTACTTGCACTCGGCTAAGTATCTGCGGATTACGGGGGAGCTAACAGTATAAACACACACAGTAAGTATCACGAGGCTAGAGGCGTCTGTCTCCCTACACAGAGCCTCCAGAATGATCTCCGTTCCCAGCCTTTGTACTCCTCCCCCCGGGAGATGTGCCGGAAAGGGCGGGGATTGGATGACGTCTCATTCAATCACCTCTTCGGATGCAGCGAGGGCGGGACGTCGGAGGAACTGCGCCGCTCAGGTGTACACACACACACACACAAACAGGTTTATCAGCCTTTACAGCCCCAGGAAGGCAGCGGCTGTAACACACACACACACACACACACACACACACACACACACACACACACACACACACACACACACACACACACACACACACACACACACACACACACACACACACACACACACACACACACTGTTAGAAATTAAAATCAATGTTTTAATGGAGAAATGTAGTTTAAACATGCCGTCAGTTTTAATGCTCTTTTATACTGAAAAACCAGAAATTCTTGTGCACAAGCAGTTAAGCTTTTATTCTGAAAATCCTTCATCAACGGTTAGCATTTAGCATGTGGCTAATATACGATTTCCTGAAGAGGTGAATTTAGTAGCGAAATGATATGGAGTGGTGCAAACCGAAGCCTACTGATTTAACACTACAACTATAGATGTCGAGATACTACCATGCTGAATATTAAATGAAGGTACAGTTTATTTGAATACATTATTGTTTACAGATGAGAGTAGCATGTGACAACATCCGGAATGACCGGAAACTAAACGAGCCGAGAAGTATTTTTTAGAGTATTGATTACAGCGTTTAGAATGTGTTAAATGAAAAGTGATGAAAGAGAATATGAGGAGAAAAGGCGTGTTAAGCATATATTGAATGTGAAAAGAACCAATCCTCTGTTTAAATGCAACAACGGACATTGGAGACGAGGCGAGCCGGCTGGCGGGGAGGAGCCAGCAGAGGATATATAACGGCACCGGAGGAGAGATCCTTGCTCTTCTCTTCCCTAACGAGGAGCGGATCACAGCTGTTTGTCTGACTGAACAATATCATGCTTGTGACCAACCCGCGCCTTTTTTAATTAAAGTACCCAATTGAACTTTCACAGAGACTCCATTTAGTCTCCTTTTAAAGCTTCTCTCCTGGACGGGAGAATAACGAACACAGTTAACAATCTGGTGACTTCCCTGACGTGATCCCGCTGACCGAGGAGAGAAAACCAACCGGCTGTTTCCTGGAGACGCTTGCAGCCATTCGACACACAAGAGCTCAAATCAATCGGTAAGAAGATGCCTGTTATGACAAAGATTCTTCACTTGTTAAACTAGGCAAAGTTAGATTTGTGTGTTTGACGGCAGCCGGCGGATCCTGAAAATAGCTGTGCATTTTAATGTTAAAACAACCCAAATTTATAAAATAATCACTCTAAAACCACGAGGCGTTGTTTTGTCACAAGCAGGGTGAGTTCACACTTTCTTTTGTTCCATTAACCCTGCATGCTATTAACCACGTGTGGGTGTTGAATTTTAAATATAAATGTGTGTGGACATTGTACTTCGGATAGGTGCCTTGCTGTTTTCACATAGGTGTCTCTTGTTACGTTAGTACAGGGGTCACCAAACTTTTTTCTCTGGGGGCCACATTATTGTTCCTGACTGTGATGGGGGGCCGGGGCCGAGTCAGCTCATTGTGTAGAAGAGATTACTAGCCCGGCACAGCCATCCCCACTACTACTTCCACACTACTATATCAACACTTGATTCCTGTCACATATTTGTTTACCATCTTTACTAGTGGTTTACAAAAGTAGCAATTGAGTCTTCACACTTTGCTTTAATTTGAAATACCACAGATATTCCATTTATTTGTTTTCTAATAAAAATAACATCAAAGCTGTCAAGGTAAGAAACATCTGCCTAGTTGAGGTGATTGACACTGGCAAAGGTGAGTTCAAAATTATAAATTATAGGTAGGCCTGATGATGATGATAATAATAATAATAATTGTGTGCAGCACTTAACGGTCAAATAAATAGGCCTATAAAATAAATAAATAAATAAAAAACATCAAAATTATAATAACATGAGTAGGCTAATAGAACTAGCCAACTCTTATGCCTATCCAGGTGAGCATGTTCAGTTAACATTTTGTTTAGGTCAAGGTGAAAAGGACATGAGCAGTGTAGGCTCAAAACTAAAGCACAACAATAATACAGAATAATGGCAATCAAAATCAGTAGCCTATATGTAGGTGAGCTGGATTTGTACTTGTTGATGAATTGTGCTGTCTTTGGGATGGGATCAGCAACAGCAATCTCCTCTCCTCACTTCAGAGTGCCTTCTGGAGCCCTGGCATGGAGGGATGACGGATTGAACACAAGAAGCACCATATTCAGTCAATGGCAAGACATGCTGCTGTCTGCTTTTCTCTGTGACATAATTTTACAACATATGTAGCAAATTAAAAAGAGCCTTCACATTTCATATTTATAGCAATTAAAATCAGTAATTGTTAAAATCAGTGTGCTTACCGTATCAGTGTGAACTGTGTGTTTGCTTCTGGCTGATGAGAAGTTCAATGTCTGGTTGCAGTCTAGTGGTAGCCAGTCTCAAGGTCTGATGCAAGTGTTTATCTGTGAGTCTGTTCCTTGTTGTATTCTTGGTTTGCTTCATGCGGGAAAAGGTTTGCTCACAGATGTAGGTGCTGCCAAAAACTGTGGACATCTTCATTGCATGCTGTTTGATGTTTGGGTAGGTTTCCCCTGGGAGCGAAGCATAGAACTCAATGAGACTGTCAGGCTTGAACGCATCTTTAAGGATATCACAATTCTGCAACTCGGCTAGTTCAAACTGAAGAGAGGGATGGGCATCATTTATGTCGGCAGCAAAGGGGTTCTGGAACAAACGTATTGCTTTACCGTTGACATGGTGGTTTCTCAGCGCAGTAGCTCCGGGTGGCAGGGAGATGCGTAAAGTCCAGCTTTTCGACCTGTCTCACAAGCAGCACTAGTTTGACCTCGAACGCTTTGATGTGGGAATACAGGTCACTGATTAGCTTCCCTTTGCCTTGGAGCTGCACGTTAAGGTGGTTCAACATTTCAGTCACATCTGTTAAAAATGCGAGGTCCCATTTCCATTCTGGCTCGGTCAGCTCTCGTACCGTTTCACCTTTAGACTGCAGGAAGGTGTTGATTTCGGGTAGCAGGTCGTAGAAACGGCCTAACACTTTGCCTCGGCTTAACCACCGGATTTCTGTGTAGTACAGCACATCCTCGTAGGCAGACTCAAGCTCGGAGAGGAAGGCCTGGAACTGTCTGTGTTTCAGACCATTTTTTCGGATGTAGTTGACACAGTGCACAACCACCTTCATAACAGACGCCCACTTCAAAACTTTGCAGCATAGGGCTTGCTGGTGAATCAGACAGTGGACTTGTAGTGGGGGGGTGAGACCTCGTTCCTCGAATTCGCTGTTCAAGCGCCCTACTAGCCCCCTTGTCGTGCCAACCATACTAGGGGCGCCATCCGTAGTGATGCTGGCAAATTTACACCAGTCTAGACCCAACTCTTCCATTGTTTTGCACACTTGGACAAAAATATCCTCTCCTGTTGTAGTTCCTTTGAGGCTTTTTAGTGCTGCCAGCTCCTCAGACACTTCAAAGCTTTCGCTAATCCCACGAATAAAAATGAGCAGTTGTGCTGTGTCCTGCACATCATTGCTCTCATCCATGGCCAAAGCAAAAAACTTGAATTGTGACGCTTTCTCGTTCAGCTGCTCATAAACGTTGTCCCCCAATTCTTCTACTCGCCTGGTCATAGTAGTCGCGGAGAGACTCACACCGTTGACTGCCTCTCTCTTGTCGGGACACACCTCCTCGGCCACAGCAAGGATGCATTTTTTAACAAAGTCCCCATCAGTGAAGGGCTTCCCATGGGTAGCTAGTATGTGAGCTACCTTGAAGCTAGCTCGAACAGCAGCGTGGTTTACCTGGGTTTGGCGAATGAATGTTTGTTGTTGTGCTGCCAGTCCGCCTTTCATTCTGCGAATTCTGTCTGCTCTTGCTTGCCCTCGCAAGCTAGCAAAGTCACTGTGGCGGGTTTCGTGGTGACGACGAAGATTATATTCCTTGAAAACCGCCACACTCTCTTTACAGATAATGCAAACGGCACGGTCCTTATACTGAACAAAAAAATAGTCGTTGGTCCACTGTTCTTTGAAAATTCTGCACTCTCTATCAACTTTTCGTTTAACGTTAGCCATTTTTGCTGTCCTGAACACTGACAGTTCTCTACGCGTGCGTTGTCTGTCACTCACTTGATCTCCAAGATGTCGGGTGACGACAATTCGGCAAATATAGTGCATTTTATTTTATAACTAAATATAATTTTTTTAACTGAAACAAAATCAACAAAATACCAAACGCAGACATGTTATTATTTTCCAAAAATCAATTTGAAAAAAATAAGCCATGACGACTTTTGGGGATTTGCCTCATAGGGCCGGTTCAAGTAGTGGGGGGCAGAGGGGGTGGGGGCCGGTCAAAGGGGGGTGGCGGGCCGGATCCGGCCGCCGGGCCGTAGTTTGGTGACCCCTGCGTTAGTAGTTATTTAGCCTATGACGTAAGGGTATATAGCCCATTTGACGATTTTTGTTAAGATCTGGAGACATAGCGAATCGGTTAAGGGCCGAGTAAGTGAAAACCAGCGGGGCATAGTGAATCAACTCAGGGTTAAGACCGAAGTCAGTGCTTTAAAGAAAGTCCTTTTCAAGAAAAGGCTTGGTTAAGGTCTAAGCCTTTATCAGTGGTTAAAACTGTTCTGTTTTAAACAAGATATTGCAGGTGGGTTACGGTAATCGGAATTACAACAGCAGTGCAGTAATAAGACGACGGTCTATTATTAGTTGCTGATATTGGTCCCGGTTTGGCGTGTCCAAATAGCAACAGTTAACCATAGTCGACTATAAAGTCAAATATTACGTGAACAGGTTTATAGCTAGTGCGTAAGGGTTCCTAACTTTAAGTGATGATATCAATAAGATAAAGCCCATAGTCGACTATAAAGTCAAATATTACGTGAACAGGTTTATAGCTAGTGCGTAAGGGTTCCTAACTTTAAGTGATGATATCAATAAGATAAAGCCCATTTTTTCATAGTAGCCCATTTTTTTTATAGTAAACTAGATAGAAATGTTGTTATTTTAAACTAAGTGTTGTTTTGGCTTGTATTTCAGGGTTTATAATACCACACCAGTGGTTTACTTTGTTACGGTTCGTTTAAAGATCACCTCGCCATTGTTTAAACTCCCACCTGAGAGCCGCATGGACAAATCTCTTTGTCTACAGGTCAGAGTGCGAAATAATCGGGTGCCATCTTGTTTACACCCCACATGTGGAAAAACAAAGACAGGGCAATCGCCATTTCGTGAAATGCAAATTCAAAGCACTCCTTTCTTTGTTCTTATGCAGCTGGTTTCACTCCAATGAGGCATTTTCCTGACCTCCATCTTGTGAAGAACGAATAATACTGGATATTAAAGGGAAGGATTGTTGTATTTTTAAAGATTTGAAGTATTGCTGCTGGCAAATGTGTTTTGGCGGTTTTTGAAATATTCCTGCTTGCAAATGTGTTTTGGCGGTTTTTGAAATATTCCTGCTTGCAAATGTGTTTTGGCGGTTTTTGAAATATTCCTGCTTGCAAATGTGTTTTGGCGGTTACGTGCTGTGTTGTTTAACCATAGTGTAATGTTCTTCCTATTTTAAAGATACTTTTAAGGAAAATAAGTTTCTCCTTGTTAAAAAACAACACACCACAACAGCTATTCCCTAGTGGATTAAGCTAGGAAATTAAAATAGCGCACTCTGGTGGTAGTACAGAATTATTACACAAATAGAAGAAACACCATAACATGTGAAGTATAATTTTAAGTGTTATAAATAAACATAAGCTTGATCGCCAGAATAGAATTGCAAAGTGGTTTCTAATTATAAGATGAGAAACTTTACATAATAACATAACCTAGACTGTAGAATATTCAAACACCACTTTATTGAAGCTAACACAAGTTGAGACATTTGCATAATTTCATAAACGTCGGTATGCACTGTACACAGTGGATTTAGATTTTTACCGCAGATTTCTATTTTCATATTTCAAAGTCAAAACCATACTGTACACTGTACAATTTTTATTTTTAACAATTTAAAATTTGCACAAATTTTATATTTTAATTTACTTTAATAATATTAACCACAAAAAAAAAAAAAAAAACCTGATTTAAAGTTAAGATCGGATGACATAGGATATTATTTATCAGGAACAAAGGTGCTAGTCGGAGGATTAGTGCTTCAATCTTTGATAACTTCATAATTTCATTCGAATAGGAAGAGAACATGCCACTTAAAGACACTAAGTTGAGACCAGACGCAGAACCATGCACAACTGCAGATATTAAGGAAAGGGTAAAAATCAGATCAGATGCTACAACAGTTCCAAATCTTAGACGGAAGACATGGACCCAATATGAGAAACTGTTGGAACAGTGGCAAACGAGAGGACTGCTTCCAGCAGATAATCAGCCTGAACCAACGAAAGCCCATAGACAATCTGTAATTGACCATGAGAATGGAGAATACCTGCGAGAGCAACAAGCATGGATCAAAGCCGGACAACCCTCCTGGTATGGACCTGCAAAGATTGCTATGAACAAAGCGGAGATAAGAAAAGTACATGTTACAAGTCTGATGCTCCATTTAAAGTGTTCTGTAACTGGGACGGCAAACATGTACGTCGTTAAAAAACCAAATCCGCTAGAACAGGAACACACAGCAGAAAAAATAGAAGAAGTTCCAATAATCCAAACTCCAAAGCTCTATCCAGACCTGCCTGAGAAACCTCCTCCTTACATAACGGAATCAGAACTGTTCTCTCAAGCCTCAGTACAAGCCCCAACTTTTAATGTTTCAGGAGGAATATTGAAGTTCGACGATGTCCCCACAGAAAGAAGTGTTAAAGAATTGGACTATGAAGTAAGAATGCTACACAGTAAATCTGACCAGCTGCGGGAGATTTTCAAACACGAAATGCAAGAATTGAAGGACATGACTAGACAGCATCAACTTCAGCAAAACACATTACGAACACCTATGTCATTCCAGCCCAACAAGAAACCTCCCAGTGCTGAGGTATCATCAATGGCAGGTTCGGACATGCCGATTTTCTCTCTGCTACTACCAAAAAACACAGGAATGGATGATCAGGAAAAGTCCGGAGTGCAACAGGACAAACAAAGACAACAAGAAGAGGAAAGACTCCAGGAGATGAGGACAGACAAACAAAGACAACAAGAAGAGGAGAGATTCCGGGAGATGATGGTAGAAAAACATGGACAGGACAAAGAAAAGGAAGAAAGAAAACTACAAATAACAAAAACATGGGGAGAATCACAAACAACACGACGAACAAACTACTCTCCTGACTATTCCAAAGGACAGGAAGATGACGACGGTGCACAGTCGGAAACCGGTGTACACTCCCCCTATCATGAACAATCACATCAACAACGCAGTCTTGCAACTCCTACTGAGAATACTAGTAGTGACGAAAATGAGCAACATTACTCTGGGACATGCCCCAAAACTAAAAAAAACAAGACCTCTCAAAGAACCAGGACAGGAGTACATACCTCCATGCCATTGATAGCGGCTGGAAGAGGATTTGACTACCAACCATGGACTCACAGGGACATGGAATCTTTAGTGGCCAAACTACCTCCACTCACACAAGGAGGTCAGAAGTGGGTGAATGATCTGGAGAAATACACAGTCCAAGACCACCTGTGCTTGGGAGACATGAGGGCATTGCTTGGAAGGATAGAGGGAAGACTAGAGGCAAGAGCAGTGGATTCCAAGGCTAAATGCACCAACTCTCCAGATGATATTTCATTCAACAAAATCCGGTCGAGGTATTGGGCTGCCATTCGTCACATTTACCCAACAACACGCCCTCAACAGCCTGAGAAAAGAGCCTGGGGAAGACATGCATGCCTTCCTGAAGAGATGTGAAGGAGTGTGGGAGGACTGCACTGGAGAACGACATGACACTTCGCAAGCTGTCATAATGTTGTGGAAGAACGCAGTCATAAAAGCCCTTCCCAAATCAGTGCAGGCACGCCTGGGAGATGTCGTGGTCCATACGTATGAGGAGGCCCAGAGGATCCAATCACAGGTGACGTAATTCCAGCCCAAGATGAACCAATGGTCACCTGTGAGATTGAGGGGGAGAAGGTGGAAATGATGGTGGACACAGGAGCCACAGCTTCCTGTTTGACAAGATTGAAGGGAAAACCACCACCACTCTCAAATCATACCCTCAAAACAGTTGGATACTCGGGAAAAATTGATGTACAGAGATATACATTACCATTGGTCACAAAAATTGGGAAGCAGCTCCTGCAACATCCTTTCCTCTATGCCCCAAACTGTCCCATAAATCTGATGGGGAGAGACCTGCTCGTAAAATCAGGAGCGAGAATTCTATGCACACCAGATGGGCTGATAATCCAGTTTCCAGGCCAGATACCACTCCACCAGACATACGACGGACAACAGAGAATCATGATGATGGCAGCAAATCCAGAAAACGGCGAAGAAAATTACACAACCACTGTGTACTGGAGCCGCCTGATCACCACTGAAATCGATACTCCACATGTCCAAAGAACATACATGGCCTGGAAACCATGGATAAATACACTAGGACCCTATGGGCCCCCGCAAGATCCTCTACATTGTACGTACAATTATCTTAGGCGACCAGATGAAGAATATCAAGATGCATGGATGGAAGATAAAGAGGGAAGAATGGAAGATTTGACTGTGGCAGACATCTACGTAGGACCGCAGGGTGTAGCAGCAGCGGTAAAACTCACACCAGAACAAAAACAATAGTACAATCTATCTGAAGAAGCTGTTCCTCATGTCACACTCGCCATGACCATAGGAGCTGAGTCCAGATCATTGGGTCCAATGATAAAGACTGCATTGAACACTGAATGGATGGCGACAGAATCACCTTTTCTGTGGCGATCAATAGACCAGACAATGTGGAGGATTGGGAACAACAGCCAGGAACGAGGACTATTGGAGAAGCAAGAATTGGACAGAGATCATGGCCGAGAACACACAAACCATCCGGACACAGAAGAAATGCTAATGCAGGTGCCTACACATCTTTGGACCACCGGAGACTACGATGTTGGATTAGTGAATCATGAAGTCTCAGTGGAGCTGGTGGAATATTACAAACCATGTTGGCAGCCGCAATACAAATTGAAGCAAGAACAAATAGATGGAATAGGAAACACCATTCAAGGATTGTTGCAGGCTGGAGTAATCAGGCACACCGGCTCAAATTGGAATACTCCCATCTTGCCGGTACCAAAAGCTGGAAACAAGGGATGGAGAATGGTCCATGATCTGAGAGAAGTCAACAATGTCACTAAAACTGCTAATATTCCTGTTCCCAATCCACATGTAGCATTACAAAATCTTAATGCAGTTCACAAATATTTCACAGTGATAGATCTAGCTAATGCATTCTTTTGCTTACCATTGGATCCAAAAGTCCAGGATATATTTGCTTTTACGTACCAAAGACAGCGATATACTTATAATCGGATGCCACAGGGTTACAAGGATAGCCCAGGACTATTTAACAGTGCTTTGAAACAAGACCTCAGTGCATTGCACCTACCGGAGGGAGTAATTTTGATACAGTATGTTGATGATTTGCTGCTAGCCGGGCCAGATGCAGCAACATGTCTGACTGTGACACAACAATTGCTAATCCTACTGGCCAATGTGGGCTATAAGGTGAAGAGAGAAAAAACACAGATCGCAAGGAGAACAGTTACATTCCTGGGAAGGATGATTTCCTCAAACAGTCTAACTCTGACACCAGCACAACGGACTTCCATCCTCTCCCAACCAAAGCCCAAAACAGTGCAACAAATGCTTGCGTTCCTGGGCCTGACAGGTTACAGTAGGACGTATACCTGACTATGTGGATTTGACACAACCACTGAGACACATAATTGCAGGAGCAGGAAACAGAAATCTAAAAGCCACTCTCGAGTGGACATTGTTGGCCGAAGAAGCTTTCACGAAGACGAAGCAAGCCCTGAGTCAAGCGGCACACCTTTCCACTCCGGATTATTACGATGATTTTTGCCTTGATGTTTCTGAATCAGGTGGAGTAGTCAATGGAGTCCTGTTTCAGAAAAAAGGGGGAGTGAGACAGGTACTGATGTACCATAGCTCAAAGCTAGACAATATAGAACTGGGCCAGACAGGATGTGCAAGACACCTAGCTGCACTAGCAAAAGTCATTGAGAAAACTGCACATGTGGTAATGTGCCACCCATTGAAAGTAAACACAGCCCATGGAGTAGTAGCATTCATAAATTCACAGGCATTCACATTTTCCCCAATCAGGAAAATCAAGATTCAGACCAGTCTGTTGAAACCACACATAACATACCAAAGTGGTTTAACAAACATGTCTACAGGACTGAGCACGGAAGACCCCATGACTGTCAGTTCGTCTCCCAAAAAGATCTCAAGATAAGATCAGATTTAGAAACAGATTCTCTGGACCAACCAGACTTCACTCTCTACAGTGACGGCTGCTGTTACAAGGGAGATGACGGGAATGTGGCCTCCTATGCAGTAGTCCGGCAGGAGGGAGAAAATGTACAAACCATAGAAGCAGAAATCATCCCCCAACCTGCTTCGGCCCAACTGGCAGAAGTAGTGGCACTCACCAAAGCCTTGGAGAATGCAGAGGGACAATGAGTCAACATCTATACAGATTCAGCATATGCCTATGGAGCAGTGCATATAGACGGACCACAGTGGATCAGAAGAGGGTTCCTAACATCTGCTAAGACACCAGTAAAACATGCCGAAGCTCTAAAACTCCTGCTGACATCTTTACTGTTGCCCGCAAAAGTGGCAGTAATGAAATGCAAAGGACATCAAATATTGAACAATGCAATATCCAGAGGAAATGATGCAGCAGACAAGGCAGCAAAGAAGGCAGGAGGGTACAGCAAGCAGATGATATGTACAAAGGCTAATAGTCAAGAGGAGTTAACCACTGAACACATCAAAGACATGCAGAAATATGCTGGAGTGTATGAACAGAATCAATGGAGTCAGAAGGGAGCAAAGGAAGTAGATGGCCTGTGGAGAGCCCACGACGGCCGTTTAGTCGCACCTGCAAAGTTATGCCACCTGCTAATAGAACAATCACATGGTCCCATTCATGTAGGCAAAGCAAGAACAACAAAAGACATTGAACAACAGTGGTGGCATCCCTACATGAAGGAAATGGTTGAAAACGTTGTTAATGACTGTGACACGTGCAATGCATTCAATGTAAAAAAGCCATATACAGATGGAGCACTGCATTTCGGACTCCAGCTTACAGCTTCCTGCCTACCACCAGCCAAAGACCAGTATAGAGGAATGTTAAGCCCTCCCACTATTTTCCAAGAGGGCGTTGCCAGATTTTCAATTTCAGGTTTTAACCAGGAGATGGCGCTTCATTCACAAATACAGAAAGACAAGTTTCATGGACTTTCAGTTGTGTTTTGAAGAGCATTTTAACACATCAATATTTTAAATCAACTAAAGTATATCTAATCTTGTAATTCAATAATATATAGTCTTTATATATTAAATAATCATAATTATAATGTAAATGTTTACATTACACTTCTTTATTTGTTATGCTCATACTTTAACCTTTACAATCGTTTGCTTTAATATGCAGTATATTTTTGTGTTTGCTTCCTCCTGCTCCCTTTCGGACACATACTGTATGATTTATTATTATTATTAATATGAAGATATTATTAAGATAAGATAAGATGTTACTTTATTGATTGAACATTTTAGTTTAGAATGTGCTGTCCCACGGTAATTCAGAAGGCTCACAGGTCACATTCCGACCATTATTTAAAACAATAGGTGCTTTCACACCTTCTACAGTTTGATTTGTATAGAGGGAGCTCTGTCAGTTTTCGAATTACCCATTTGCTTTCGGGGAGCCCTATTTTTCAGAGCACATCCTGCTACTAAATATGTCACACGCACGCTCTGTTGACTGGCGCAGCAGCGCGGATGCGATCAATTGCTATAAAAACACTCTTCTACTAATACAGACGGTGTCACTATGCCGGCGGATGTGGCCGTTGTTGAAGCCTCTTCAGGCTCCGCATCGGCAGGCCTCTCCCTCGGTGTGGAGCTGTCAAACTCGACCCTAACGCCGCTTACAGCCGGCCAACTAAAAGTTGTTTTCCGTTCACGTTGTAATTTTTAGACTCCTTCGCTTCTTTGCTTCTGAATCCAAAAGCTGTGACGCTTGGCTGTTTTCGTTTTGCCATATTTTTTTATTACACAGCCAGAGTTAAAAAAATATCAATATGAACATTTCAAATACCGCACCGGCATCACCGCCATAATCATAGCAACGTAAGTAAGAATGCAGCGCCGCCACATACAGATGGCAACACCCAGACATATTCACAAATATAAAACAAATATTCAGAAACTGTAATGAACAATAACTATTATTTATTTCAAGAACTGTTATTTACAGAAACTCAACATTTCTAATCTGTGTGACATAAATATGCACGACTGTTTTGGGGTCCCCCTATTTATCTCAAAGTCAGCCTTCAGGGGAGCTCCCTCCCTCTTCGGGGGAGCCAAGCTCCTCCTAGCTCCCCCCCATTTCGAACAGTGTCTGTGGCTGAATGGCCAGCAATTAGGTGCGGCGCATTTGTCATAGGTGATCAGAGCTAACTGCCTGCCGTCAGATTTTGATTAAAAAACAGATCTGATTTTAAGACTATTTCTGCGCTCATAAAGAATGATAAGAATAAGAATAATGCGTATTGAACTGGTTTCATTAATTAGTGAGTTTATTTAATACTAGAACCGCCAATCGGGTCAATTTGTGTGATGTGTTGTTGTGTGTGCAATGTAACTTTTTTTCAATAAAATATTAAAGTCTCCCAGTCCCTGACTTTTCCTGAAAGTGTGTTATGTAGCACCCTATGTTGTTAAAAATTGCATTCTAATAGCGGGATTTGACGGGTTTAGGTAGGCCTATACAAAAACCTCTGGCGGTTCTAGTGTTAAGGTAATTAGGTACAGTAGAAGCCCTTTTTTTTTTATCAGTAACGAATTTAGCAGTTGAACATAAAAGTCAACTAACTGAGGGTCACTTGCAATGACAGTGTTGTGTCTAACTGTAAGCTTGTCACTCAGAGTAACCTACCGTTAATTTAGCTGCTGGAGAAGAAAGATCAAGGGGGGAGGGGGGGAGAGAGCTGTGGTTGATGGGCCATTAGTTGTGTAAATACACAGCTGAGAGCTGCCGTTTCATTCAGACTGTTTAAAAAACTGTAACAACGGACTATTTTTCTTAGCGGATGCATGTCAATTTAAATCAATACATACAACTATTTTTTAAATCAATACATACAACTATTTTTTAAATCAATAAAAAAAAAATCTAAATCCATAAAAGCATTTCAATTAATATTGGGGGTCATGTCGTTACTTTGTTGAGAATTTGGCCGTGTAATAAGCGGGATAATTTGCAGCGACTTGTTCCTTATGGGGAAAATAACACCCGTTATGTGTGTGTAGTAGAGGTGTGTGTGGTTAAAACACTTTCATGAAGTGAAGGAATTTCCTTCTATAAAACAGCTGTGGGCAGCAGTGAGTGTCACGGACATGAATTCATAGATCAGGGCAGACTGGTGCACACACTCTCCTGTCCTGCCAGGCGACACGCCCGTTCTAAGCCGTGTCCCTCACTCCTCACATCCCAAGCATCCCCACAAGTGTATTATGTTGTTACATCGTTTCAGATGTTATGTTTCAGTTGTGCTCTGTCTATGTTCAGTGATGCAAACTTGTCACCTTTCGGCGAAATTTGCCGTTTTGAATCTAAAATAAGTCGTTTGTGTGATTCATGTAGATCTGCAATACAAATATTTTTGGGGTATGGGGGGGGCTGGGACCCGGAGTAATCTGCGGCCGTGAGCTGTTATGTGCCATCATGACACGCATGGTGTTCTTTTTTATATATATTATAATGAAGTACGAGCTGTGTGCTCGAGTCTTCCTGCCTGTCGGCTCTGCTCATGGATGTATAATAAGGCTCTGCTGCTCCGAGATGATGGTCTAGCTTCAGCAGCTACATTACCTACGGGTGCGTTCGTTAATATTAACTGTGCATCCGGAGTCACTGTGGCACAGACTGGACCGCTGGTGAACAGCTGTTAGAACGGGCCGTTCAGGTGTTCAGAGCAGAGCTCCCTGTCGGAGCGGCAGAGCGTGATGTGAACTGAAAAGTTTTTCTGTGGCAATACTATTAAGGAATCGTTTTCATAGGCTATAAACAGAGGTGGTATAAGTATATATATTGTACTTGAGTAAAAGTAGAAGTACTCAGATCTTGTACTTGAGTAAAAGTGATAGTCCCAGAGTGTAGGAATACTCTGTTACAGTAAAAGTCCTGCATTCAAAATGTTCAAGTAAAAGTTGAAAAGTATTATCATCAAAATATAGTGAAAGTAGCGACAGTAAAAGTAGTCATTGTGCAGATTGGTCCATTTCAGAATAATAGATATGATATGTTTTATAATGATTGATCATGAAAGTGTTCTCAAAGCTGCTAAAGGTGCAGCTAGTTTGAATGACTTTGTATACTGCAGGGTAGCTTGTGGATTTACTCCAGGTGGAACTAAAGTCTGATTTAACACTTGATTATATTTCACTTAATTAATCCAGATCTGTGAAGTAACTAAAGGTATTAAATACATGTAGTGGAGTCAAAGTACACCATGTACCTCTGAACTGTAGTGGAGTAGAAGAACAAAGTAGCAAAACATTGAAATACTTAAATAAAGTACAAGTATCTCAAAATTGTGCCCAGTATAGTACTTGTTGAGTTTATGAACTTAGTTACTTTACACCATGTGGCTATAAAGATAGAAAGACTTAAGCCTTGCACAGAGGCCTGAAAATTCCTTTTTTTCAAAATGCTCAACAGTGCTGCCAAAATGCCAAAATTATAAACTGACTGCTCCACAATTTGAAATAAATGCTTTTATATATTTCTATTATGTGACTCTTTGGCATTTCTGTTATTATTAACACTGCTGCTTTAGTTGTTCTGACTGCTAAAATCCTCTGTCATTCCGTGGGGTGGGGGAGCCGGGGGCTTGGATCCTTGTCACCTTTTTCATACCTGATGAGTTTGCATCCCTGTATGTTAAAAAGCCTCAGTCACCTTAATTCATGTAATAAAAACATCTCAGGTCAGTAACACTCAAAGCTAAATGTGCATTACCATGTTCAGCTATGTTACTATTTATAATGTTATTGTTGTTACATCAGAAGATGTACATATTGGAATGATTTCTTAACTTACAGAAGGCTATTTTTTACAATGTGTGTTGGAAGGATTTATTAAATTACAATGAATATTGTCATTGTTGAAGGCTTTTAGAGAAGGGTGAACTATAAGCCTGAATAAAATAAAATGTTATACCTAAAAACATAAAAGCCACAATAAATAAGTCACAATTATTGTAGTTATTTTTACCTCCCGTATTGCTTTCAACCCACCAGCTTTTATGGTGTTGTTACGTCACTAACTGTAAGCTTGTCACATACAGTCTATGGTCACTCAGACTAACCTACTGTTAATTTAGCTGCTGGAGAAGAAAGATCAGGGGGGGAGGGGGGGAGAGAGCTGTGGTTGATGGGCCATTAGTTGTGTAAATACACAGCTGAGAGCTGCCGTTTCATTCAGACTGTTTAAAAAAACTGTAACAACGGACTATTTTTCTTAGCGGATGCATGTGAATTTAAATCAATACATACAACTATTTTTTAAATCAATAAAAACTTTTTGTAAATCCATAAAAGCATTTCAATTAATATTGGGAGTCATGTCGTTACTTTGTTGAGAATGTGGCCATGTAATAAGCAGGATAATTTGCAGCGACTTGTTCTTTATGGGGAAAATAACACCCTTCATCCAGATGAGGATCCCTCCGCTACACTTTGGGATCCTGATCGACCGACGAAACTCCATTAAAATACACATATTTTTGGTGAATTACTGAGTTTAGGCACGTTAATAACGTTTTAATGAAGTTGAATACAGTATATTCATATGTGTCAGTGATTTCATGTCAATTCGGCGAACATAAACATAAATGATCGTGGTGAAGATGATGATTAAATTAGGATTAAAAATTGAGAGCCGGGCTGCGTTAACTCCCGTTTGTTTTTTTCGAATAACAAAATTATTTTGTTAAATAACAACATGTTGATGTTTTGTAAATGATTACATGTCTCTTATTTAGCACAGAGTATGATATCCGTGACATATGGATCTTAACAAAGTTCCGCTGTACATCCAGCGTACTGTATCTCACTTTATTTCACATGAGCTCCAGTGTGGAACCCCACTGCACCTCCTGGTGGATCAATGATCCATTGCAGCTGGCTTCATTATAATTACATTTATCCATCACGGGGGTGGTCTCAAGTCAAGCTGGAGGTTTTCCCTTGAGCGAGGGCAGATCACGTACCAATCACGGCCCTCGCGTTTCAAACTGTCCGAAATGAATCGCTCCATCTGTAAGTGCCCAATGGGAAGATATCCAGTCCCAGAAGCCCCATTCAAAGACATTTGTATTGATTATACAGACATGGGAGCAGACAATGTGGTCAGAGGGTTTAGATATATGTTAGTAATGATAGATCGTTATACGAGATGGATTGAAGCCATTCCCTGCAAAAAAGAAGACGCAAAGACAGTCATAAAATGGCTCAAAACAGAACTCGTACCCCGTTATGGAGTGCCAAGGATAATAAGATCAGACAATGGTTCACATTTTACAAGCAAACACTTGGAGGAAGTTGAGTTATATTTCGGTATAATTCATAAGTTTGGGTCAGCATACCACCCACAATCTCAGGGTATAGTAGAAAGAGCAAATAGAACATTAAAGGGGAAAATAGCAAAAGTCATTTTTGGCACAAACATGAAATGGGTAGATGCTTTGCCTCTGGCACTCATGTCAATGAGATCTTCTGAGGGTGCTAAAACACATCTTTCACCCCATGAGTTGTTAACTGGTCGGCCAATGCCTGGGCCTCCTAGAGAAGGAGGGACTGGCCCAGTTTTAGACATCAGACAAATAGAAGTGGATGAATATGTCAGGGCTCTGAGTAATATTATCCAAGTCTTGTCTACACAGGTTCAGAGAACTGCAGAAACACCAGACGAGACACCAGAAGAGACTCCTGTACGGCCGGGGGACTGGGTGAGGTTGAAAGTTCACAAAAGAAAGTGGGCTGAACCCAGGTGGACGGGTCCGTGGGAAGTAGTTGAAAGAACTTCACACGCTCTCCGGATAAAAGGTAAAAAAGGAGCAAATTGGCACCACCTGACACATTGTCGCCCTGCATCGGCACCTTCCAGAAAGCTCTCGGAAGTTAGTACTGATTTGGCAGAGCTGGAACAAAACAAATAACAAATCAAGAGATATTAAGATAGAAACAGCTCAAAAGACGAATTGTCTTTAGGTTTTGTAGATTGAATACTAAAACGGAATAACCATTCTTGTTTTAGATCCGAGACCTATTTATTTTACCATTCAAAAAAGAGTCCAATATTTTTGTTTTATTATTTTCTATATATTTATTTTTGCTTTCATTATTTAAAAAAAACCCTGGAACTGATATAACCATGGGTAAAATTGATGATGTGCCATTCAAGAAGTCAGAACAATTAAGGGGCACCAAAGGGATAAGAATCGTAATATCATTGTTAGCTCTGTTCATCACAATTGGCATTTTCCTGGTTGGGAAGGGGATACAGCATCATGAAGAACCCGAATCCATTCGTGCACTCGTAGAAAATGCCAATGTCACTAATGAACCTTCAACTGTGTTTGATAGACTTCCATTTATCCCCAGAGCCAAAAGAACAGCGGAGAGACAGGAGGAAGGGTTAGAAATACTCATCCCCAGAGGTGAAGCGGTTACGGTCAGTCTTGATGTGTGTGATGTGGTTGTATGTGGAGAGCTACGAGACAAAACAGGCCATGACGTTTATGGGTGCATTCATGCTTGGGGACGGCCAGATGATAATTCATGGTGTCCCAGTTCAGAGAAGGTATATTGGAGTGCTAGGGCAGAAGGAAATAACAATCCCCCTGGGTTGACGTTTAGGTCTCAGCTATCTTTTTCCAAAGGTCGCCATAGTGGAGGCATGAACAAACACAATCCAATAATAATTGCTTTTAAAAGCGCACTCACTCCCCATTTCAAGAAAAAGGGAGACGTCACTGCATTCCATTTATTGATGGGGATAGAAGTTCCAGGAAATGACCCAATGGGATCAATTTTTGTGAAAATAATTGACCCACCAGCTGATATAATTCCTGATCTCGCCCCAATATATACTGAATCCCCTTTTAAACGAGAACCAGAAATACTCCCTGCTAAATCTGTGAACAATCCATTGGTCACCTATCTGAGTACGACCTCTATACAGAAAGTCATAGCAGTAGAAACAGGATACGAGGACACAAATTCCTGGTTAGACTGGGTTGTTTATTCTGTTAAGCAGAGCAAGATGGCGGACTGTCTGGCTTGTGCGGCTGCCCGACCAAGTTTGGGAACAGTGTCATTTCCATTTAACGTCCACAATAACCCAAGAGAACAGCTCTGTATGTACAAACTCTATGGGAAAAAATCCCCAGCAGATTGTGTCGACGTTGCACAAAAATATCCAGTGGTAAAAATGAATGCCATTCCACCTGATTTCACATCTTACGAGGGACTTTATGATTGCATCACAAGGGACTACCTAAAAGGTATAGAAGTAGGTACTCTTAAGTGGTGCAATTCTACAACGATTTTAAGCCAGCAGGATTTTCTCCCAGGTATAGCCATGCCCATCAGGCAGTATCCCAGAACAGATGTGTGGTGGTATTGTGGTACTAAAACCCTGTTCTCAGTTTTACCACGGGATTGGACAGGGACCTGTGCTCTGGTACAGCTAGTGATGCCTTTTTATGCAGTACCAATGACGGCCGAGCAACTGATAAACATGGCGGTCCAACCCAAAGCAACTAGAGCCAAAAGGTCAGTCGGTAGAGGGAGTTTTGATTCCACTGTGTACATTGACACATGGTGCCCAGGGGAGTCCCAGATGAGTTTAAAGCTAGAAACCAGATGTTAGCAGGGTTGGAATCCATTTTTCTTTGGCCCACCATAAATAAGAACGTGGACTGGATTAACTATATCTACTACAATCAGCAGAGGTTCATAAATGACTCCAAGGATGCGATGAAGGGACTAAGTGAACAACTGGACAAGACCAGCCAGATGTCTTTGCAGAACAGAGTGGCCCTAGATATGTTGTTGGCAGAAAAAGGGGGAGTATGCAAAATGTTTGGAACATTATGTTGTACTTTCATCCCAAACAATACCTCACCTGATGGATCGGTAACCAAGGCTCTGAAAGGACTCACTACTTTGAGCATGGAGTTAGCAGACAACAGTGGGATAGAGAAGAACCCCCTCGAGGATTTCTTGGATGGTTGGCTGGGGAAGTACAAGGGTTTTTTACTAAATGGACTGATCTCTGTCTCAGGTGTGATCGTGACATTGGCACTGTGTAGTTGTTGTTTCTCAACCTGCATCCACGCTTGTGCAAACCGACTGATTAATGGGGCCCTCAACCAGGAATATGCTAGGGGTCAATATCAAATGGGGGGACAGTTTCCAATGTTAGTAGAACAGGACGATCCACCCCCGTATACAGATGTTGATGAAAATGATGAGTTAGTTTGAATGATGTTAAATGATATGGATGTTCAGAGATGAGATTGTTCGATGAATGTCCAGCCGATGTGATTCTTTAAATGATATCATAAGAAGAAGTGAGCAAAATGAAACCATGGAACCAATCCATTTCAATTTATTTTATACTATTCCAAGATAGTTTATTTTTATTTTCAATTTATTTTATACTATTTCAAGATAGTATATTTTTAAGCTCCAATTTATTTTACACTACAACCAAGATGGTCTATTTTATTTGACTTTACTATTTTATGCTATTCTAATATGGTGGATCTCATGTTGTAAAAATCATTGCTATTCTAGAATGGTTTATTTCTTTTCACTTTGTAAAAACAAGTGCCTTAACACTGAGCGTGGTATGAGAACGGTTTCTGTGAAAGGAGGGACGAAGAAATGTTCTGATACCAAGCTATTGCTGCTATTTTGAAGAATGATATTGAATGTCAACACTAGAAGTTATGCACAAGGGAAAACTTTTAAGTTTGAACACAGACAAGAATTTATTTTGTATTTTTGTAAAGCCGGCTGTAAAACCATTCCATTTGATTGTATGTTTGTTAATATGAGATATGTAATATGCAAAGTTCAGATGAAGAACTCATTGATTTCAGTATTATACACACCTTTTAAAAGTGTAAGGAGGGACTGTTAGAAATTAAAATCAATGTTTTAATGGAGAAATGTAGTTTAAACATGCCGTCAGTTTTAATGCTCTTTTATACTGAAAAACCAGAAATTCTTGTGCACAAGCAGTTAAGCTTTTAGTCTGAAAATCCTTCATCTACGGTTAGCATTTAGCATGTGGCTAATATACGATTTCCTGAAGAGGTGAATTTAGTAGCGAAATGATATGGAGCCTACTGATTTAACACTACAACTATAGATGTCAAGATACTACCATGCTGAATATTAAATGAAGGTACAGTTTATTTGAATACATTATTGTTTACAGACGAGAGTAGCATGTGACAACATCCGGAATGACCGGAAACCAAACGAGCCGAGAAGTATTTTTTAGAGTATTGATTACAGCGTTTAGAATGTGTTAAATGAAAAGTGATGAAAGAGAATATGAGGAGAAAAGGCGTGTTAAGCATATATTGAATGTGAAAAGAACCAATCCTCTGTTTAAATGCAACAACGGACATTGGAGACGAGGCGAGCCGGCTGGCGGGGAGGAGCCAGCAGAGGATATATAACGGCACCGGAGGAGAGATCCTTGCTCTTCTCTTCCCTAACGAGGAGCGGATCACAGCTGTTTGTCTGACTGAGAAATATCATGCTTGTGACCAACCCGCGCCTTTTTTAATTAAAGTACCCAATTGAACTTTCACAGAGACTCCATTTAGTCTCCTTTTAAAGCTTCTCTCCTGGACGGGAGAATAACGAACACAGTTAACAACACACACACACACACACACACACACACACACACACACACACACACACACACACACACACACACACACACACACACACACACACACACACACACACACACACACACACACACACACACACACACACACACACACACACACACACACACACACACACACACACACACACACACACACACACACACACACACACACACACACACACACACACACACACACACACCTTGGGTTTTGAAGACTGATACATCCGAAATGGATGAACAAACTTTGCAGCCCAGTTTCCCAGCTTTGCAGTCTATCCACGGGTATGGCTCTTGTTTCATCCGCCACTTCTCCTCCGTCCATACCTCTGGGAAAGGTGCGCTTGAGCTAGCCAGGGGAACGTTGCAAGCGCAGCTAACGTTAACGTTAGTGCTAGCATTATCCACGTCTTTAGGCCGCTCTTCTGATGATGTAGTAGGTCTACTAGTAGCAGCTTCACCTGTAGCTTCGGTGCTGCTAGTCTCTTTCTTCTTGTGAATTATATTCTTTTTAGAAAAGAAATCAAGTAAAAAATGTTTGCCTGCCATTATAGAGCTTTTTCGTTGAGGGAAAGAGCTGCCGCAAAATCGGCGGGCGGCGAGCTGGCTTGCCGTGGGTGTGTCACTGACACGCTCGCCGTGGGTGTTTCAGTGAAACACCCCGAGCTCGCCGCGGGGTCACAAGCGTGATTACGAATCATAATTGTTTAAGGAAATCGTTTTTATTTTTTATTATAATTAATGTGAAATGTATTATGTTTTTTTTCATTATTACAACAAATGCACACTTGCAACTGATAACACTGGCAATGATTTTATATTTATTAGACTATTAAAAAAATGATCATGCTCCAAATAAGTGGGGGTACGGCGTACCCCTGCGTCCAACGCCCACTGCACCACTGGTTAGAACTAATATAACTACAATGCAATGGGCCACTAAAGGCCAAGTTTGACTCTGTTGGGGCAGGTGCAGTGGCGTAACAAGGTTGTGATTGGCCCCGGTCCAAATATTTTTTTGGGCCCCCCCTAACTCAGCGCTGCTTGCTTTTTTTTCTCTCTCTCTCTCTATCTCTCTCACTGTCTCTCTCTCTCTCTCTCTCTCTTAAAACTCATAAGAAACAAACAAAATTCCCAAAGTTGTCTTGAAATTAGCTTATTAAATAAACGAAAGGAAAAATATAGCCTACTTATGCAAACAACATTGAATCTGGACTTGAAATGATTCTGATTAGGCCTATTCGGCATTATTCCTGGAGCGCGCGCTCTATCTCTCTTTCTCCTTCTTGTCATTATTACAACAAATACACACTTGCAACTGATAACACTGGCAATTATTTTATATTTATTAGACTATTCAAAAAAAACATCACACAATCACCGTGCTGTTCTCTATTGAGAGTGTTGCCAATTCACTGAGTCGTTCTTGTCCCATGCTGCTTCTTAAATACGTCTTAATCCATTTGAGCTTTGAGAATGAGCGTTCTTCGGTCGCAATAGTGACAGGTATGGTGAAATATAACAGCAATGCTGTGCACACATCGCTAAATGTGGCTGCCATTGAGCTGTGGTCCACAATAAGCATCATTTCCGTGAACTCGCTATGCGCTCCCCATCTCTCAGCAAGATTTTGAGCGATGCGTTTGACCTGGTCAAAGTCATCTCGGTATACAGATAGGGCCTGGATTGTGTTTTGGAGGAGACCATTGGCTTTGTGGATGTCTACAGATGTAGCGATTCATTTCATACAGTTTGAAACGCGAGGGCCGTGATTGGTACGTGATCTGCCCTCGCTCAAGGGAAAACCTCCAGCTTGACTTGAGACCGCCCCCGTGATAGATAAATGTATTTATAATGAAGCCAGCTGCAATGGATCATTGATCCACCAGGGGTACAGTGGGGTTCCACACTGGAGCTCATGTGAAATAAAGTGAGATACAGTATGCTGGATGTACAGCGGAACTTTGTTAAGATCCATATGTTACGGATATCATACTACTGTGCTAAATAAGAGACATGTAATCATTTACAAAACATCACCATGTTGTTATTTAACAAAATAATTTTGTTATTCGAAAAAAACGAACGGGAGGAAATGCAGCCTGGCTCTCGATTTTGAATCCTAATTTAATCATCATCTTCACCACGATCATTTATGTTTATGTTTGCCGAATTGACATGAAATCACTGACACATATGAATATACTGTATTCAACTTCATTAAAACGTTATTAACGTGCCTAAACTCAGTAATTCACCAAAAATATGTATATTTTAATGGAGTTTCGTCGGTCGATCAGGATCCCAAAGTGTAGCGGAGGGATCCTCATCTGGATGAAGGGTGTTATTTTCCCCATAAAGAACAAGTCGCTGCAAATTATCCCGCTTATTACATGGCCACATTCTCAACAAAGTAACGACATGACTCCCAATATTAATTGAAATGCTTTTATGGATTTAGAAAATGTTTTTATTGATTTAAAAAATAGTTGTATGTATTGATTTAAATTCACATGCATCCGCTAAGAAAAATAGTCCGTTGTTACAGTTTTTTTAACAGTCTGAATGAAACGGCAGCTCTCAGCTGTGTATTTACACAACTAATGGCCCATCAACCACAGCTCTCTCCCCCCCTCCCCCCCCTGATCTTTCTTCTCCAGCAGCTAAATTAACAGTAGGTTACTCTGAGTGACCATAGACTGTATGTGACAAGCTTACAGTTAGTGACGTAACAACACCATAAAAGCTGGTGGGTTGAAAGCAATATGGGAGGTAAAAATAACTACAATAATTGTGACTTATTTATTGTGGCTTTTATGTTTTTAGGTATAACATTTTATTTTATTCAGGCTTATAGTTCACCCTTCTCTAAAAGCCTTCAACAATGACAATATTCATTGTAATTTAATAAATCCTTCCAACACACATTGTAAAAAATAGCCTACTGTAAGTTAAGAAATCATTTCAATATGTACATCTTCTGATGTGACAACAATAACATTATAAATAGTAACATAGCTGAACATGGTATTGCACATTTAGCTTTGAGTGTTACTGACCTGAGATGTTTTTATTACATGAATTAAGGTGACTGAGGCTTTTTAACATACAGGGATGCAAACTCATCAGATATGAAAAAGGTGACAAGGATCCGAGCCCCCGGCTCCCACACCCCACGGAATGACAGAGGATTTTAGCAATCAGAACAACTAAAGCAGCAGTGTTAATAATAACAGAAACGCCAAAGAGTCACATAATAGAAATATATAAAAGCATTTATTTCAAATTGTGGAGCAGTCAGTTTATAATTTTGGCAGCGCTGTTGAGCATTTTGAAAATGTATTTTCATGCCTCTGTGCAAGGCTTAAGTCTTTTTATCTTGATAGCCACATGGTGTAAAGTAACTAAGTTCATAAACTCAACAAGTACTATACTTGGGCACAATTTTGAGATACTTGTACTTTATTTAAGTATTTCAATGTTTTGCTACTTTGTTCTTCTACTCCACTACAGTTCAGAGGTACATTGTGTACTTTGACTCCACTACATGTATTTAATACCTTTAGTTACTTCACAGATCTGGATTAATTAAGTGAAATATAATCAAGTGTTAAATCAGACTTTAGTTCCACCTGGAGCAAATCCACAAGCTACCCTGCTGTATACAAAGTCATTCAAACTAGCTGCACCTTTAGCAGCTTTGAGAACACTTTCATGATCAATCATTATAAAACATATCATATCTATTATTCTGAAATGGACCAATCTGCACAATGACTACTTTTACTGTCGCTACTTTCACTATATTTTGATGATAATACTTTTCTACTTTTACTTGAGGAACATTTTGAATGCAGGACTTTTACTGTAACAGAGTATTCCTACACTCTGGGCATATTACTTTTAGTCAAGTACAAGATCTGAGTACTTCTACTTTTACTCAAGTACAAGATCTGAGTACTTCTACTTTTACTCAAGTACAAGACCTGAGTACTTCTACTTTTACTCTAGTACAAGATCTGTGTGCTTCTACTTTTACTCAAGTACAAGACCTGAGTGCTTCTACTTTTACTCAAGTACAAGATTTGAGTACTTCTACTTTTACTCTAGTACAAGATCTGTGTGCTTCTACTTTTACTCAAGTACAAGATCTGAGTACTTCTACTTTTACTCAAGTGCAAGACCTGAGTACTTCTACTTTTACTCAAGTACAAGATCTGAGTACTTCTACTTTTACTCAAGTACAATATTAGACCACCTCCGTTTATAGCCTATGAAAAAAACTATTAGAAATAGAAGGCTAAAGCTAACGTTAGCAGATAGTGACAATGTATGCTAGCTAGCTAGCTCAACGATTCCTTAAATAATAATGCCACAGAAAAACTTTTCAGTTCACATCACGCTCTGCCGCTCAGACAGGGAGCTCTGCTCTGAACACCTGAACAGCCCGTTCTAACAGCTGTTCACCAGCGGTCCAGTCTGTGCCACAGTGACTCCGGACGCACAGTTAATATTAACGAACGCACCCGTAGGTAATGTAGCTGCTGAAGCTAGACCATCATCTCGGAGCAGCAGAGCCTTATTATACATCCATGAGCAGAGCCGACAGGCAGGAAGACTCGAGCACACAGCTCGTACTTCATTATAATATATAAAAAAAGAACACCATGCGTGTCATGATGGCACATAACAGCTCACGGCCGCAGATTACTCCGGGTCCCAGCCCCCCCCATTCCCCAAAAATATTTGTATTGCAGATCTACATGAATCACACAAACGACTTATTTTAGATTCAAAACGGCGAATTTCGCCGAAAGGTGACAAGTTTGCATCACTGAACATAGACAGAGCACAACTGAAACATAACATCTGAAACGATGTAACAACATAATACACTTGTGGGGATGCTTGGGATGTGAGGAGTGAGGGACACGGCATAGAACGGGCGTGTCGCCTGGCAGGATAGGAGAGTAGTGATGGGATTTATGGCTCTTTGAAGGGAGCCGGATCTTATGGCTCCGTTCCTTTCAAAGAGCCGTTCAAAAGAGCCTTTCTAAAGAGCCGTTTTGTTAAAGGGGGCGGGGTTACTAAATGTATCTGCGAAATAATCACCAGTATAATGATTGACTGTATTGCCAGACCTAATGTCAATAATCTGCATTGTAAACATGACACAAGGTGGCGCCATATCCATGTCAGTGAATGTACTACTTTGAATTTACCCTCTCTATGTGTTAAGTAAAAAAAGTTGCCTTGCCTTGAATGAAATTCACGCAACTCTTAATATTAGAACACTTTTTATTGGCAATATAACAAAAACAAGTACAATAAACTTTTGTGCAAAACAGATTTTAGTGCAAATGGAACAACAACACCAAAAACATTTAGGAATAAATAGGAAAACTACTTCTGAACAATATTTAAAGTATTATAAAAACAGAGTAAAATAAAATAGAGAAAAATCTGTGAGCTGCTTTGTCAAAAACAGGAGATGAGCTGCTCCTGGCCTATGGCCTTCTAGCAGCTTGAGCATGCGTTATGCCATAATCTATGGCAAATTTGCATTAAGGAAAGCAAGTTCCCTCACTTTTGAGGGCTTAAGGCGATTTCTCCTCTCTGATACTATTTGTCCAGTCTTGGAGAAAATTCTCTCTGACGGAACTGACGTTGCCACAATGCAAAGCCTTTCAGCCATGAGCTTGGTGAGCCTGGGGTATAAGGTGGCCCGACTTTCCCACCACTTGAGAGGATCTGAGGATTTTGGAAGAAGGGGCTCCTCTATGTAAGACCGCACCTCCATGGTCGCATCTGCTGTGGGATTCCTTGTTGACACTGCACCAGCGACACGGTCATGGAAATACCTCCAAACAACTGATCCTTCTGCAGCACTGCCCGCTCCTTCCTGTTGATCTGATTGCTGGCTGGGTTCGCTGCTGCTGAGAGTGACTCTTCCTGCTGCAGTTGCTATTCTCTGGAAAGCCTCATCTGCAGCTCTGGCATCCCCGAATGCTACCTTTTTGAATCTTGGGTCAAGTGCCGTAGCATCTCCAAGGGTGTGGTTATATTCCATTCTGAGGAATCTACTTGCCATGTTTGCTCATAGTGAGTTCCCCAAATCTGATGCTTGTTGTGTTGTTGCACTTCTCTGATAGCTGACTGTGACTTTCTGCAGTCCCTTTGCCAGCAATACTACCATTGAGGCAGTCACGTAGCTAGTGAGAAAAAAACAGGGAATATTGAGACAATTATTATAAAGTGTTAACAACAATGACACACTATACTATATACACTGGTATCTACATCATTTATATAATACAAATAAAATGGTCTCAAACATTCATAATTCGTTATCTGGTATTTTTGCATGCATGCTATAGAAAGCTACAGCTGACCAACTCTAACTAATAACACACCTTTCTGCACTGATCTCAACAGTGACTTCTTGAAAGGGCTCCAGGATAGTGCACACCTCCTACAGTATGCTCCATTCTTCTTGGGACAGAGGGCTGACTGATGCATTTGTGATGGCCAGGGTGGAGATAATGGCATCCTTGGATTTCAGAAAACTCTTCAACATGTCATATGTAGAGTTCCATCTTGTGATGCAGTCCTGTTTGAGTCGTAGCTCTGCCATCCCCATTTGGTTTTGAGTGGCCTTCAGTTTTTCTGCACCCACTGTGCTCCTGTGAAAGTATTCCACTGCCTCTTTCACTTTATCCAGAATGGGTTTTAGGCCTTTGAGGGAATCTCTGGCAATCAAATTGATAGTATGTGCCAGGCATGGAAGGTGGGTCCATTTTGCTATTTGTATAGCCGTTGTAATGTTAGCAGCATTGTCAGTTACGCAGCAAACCACTTTACCTTCCACTTTCCAATCTTTTGCAACATTGAGAAGCTTTTTGGCCAGATTGTCTGCTGTGTGCCGTTCACTAAATTCAAAACAGTCCAATAGGCAGGAGGACATCTTGAAATCTGCAATGAAGTGGCATGTTACTGCCATAAATGAGGTTGTAGCCCTTGATGTCCAACAGTCTACGGTTAAGCAAACTGCTGACAGTTTAGACACCTTTTCCTTCAGTGATGCTGCTTCTCTCTGATACATGTTTGCAATTGTCTGGGATACTGTCTTCCTTGATGGAAGACTGTAGGAAGGGTTGAGAGCATTGCTGTATCGCTTGAATCCTTTGTCTTCCACAATACTGAATGGCTGGAAGTCAGTTGCAATCATTTTAACAAGCTCTTCATCTATCTTCCCCTGTCTCATTGGGGTTATGACTGGTGCTACATAACTGTGGAGATGAGTCTGTTTTGTTTTAGGTATTGTGCCAGTGGTTCTATGGGAGCTTGGTGCCTGGCCAGGCACTAATGTAGGCCTAGTGGTAGTTTCAGATGATGACTGACTTGATGTGGTCGGGGTTTCAGCAGAAGCACTGGCGCCGTCTCCGTCATTATTATTGGAACCTTGTTGTCTCAACTCGGCCACTTGCACCGTCGGATGCTGTGTTTTTAAGTGGCGATGAAGATTATTGGTTGACCCTGCTTTAAATGATATTTTTCCTTTACAAATGGTGCACTCCGCTTTATCACTGCCTGGATTTTGTTTGAAGTGCATCCAAATGCTGCTGCGTTTTCGCGTTTGGCTCGTCATTATCCATCCGCAAAACACGTGGGACGTCTATCTGTCCTACCACTTGTTATTTCTCTCTCGCGTAATCCTTTAAGACCCACCCCATCTCACTCTTCGTGCTGAAACCTACCAATCAGAGTAGGGGCGGGTCTTCACAGAATACGTTTGGGGAACAAAATCAAGCTTTTTAAAAGGCGAGTGGATTTTGGCAGGCAGTGAGTGCGGACCAACGATTGAACGATAAAAAGAACGGCTCTCACCAAGTAAGACTCGGTTCCCCTCGTTCGTACCAAAGAGCCGTTCAAAAGAATCGGCTCGTTCGCGACCGACACATCACTATAGGAGAGTGTGTGCACCAGTCTGCCTTGATCTATGAATTCATGTCCGTGACACTCACTGCTGCCCACAGCTGTTTTATAGAAGGAAATTCCTTCACTTCATGAAAGTGTTTTAACCACACAAACCTCTACACACACATGAAGGGTGTTATTTTCCCCATAAGGAACAAGTCGCTGCAAATTATACCGCTTATTACACGGCCAAATTCTCAACAAAGTAACTTTATATTGCACTTTTGATAATTGTATAACTAAAATTTGATTTGTACTGTATATACTTGACTGCACGTCCCATGTTTCGTCTTTCTGCTTTGATCCTTATTTGTTCTGGGCAAGCTCAAAGGGAAGGTTGTTATGGTGAGAAACCTAATTGCTGCGATGCACTTTTATAATTAAATAATTAATATTGCATTATTTTTTTATAACTGTAGATATTATGGAAAATCATGACATTTTTTGAGCTTGGGTCCCTTAGGACCACAACATTTCTGTTTTGGGTCTCATGCTGAAAAAGTTTGGGAACCCCTGGCCTACTTTATACAGCAGGGGTCGGCAACCTTTTTGATATGAAGTGCCATTTAAAAAAAAAATTGTTATCAGCGTGCCAACGATCGACAATTATCAACTGGGGGGGGGGGGGGGGGTTGAGGGCGGGGGAGCCTCGCTGCGGGGAAGCAGTGTGTGTGGACCTGTCAGCGCAACTTACATGATGCCGAATTTAACGAATACTTTTAAATAATTGGTTTAAACGGCATAATAATAAGGACGATCGTCCGTTCTGTGATTCTCCAGAGCACACATGTTATGATATTAGGGTCATGCAGAATGAGATGAGATCGTTGGCCCTTTAAGAGAGAGAGAGAGAGAGAGAGAGAGAGAGAGAGAGAGAGAGAGAGAGAGAGAGAGAGAGAGAGAGAGAGAGAGAGGTGTGGCTTGTGCATGTGTGTTTGTGGATGGTAGAGCGACAGTGAGGGAACGTGTGTTTGTTTCTGGAAGTGAAACGAGGCAGCAGAAAAACAGAGGTCTGTGATGTATTTTGTGAAACAGAAGAACAGCTAAATAAATGCAACGGCCTCCCAAGAAGAGCTCGCCTCTCTCCAGTCATTTAAGCTAAAGTGGGTTATTGAACCTGAAGCTTGTTGCTTCTGCCCTCCTCGACTACGGTTAGGGAGCCGACAGCAACGTTCAACACACAGATGGTCAGTCCGCCCCTTTGTAGCATATTATTTCGATGAGAGATGAGCAGATCGCCACTGTGCATTCAACCAAAGACACACACAGCCACGCAACAACTGCGGGATTTGTACAGCTCCTTATGGGTACTGCAATTTGTGAAGTGCTTTCCTCCGTGGTGAAACGATCAGCACTGCACCACGGAGGAAAGCGGCAGAAAGTCACCTGGAGATAAAGAGGGCGGGGCTGCGTTGCGTGCATGGCTTCCTTCTGCAGGTAACGGGGAGACGCGCTCTGGCGGCGGTGTCGTTCAGGATCCGAAAATACAATTTAAATATTTTTGCACACTTATTCCACTTATTCCTAGTGTTAATTCCAGTATATAAAGAAAATTGTATTTTGAACTAACTTTGCCAGACTGTCAGGGTGCGTTTCACTTCGGTTAAATGGATTACTTGCGTCCCTCACTTGCGTCGCTTCCCTGGCTGCGTTTCACTTCTCTTATTTTTTATTTCCTCGCTCCTCGGTCTCTGTATCACCGGAAGTTGATTTGTCTGCGCCATCTTGAGTATGCTACCGTCCCAGTGGCCTTATTTTTGCCGGAGGATCGAGGAGCGATAATGGAGGAGCGATAACCGAGGAACCACCAGACCATCCTCCGGTGAAATCCTCAGACACTCGCCCCGCCCCCTTACTGTGTTTCGCTAATTGGACGATGCAGCGCATGCACTGATCTGATGCTTCTTGACATGAGAGCAGTTTCCCAGCGGAGTGAAGAAAACACATGAACCTCACGGGACTCAATCCTCAGTTTATACAAGCCGGATTCATTTCAGAAGTGGGGGGGCCAAAAAGTGCGTGTGTATGTGACATACTTGTCAACCCTCCAGATTTTTGCGGGAGACTCCCGTTTTCCTCCCGGGGTCATATTTATTCCGCATTTCTCCCGATTTCTGACTAAATCTGATTTGTTTCGTTCTAACATAGCTCACCAAATGTTACTGTTTCCACTCGGACTTCAATACAGCTACACCATTGTTTGGTTTCCATGGTAACGTGTCTCTTAGTAGCGCGAGCAAATGAAAGTCTGAGAGGGTGTTCAGGAGGAAGATAGTCAGAGAAAACAGAACAAGAATGGACAGCTCGACCCTCTGCTCACTCCTTTCCTGTAAATTAAACTATACAGGTCCAGCCCACACATATGACAGCGCAGTTGCTTATTCCATCTCTTCTTTTTTCCTGCTACGCTCTTGTTTGACAAGCTGAATGTTGACTGGTGTTTGACTGAAGTAAGCTCTGTGAAAGGTTCCAGTTATTAACTCGGTATTTACAACGCTGTCATCTCCACATTTGGAGAAAGTTACAAGCCATTTGACAGCATCAAATCTGCATATTTCACAGAAGGCTCCTTTAGTGGTTTTGCAAATAATGAACGACTCTGTTTTTGTACCATTCTGCATTGAAGTAGGCTACCTTTCTCTTTGCCCAAATAAGCTTTCATTTGCCCGTCTCAATGTCCGAACAAACAAACCTCCATGCAGTCGCAACCAGCCTGTTTCGGTTCAACAATGCTGGCGGCGGTGGTTTTGACACTCACTGCGGCCGCAGAGCTGCTGCTTCTGGGTTCATCTGGCTGCGCTGGTTCTATGGTTGAAGGACGAGGCTCCGGAGATGCGGATGTCAGGGATGTGACATTCAAGTTGTTGAATTTCAGTTTAGTTTGACAGTATTTTGTTTTCTTCTGCGCTGGTTCTTCTGACATGTTTGCAAGTGTATATATTCTTTCTATAGGTTAACGGCTGACATACACAGAACAACGTAACAAATAAACTAAACAACGTAACAATTAAGCTTTTTTATTGGTTGTAATTTACATGGATACATTTGAATGGTGTGACACTGTCCTATTTGACTGTGTTAAAATGTACATATTCTTCCTGTTCTGTCTGCCTGCTTTATTTTACCAAATGCAAAGTGACCTGCTGCTCCATCGAAATCAGTCGCATTGACCCAAAGACACATTTTGAGTTGTATACACTGCTGGAAAGAGGATATCCCTAGCTTTCTAATGATATCAGGATTGTTTTTGTATTCCAAATATTAAGCAAAATATGTCACATTATATAATGACTGTCACCGAGTCATCATTTTGAGAAAAAGGCCTTTAAAGTTTCCTCTTCTCTGGAATCCATCAATCTGATTGATTATTAGCGGAGCAAATGATCAAAATAGTATGGAGGGAAGATATTTTCGTTTGGATTACTGGTCTGGGGGAAACCCGCGAGTGCGTGTGTGTATACGTGTGTTTGTGTATTTTTGCGTTTGTTTAAGAAACACCGGCTGTTGTTATGCCTGCTGCGTTAAATTACTCCGTTCTCCGCTTGTAATTATGCCGTTACAAGCTTCAGAGTTGTATTTATCATCTGAATTTGCCGAAACAAGTTTAATATTCTGAAAGCCAAGACTTTGTTTATTTGAAATCAGATAAAAACTAACTGCAACGGACCCTGCCGTGTGATTACTATGCCTTATACATTCATCATTTCAGCAGAGGGAGGGGGGAGTGAGAGGCGAGCTGTCATCTTCCCTTTACAAGCTTAACAAATGCCTGTAGCTAATGAGATTGAATATATAAAAAAAAAAATATATACACAGCTAGATCAGATAGCGTTTTAGATGCGACGGGATTTGTAGTGTTCCTCGCCTTGTGTATATATACGCGTGTGTGTTTGTTTATTTTTGCGTTTGTGTGTATTGTGTTTGTTTCCTGGGGAAAACACTCACGAGAAACACTGGCTGTTGTTATGCCTGCTGTGAACGTTAATTTACTCCGTTCTCCGCTTGTAATTATGCCATTACAAGCTTCAAAATTGTAGGCTATTTATCATCTGAATTTGCCGAAACAAGTTTAAAGTGGGCCTATCATGCTATATTTGGATAATATAGTGTAGGACCATACCTATATACAACCCAGTCTCAAGGCATTTCGTGTTCACCAACACGATTTTTAATCTATTGATTCGTGTTCACCAACACGATTTCCCCCTTTTTTTCGTGTTGCACAGCACGATTTTAAAAGCAATGTATTTCTATTGGTAGTCTAACGACATTACGTGTTATAGGAAGACCGGAAGCTGTGTGGTTCATAAAAGCATGTTCTTACTCAATATCAAGCCACAATTATTGCTTTTATTTTAAATCGTATAATTTCGGACTTTTGTTGCCGTCTGTGAGGAAAATAAATGGGGCTGAGAGCCTCAGGATACTGAAATCTGTATATATTGTTGGAGATTTGGAGGATGTTTAAAACCAACCTCGTCTCCGCGTGTCGTTTGATAAGCTGGGTAAATTCGTAAAAAGGAAGGGATTAAGAAACACCAGAATGCAAGTGAAACAATAATCTTGTTTTAATGATACAAGGTAACAATACAAATACAAAGGAATCACGAAGCACTCTGCAGAGTACTCCGGGCTCAGGTTCTACCACGTGTGAGACAGGTCTCAGGAACGGCCGGTCAAAAACAAGAGCGCGAACCAAAGGAAAACACAGGCTTTCATACTAAAACACAGGAGGAGGTGTGTGCGTGCTTTCCCCCAGAGGTCATCTTATTGGGAGAGACCAACACATGGCCTGTCGCACCCAATCAGTGCGACACAGCAGAAGAAACCCGGAAACAAAAAGTCTCTTTCAGTTTGACGAAGACCAGACACCTTTTGGTGTCTGGTACGAACCTGCTCTAAACAACAAGTTTCCTTATCTTATTTCACATCTTGCAGCGAGCACACACACATCCCCTTTATGGCCCTTTGTCCCTGTGTCCATCTTCCCCCCTTCAGGTTACCACACACAAGTTAAAAGTATGTTTTAAGATATAGTTGTTATAGTTGGCTAAATATACGTAATACATGTAAATCACTTTCATATCAATAATAACGAGGAACACATTACCTATGCTCTTAAGCAGTATTAGAGATGCTTTTCAAATAGTCAAACTTCACACAGGCCTAATATAGAGAACACACTCATTTGTCCTACAGCCCCTCCCGCCATTTGAGCTATTGTTCACATCTTTACTTCAAATAAAAGGTTTCACATTGCATATTTCCAGCTTCCTTTACACATACTGTTATTATTAATACAAAGTAATTAACCACACACATCTATTGAAAACAAGTAGATTTCCCTGATAATTGACATGCTGAAAATGCTCTCTCGTCCCTATCATAAAAGCTGCTTCCATTTCATATAGAGTAATAAAACATGTTTAAGCTAATTTCTCCACAATGTTTGTAGCCATTTAGTACCCACACATGAAAGAATAAAAACAGAGGTATAGTTGAACAGTAATCACGCAGCACATATATTTACTGCAATGAAAACACACATATTTGCCCCAAGCATGTGTAACGCACCCTCTTCTTTTATGAGGGAAACATTCCAGAGTTTTGGAGCTATCCCCAAATTAGGATGTCCCCTGCTTGCATCCCTCTCTAAACACAAAGACTTCACCTCAATATATTGGGGAGGGAAAATATACTTTGTCCCTTCAAATTTAACACACATGAATATATACAGGACTGTCTCAGAAAATTAGAATATTGTGATAAAGTTCTTTATTTTCTGTAATGCAATTAAAAAAACAAAAATGTCATACATTCTGGATTCATTACAAATCAACTGAAATATTGCAAGCCTTTTATTATTTTAATATTGCTGATTATGGCATACAGCTTAAGAAAACTCAAATATCCTATCTCTAAATATTAGAATATCATGAAAAAGTATCCTAGTAGGGTGTTCAACGAATCACTTGAATCGTCTAATTAACTCGAAACACCTGCAAGGGTTTCCTGAGCCTTGAAAAACACTCAGCTTGGTTCAGTAAACTAAATCACAAGTATGGGGAAGACTGCTGATCTGACTGCTGTCCAGAGGACCGTCATTGACACCCTCCATCAGGAGGGTAAGACACAAAAAGAAATTTCTCAAAGAGCAAGCTGTTCACAGAGTGCAGTTTCAAAGCACATCCACAAAAAGTCTGTTGGAAGGGGGAAATGTGGCAGGAAACGCTGCACAACCAAGAGAGATGACCGCAGCCTTAACAGCATTGTGAAGAAGAGTCGCTTCCAGAATTTGGGGGAGCTTCAAAGACAGTGGACTGAAGCTGGAGTCCAGGTATCAAAAGTCACTGTTCACAGACGTGTCCGGGAAATGGGCTACAATAGCCGTATTCCCATGGTCAAGCCACTTCTGAACTCAAGACAACGGAAGAGGCGTCTGACTTGGGCTAAGGAAAAGAAGCACTGGACAGTTGCACAGTGGTCCAAAGTCCTCTTTTCAGACGAAAGCAAGTTTTGTATTTCATTTGGAAGTCAAGGCGCCAGAGTCTGGAGAAAGGCTGGAGAGGAGCAAAATCCAAGTTGCTTGAAATCCAGTGTGAAGTTCCCACAGTCAGCGATGGTTTGGGGAGCCATGTCAGCTGCTGGTGTTGGTCCACTGTGTTTCATCAAGCCCAGAGTAAATGCAGCTGTGTACCAAGAGATTTTAGAGCACTACATGCTTCCGTCTGCTGAAAAGCTCTATGGAGATGAGGAATTCATTTTCCAGCATGATCTGGCACCTGCTCACAGTGCCAAAACCACCAGTAACTGGTGTACTGACCATGGCATTACTGTCCTCGATTGGCCTGCAAATTCCCCTGACCTGAACCCCATAGAGAATATGTGGGGTATTGTGAAGAAGAAGCTGAAAGACACCAGACCCAACAATGCTAATGAGCTAAAGGCCGCTATTGAAGCATCCTGGGCATCCATAACACCTCAGCAATGCCACAGGCTGATTGCCTCCATGCCACGCCGCATTGATGCAGTAATCCGTGCAAAAGGATTCCCAACCAAGTACTGAGTGCATTAATGGACATTTTCAAATGTTTGATTGTGTTTTGCTGTTATAAATCTTTTTTTTTTACTTGGTCTGAGGAACTATTCTAATTTTTTGAGATAGGATTTTTGAGTTTTCTTAAGCTGTATGCCATAATCAGCAATATTAAAATAATAAAAGGCTTGCAATATTTCAGTTGATTTGTAATGAATCCAGAATGTATGACATTTTTGTTTTTTTAATTGCATTACAGAAAATAAAGAACTTTATCACAATATTCTAATTTTCTGAGACAGTCCTGTATAAGGTGACATTAAAATGAATATACCAGATTTAACTTTCCTGCCATAACACGTTACTTTAATACTTCAAATAATTCAAATAATCCTTCAATTCCCCCTTTTTGGTCTCGCCTCACGAGACCAACACACATAAGACATTTGAAACAAAACTACTGTCATTCTTTGATACTGTGTCTGTCCCCCTTCATTAAACCTTTGGGAACAGAAAACAACCTCCAATGACAGTGAAGAAACTATCAGAGTGAGAGCCTGAGTGCCAGAAAGCAGCATCCTTGCGTGTTGTTGAATCATCAGGGCCCCCTCCCCCCCGCCCCTTCAGCGGAATACGCCAACAAGGGCAGCTAATAGGGAGGGGGAGATGCGGCCTTTCCTTCAAAGGTGGAACTGATGAATCTGATCAGAGAGAAGTAGACTCCTCTGCTGCCTCGAGAAGTCCCCCAGCCCGCTGACGCCAGCTTCCAAGTCGTCTGCTGTAGGGATGTCCGCGTTGACGATAGCCAGGTCCATCCTGATGTCCTCCAAGGTCCTAGCCGGAGTGTTCCTCGCCGCACACTGGCTCCAGTAGTACCAGATGTCCCCCTTTGCTCCTCGGCGGACGGCATGAGATGTCCTCTGGGTCACTCTGTAGAGGCCGGAGAACCTGGGGTTGAGTCACGTAGGCCTGACGACCTTCAGCCAGACGAACTCCGCTGTGTCGGCCTCCTGCTCCTCGGGTCCCCCTTTTGGCGTCAGCAACCTGTGTGGAGAAATCTGATACCCACCCCTCAAGTCTACGCTCAGTGCTTCTGGGCCCTCAGGTGTTTGACCCACCACTGGTAGGCCACTTCAGAATTCTAATACTTGGCCTGTGTCAACAAAATAAACCCCAACATCTTCAGGTGAACTAAATAACATATCTCAATAGCTCTGAATTCCTGACAAGCATCTGTGCAAGCCCGCCTTAACCTGCCATCAGGCCCTGGGGCTGATAGTTTTTGTAGGCCCCCTATTTAAACAACAAATCAAAGTCATTTATAGCCTCGGCAGGCTCTGTGATCGCACTTCTCCACTCTGCTCTACACGCGCCTGGTCCTCTCCTCCATATGAGTGACGTATCGGGCCTCCCTCATGTATTTGTCCGGTTGCCGTTGGCTCCCCTCCACGTAGCAAGTCCTCGTCGTCCTCTCCATCTCCTCCAACAGATAATGTCCCTCCTGTCTGTTTTTCCTCTCCCGCTACTCCATCGCTATCAGAACCAGACGGCCTACTTGTCTCCGAGGCCCCGCGGCCGGCACCGCTACCGCTCGGTACAGAACTCATCTGTCCTTCCTCCTCATCCTGGCCTACAGGTTTAAAATAACCTGTAAGCGTCGGCATTTTTTGTAATAGCTGCTTGTCTCGAAACTCCTTTTCCCTCAACAATTTCCTTTTCCGAGCGCCACTCAAACTTTTTCTTCACTCAATCACTCGCAATTTGAATAAGTCACATGTGAAACATATTCTCATTCTGACGTGTGGGTGTTTGTGTATATTTGCGTTTGTGTGTATTGTGTTTGTTTCCCGGGGAAAACCCTCACGAGAAACATCGGCTGTTGTTATGCCTGCTGTGACGTCAAGTTACTCCGTTCTCCGCTTGTAATTATGCCGTTACAAGCTTCAAAGTTGTATTTATCATCTGAATTTGCCGAAACAAGTTTAATATTCTGAAAGCCAAGACTTTGTTTTTTTAAAATCAGATGAAAACAAACTGTAACGGACCCTGCTGCGTTATCTATCATTACTCTACGTCTTACAATTATAATTTCAGTGGAGGGAGGGGGGCGGCGTTGTGGAACAGCAGAGTGGCGAGGGAGAGCTGTCGTCTTCCCTTTACAAGATTCAAAAATGTATTTATCGTGTGATTTTGGAAATGAAAGTTTCCTATTCTGAAAGCCAAGAATTTGTTTATTTAAAAAAAAAAAAAAACACCCGAAATAAAATTTTTTTTTTTTTAATTTTTAATTTTTAAATTTTTTAATTGGCTCATGATAGGCCCGTGCATTAAGGCGGCCCTGCATCTGTGTTATTATAAATGAAATCCTTGAGATCCCATTTAAAATCTAAATATAATATGAACTGCTAATGTCTCTGGTAATGGAACACACTAATGTTATGGATTAAAAACAACTAAAATCATGATACTGACAAAGTGAATAATTTCCAGGCGAGACTGCTTCTACCTGTCACTGCTTGGATATTATCAAGCTGAAAAATGAATACAGAAATCCAACATACTGTCATCAAATGTCTTTCTATTATGACTTTAAATTAAATGTACATCCCCATAATGATCTAAACAGTCTATGGCTTTTACTTCTTTACCAGGCTAGTTACAAGATGTTGTCTAAATTTAATTATATCTCATTACATTACTATGTTTTAACTTAGCTGTAATATGTTCTTTCTACATTTCAAACCTCAGTTACTTTAATACCTGTTGAAATATTACAAAATTGTAATTCACAGTTCACCTTCTCATTCTCATTCTGGAATTACCTCTCTCAGTAGCCCCTTGGCCACTGATTCTGTATCTGTGTTACCTGTTATAACTCAATCAATATTAGAAACATGTCAACATTCATCAAACAGTATCTTATCCCCAGATATGGAGCAGGTTAAATCTAAAACTGTCAATCAATGGTCAGATTGAACATCTGAGTTGGGGCGGCAGGTTTCTTCCAGTCCCTAAATGAAAATATCCCACACTCCCCCTTTTTACACATGTACACATGTGTAACAAAAACCTGTATGGGAAGAAAACCTTCAGGTAACCAGTGGTTATAAGAAAATACCAAACATCATTCACAAAAGTACATCCATCATTTTTCACAGTAAACACTCCAGGGAAAATAAGTGTTCATTTCCAGCTGGCAGTCCTAAAAGAAACAGAATCTTTAGATTTTAGTTTGAGTTTTATATTTGCAAACCGCCAACTCCTGTGGGAATTAGAAACGGGTCACATGTGCGTTTTTCCAAATGTGTGGAATTGTAGGAAACCTGTGTTTCCCATGGAGCTCCAAAATAATGTATTAGTCCAAAGACATGCTCGGTTAGTTATTGTTTTAGAATCATGCAGTTACACTGATCACATGCAGAAATTCATTCACACCCACACTGTCAGGTTGTAAAGTCAAGTTTGGTCAGCCCCAGAGTCAGTCATTGATAGTGCTGTTCTCAAGTCACACTGTCAGTCAGGGTCAAAGGTCATTTGGTCTCAGTTTCATTGGCCATGTGTCGTGCTCTGCAGAGACTTTGATATTTCAGCATAGGCCAGTATCCTCTGTCTACAAAAATCAGTCCTATATGAAGCGCCATCATTTATCAATTCACGATTACCACTTTAAGTCAGATATCTCTAACTTGTCATCGGGACGGCTGCTTCCCACATTTCCTGCAACTTGGTACAAAACTCACTTCATAATAGTACTACTACTACTGCAATTTATTTACAACTAAGTAGTATTAAAATGTCTAATAAATCTAATTCAGAAACTTGTGTACATAACTATTATCTTAAGTCAAAACATTACTAGGATCTGTGTAGCTCTGCATTTCATAGCTCATTATACTCATTTATCTTCAATTCTGGTCTACTTAAAAACAATGTTAAACTCTTTAGCAGTGTGTGGAACCTTGGGTGTCCGAACATACAACCATCACCCTTTACTTTACCAAGGATTAAAAACTGTTTCCATCCTAAAGCCCTCCTATGGTAATAACTATGCCACAATGGTGAAATCAATATTGTAACAAATGAGATCACTACTTTATTCACACATGAATAAAAATGTCTTGAAGAATAATTTATTAATATGATGGAAAGATTGAAGAATATGGTTCTACACTGTGCTACTCCAAAACACCCCCTGCTTAAAGTGTAGTGCATATTTCCCTCATGTCTCCCCCTTTAACCCTCAGTGTGTTTTTAGGATGATTTTCTCATTTTACTTGAATAGTTTCCTCTTTACTGCTATTTTGAATTTACCAATAGATTAATTCATGGTTAATACCTCGTTTTATCTTTACTTATTTATCAAGTCAATTCAAGTTCTTTAAATGTGGTGTCTTCTATGTGCGTTTTGTGAATAAGTGTGTTTATGTGTAAACTCACTCATTCCCGTTTTCCTTTTCTCCTCCCCTGGTTGTCTCAAGCCGTGACCCCGACCTCCTCACTTCAAATCGACTATGCCAACTCCTCTGATTCTGTCTTCTCTTCAGTCCATCAGCTCTTGAATCCATCCGCTGTAACTGTTTTAGGCAGCCTTTGGCCCAGTCACATCTGCAGCCCACATCATGCCACTGTTCTTTGCACTGCTTTGCATTTCATCTCCTCCTTTACAGTCTCTCTGCTGCTTCATGGAGGGCGGATTCTGCTCTCATGTCCCCCACTCTGCTCCTGTGCCAAATCTCGTGGCTCAGCTTCATGCCCTGTCTGAGGGACTGATGAGAGTATTTCTGTATGTCAGCAAGCGGTTTGGTTCTGGATGCCTCAAGTAGAGACGGTTCAGCTCTGGTTCTCTGTCTGTTTGATGGAGAAGGAGGAGTCTCCTGTTGGGTTAGGTCTTTTGTCTGCTTGGAGGGACGGGGTCGTAGCCTTTCTAACTCAGAGGGGGAGTCCAGGTCCCGGGACGCATTATCCATAAGAAGTCTAGCACACTGAGATTAAATCAATCCAACCCTTTCCACTCTGTCTCTTTCTAATCATACTATCTGTCTTAGTTGCTAAATGCCATCTAAACAACACCATTAATGTCTACTAATGATATTACAAAAACTCCCTCTATAAATTGTTTCGTCCATTGTTACATATCTACCCAACCTGACTCTTTCAGGAAACCATTTTCTTCCATAAATTGAAATACCTGTTTCAAGCTTCAGATATTTCACACACTACGAAAGAACATCTCCATACTTTCTCCAATATTTTAAATCCCACTGTTACTTAAAACAATAGTAAACCTGCAGAGCACACTGATCAGATCACAGTAATATAATTTGACTCAAGTGTAGGCCCATGTATACTTTCCATTTTACTTATTACTTTTGGTGAATATTTATTTATATTGTCTAAATTCCTTGTCTATGATGTGCAAACAGTTAGAGTATAAAAATGTGTTTTTCTCAATGTATTTACACTCCACGGATTCTTGAGTTTACTCATCTCCTAGTGTTGTCGTTCCTAAAAATGTTAGCAAACACAAAACTCCCACTACAACATTTATAGATAAATTGATCTAGCAAAATGAACTCTTTTCTAATTCAAAATGTGACTAAAGAACAATGATTTGTCTTTCACAAGATGGTGGTCTAACAGAATGACTCTTGACCTCATGGGGTCAAATAGATTTAGCCATGAGGCGGCTGACTTTAAAATGAACTGGGACAAAGAAACCACATGCATGTGGGTACATTATAGTTTAGAAATATAACACAAAACAACACTACTTAAAAATAATAACAATTCAAATGACTTCTGGTGAAAAGCATGAAGAACAAAACAACTTAATCTACTCTCAATGTTCATGTACACCATCACTGTGTATTTAATCAGTAGTTACCGGTTGTATCCTTAATCAAACTATTTCACCATCTTCACTTATTTTAGGTTACTCATTCAACAATATGACATTCTCCCGAATAGTAGTTAACTTTATATAACTTTTACTCTCTATATTTTAGCAACAACCTTACTTTTCTCTCTCTCTCTGTCTACTTTCCAAAACATCTCATTTCTCCTGACCACAAGTTTCTCATAAATCACCCCTTTGTGTAACCGTGTGAGATGGCTGGAGCAAAACCTTGTGTAGGACCTCTGTCATGCTTAAACATTAACAGATTCCCTCTGACAAACTTACAAAAACCTTCTCTTTACTTTCTACTCTTTTGTTCCTGTATTTAATATAATTTTCCCCTTGGAATATAATTAAGTACAATCCTTAGTTAATGACAAATACCATGAAATTCACAACGCAATACAACGGTATCAATCAGTTCTCAAAGACTATATTTAAATAGCAGCAAATCATTGTTTCTTATTTATTTCAATATGTCTACCACTTCAAATCACACCTTGATCTGTTCATTTTCTATGTATTTCACTCCAACTTCAGATCACTAGAGAAAAAAGCAAGCAGACACCCTCCGGGCCACTGCTGCTCTCGAGAGGAAAAAGGGGGGGGAACTCTCACAGACAAATACTGACACCCCCTTCTCTCTCCCCCGCTGCAGCTCTCAGCCTCTTTAGGAAAAGGGGGGCTGCTTTCAACAATTAACACTTCTGCTATCCTTTTAATCACTTTTTCTGCTTGAACCCACTGTCCTCGTAAGCTCTTAACTCACGCTCCTCTCGTTAAAATTCTCCCTTCATTATGACTTCGTATCTATTCATCTGACTTAGGCTGTTTCTGTTACCAGTAAATATTCACAGACTTCATATCTATTGATCTGACTTACTGTCTTTGTTATGAGTAAATATTCACAGAAAAAATTCCCTGTACAGTCTATTCAGCTTTTATTGTCCGATGTTTATTCCAACAAGTTTAGCAAGCCTCTCAGCGCGCTTCAACACCGTCTTTCAACGATGTGACGCTGACATGGAGTCGTAACCCAGGCCTACAGAACTCTTTATCGTGACGTTTGGCTTTATAGATTCAACCCCAACACACCAAAGGATATAGTGAGGCCCGGTCACTTCAGAATGAATATCTGAAGTTTGCGTTACTCTCCTTTGGATCACTTATAAAAAATAACTCATCTCCAGCCCCGTCGAGCTGTGGATTCGTTATTTTGAGTCAGTCTTATATGGAGACTTAATACTACCATTTGACTACTCCAGACAGGCTAACTGTGGGGACTCTCTACCTCCACTTTTTAAGCCAGGGACTCCAATACCCTTCCAGCTGTAAGAACTTAATATCCTACCTTTCAACTAAAACACGTATCCGTATTGTTACCAAAAAAACACTGTAAACTTTGTCTGACAACCCTAAAATTTGGAATATGGTCAAATCACAGGTTTCGAATTAAATGGTGTCTGCTCACCTGGTAGCCTATTGTACAGAGCTCTGTTTTTAGTTGTCAGAAGAGGCCGAGATGTTTAGCCCTGGACTATTCCGTCCGCTTGCTGCTGGTGGTCACTTCCCCGAAAACACCCCACTCAGACACGTCGGGTCACCACTTGTTGGAGATTTGGAGGATGTTTAAAACCAACCTCGTCTCCGCGTGTCGTTTGATAAGCTGGGTAAATTCGTAAAAAGGAAGGGATTAAGAAACACCAGAATGCAAGTGAAACAATAATCTTGTTTTAATGATACAAGGTAACAATACAAATACAAAGGAATCACGAAGCACTCTGCAGAGTACTCCGGGCTCAGGTTCTACCACGTGTGAGACAGGTCTCAGGAACGGCCGGTCAAAAACAAGAGCGCGAACCAAAGGAAAACACAGGCTTTCATACTAAAACACAGGAGGAGGTGTGTGCGTGCTTTCCCCCAGAGGTCATCTTATTGGGAGAGACCAACACATGGCCTGTCGCACCCAATCAGTGCGAAACAGCAGAAGAAACCCGGAAACAAAAAGTCTCTCTCAGTTTGACGAAGACCAGATACCTTTTGGTGTCTGGTACGAACCTGCTCTAAACAACAAGTTTCCTTATCTTATTTCACATCTTGTAGCCAGCACACACACATCCCCTTTATGGCCCTTTGTCCCTGTGTCCATCTTCCCCCCTTCAGGTTACCACACACAAGTTAAAAGTATGTTTTAAGATATAGTTGTTATAGTTGGCTAAATATACGTAATACATGTAAATCACTTTCATATCAATAATAACGAGGAACACATTACCTATGCTCTTAAGCAGTATTAGAGATGCTTTTCAAATAGTCAAACTTCACACAGGCCTAATATAGAGAACACACTCATTTGTCCTACAGCCCCTCCCGCCATTTGAGCTATTGTTCACATCTTTACTTCAAATAAAAGGTTTCACATTGCATATTTCCAGCTTCCTTTACACATACTGTTATTATTAATACAAAGTAATTAACCACACACATCTATTGAAAACAAGTAGATTTCCCTGATAATTGACATGCTGAAAATGCTCTCTCGTCCCTATCATAAAAGCTGCTTCCATTTCATATAGAGTAATAAAACATGTTTAAGCTAATTTCTCCACAATGTTTGTAGCCATTTAGTACCCACACATGAAAGAATAAAAACAGAGGTATAGTTGAACAGTAATCACGCAGCACATATATTTACTGCAATGAAAACACACATATTTGCCCCAAGCATGTGTAACGCACCCTCTTCTTTTATGAGGGAAACATTCCAGAGTTTTGGAGCTATCCCCAAATTAGGATGTCCCCTGCTTGCATCCCTCTCTAAACACAAAGACTTCACCTCAATATATTGGGGAGGGAAAATATACTTTGTCCCTTCAAATTTAACACACATGAATATATATAAGGTGACATTAAAATGAATATACCAGATTTAACTTTCCTGCCATAACACGTTACTTTAATACTTCAAATAATTCAAATAATCCTTCAATATGTAAATCTTATTTTCCTTCTAATTTGTTATTCTTTTCAAAATAACACGCTGTTATTTACTCACCAATAACACACAATTATCCTTGTTTTTATTTATTTGTTTAATTCCATAATCTCTGGTTTTTTTGGCGTCCGTCAGGAACTGAATTTCAAAATAAAAATAACCGGAAACAGATGTACGCATTTCGAGTTCAGGATGGTCGAAGACACTACACTACCCATAATACCCAGCTATCGTTTAGGACTACAGTCCCCGTGATTAATCTTCAAGCTCTGGGATTGGATGTTGGAATGGCAGTGCGCCAAGGTTACGCTGAGCGTCAAACAGCTGTTTGAAATGGAACGAAACCACGCCAGACTATCCAAAACTGGAATCGAACGCCCCCCCAGGACTAAACATGCTATGGGAAGTCTCTACTGAACGTTTTCGTTTTTCCCACAATTAGAAGTTGCCAGTATTAAAAACATTGGTGTTATCAAATGTAAAACATATAATTAATAAATGAGTGAAAATCACTTGTGTCCATAATGCGCAGCATTAATATATACCCACATGACAGCTCATTGTTACTTTGTAATTCTACTCCACTACAATTCAGAGGTTAACCTGGTATTTTTACTCCACTACATTTATTTGAGTTACTTTGCAGATTCTGATTAATGATGTGAAATATAAACAACCCTTAAAGCAGACTTTAGTTACACCTGAGTAAAATTCAGGGAAGGTGATTGTCAAGTGCCAACAATCAGGAGAGATATTTGATAGTTGGTGCTTGAGAAGACTAAACATTTATCTACAATTGACATGAATGGAAACCAGTAATAAAGTATATTCATTACTCTTTATTCTCTACTAATAGTTAATTAAAGACTGTATAATGGCTATTTTGCACATCCCTTTCAAGATTTCAAGATTTTCAAAGGTTTATTGACATATCATAATACACAACTGTATATGCAATGAATGAAAAACTTGGGTCACAGATTCCTCAACAGCGCATTACAAGACATCTATCAATATGTGTGTACCACCATGGTACCACCACCATTAAACTGTCATATTCTGCATATTTCTTATACTATCTACATACATAAGAGTATAATTCCTATGTATGATATCAGTTAAAATAAGTGCTTCAAAATAGTCAACATTGCAGGAAAGCAATATATTAGACGTTAAGTACTTTGTCAGGCTTAATATTTATCTGTAGATACCCCCAAAGCTTTTTTCTTATTTAAAAGAAGACCTTAATCTAAAGTATTATTTAATGTTTGAATAAAGGTTAATTCGTTTTTCTGTTTTGCACATCCTCATATTAATATCTTTGTACATCAAGCACTTAACTGTTTTATTGTAGAGATCACTTACAGTATCTTCTTGATTTTTTATATTCTATATTTCTATCACAGACCTTCTACTTTCCCCCTATGAAAGTATGTACTCTTAATATTTTTTTAATCAAATATAACACATAAAAACAATAATTCAATAACATGCTTTAACCACTAGGCGGTGCACACAAGGTGCACACAGCCATAATAACTTTTTATTATTAGTGTAGGACACTTATGTATGTACAACATCTGAAGATGTGTAGTTTTATTCATGCTTTCACATAATTTTAGAGCATATTGCTATATTATTTCAGACTCAGTATTTACATTCTTATATTCAAAGAAAATCAGTAATATCTTTAAAAACTACAAGTCCTTTTATATCAGCTGTGTACCGTTATGGTGTAAATATAACCTATCTACCAATTGGATCAAATGTAAAAGTCAGCCGAATTAGTGTTGATACTGCAAGGAGACGAATTGTGTGAAGAAAAATTGAAGATGTTGTTTAATTGTTGATATATATATGATCCACGTCAAGTCTTCAGTTTCGGCGGCATTTCTTCCAGTTTTTCCAAAGGTCTTCTCATCAGGGCTCTATAAATAAATAACTACGGCAGATCTGCAATATTTAATGCAGCCGAACCGTGTATTACAATGCCTTTATGTGATGACTTTCAAAGAGAAAAGCAAGAACACACGGAATTAAGTATTATTTTATGCTTTTAAAATGTTTTCAGGATTTCATATCATATAAACACCAAATCCCAGCATGCATTGCGGCTAAAACATCCAATCGGCGAGCTTAAACCATAGCTGAGGATCTTGGGTAATCGCTCGAAATGCCTACTTCTGTTTCCGGTTATTTTTATTTTGAAATTCAGTTCCTGACGGACGCCAAAAAAGCCAGAGATTATGGAATTAAACAAATAAATAAAAATAAGGATAATTGTGTGTTATTGGTGAGTAAATAACAGTGTGTTATTTTGAAAAGAATAACAACTTAGAAGGAAAAAAAGTTTTACAAATATACAGATTTCAGTATCCTGAGGCTCTCAGCCCCATTTATTTTCCTCACAGACGGCAACAAAAGTCCGAAATTATACGATTTAAAATAAAAGCAATAATTGTGGCTTGATATTGAGTAAGAACATGCTTTTATGAACCACACAGCTTCCGGTCTTCCGATAACACGTAATAACGTGAGACTACCAATAGAAATACATTGCTTTTAAAATCGTGCTGTGCAACACGAAAAAAAGGGGGAAATCGTGTTGGTGAACACAAATCAATAGATTAAAAATCGTGTTGGTGAACACGAAATGCCATGAGACTGGGTTGCTATATAAGGCATATTTATACCTTTTATTTTTCAAAATACCAAACAGATCATGCATTTTAGCCATTGCTCATTTCGCTCAATTTAACACTGTTTTTGCATGGGCTGATTCTGTGAGAACAGCCCCATCTACAGGCCTGGCATATGTACTACAGTGTCTCCAGCGCTTTCGAACGGCAATGTCCGTGGCTGTCTCCTCCTGGTTGGTGGAGTTGGCCCAATAGGTTCTGTGCACAAGATGGCGTCTATCAACTTCCGGCGGCTGGGTGTGAGGCCGAGTACTTCCGGTTTGAGTACAGAGTTTTGACAGCTTGACAGTTTGACAGTTTGTTATGAATATCTTACATGAGTTAAAAATGACTAAGTAATAATAAAATAAACAATATGCTAAAAAAGTACTAAGTTATAATATAATAAACAATATGCTAAAAAAAAAGGATAAAAAGTTACATAATTTTCAAAAATACAGATCAAAAACAAATCAAATCTACAAATCAAATCCTGTAGCAGTTCTTAGGATTTAGCAGCCCGGTATATATTACAGTTATTAAAGATGGCATATGTATATAAAGTATATATTGCACATAAAGCACATATTGCACATAGTTTGACGGTATTTAACAGCAGCAAGTTACACAATGTTATAATCGGGAGATAAGTTTCCATTCATTTCGGCAAGCCTGGGCAACAACGATTAAAAGATTTCTTGCTCCCAAACATAATTGTGTTTTTCATTACAAAAAGCAGTTATACCATACTATGTTTAGGTACTAATGAATTATATCCTCAAAACAAACGCAAACATAAACAACAAAGGAAAATACATAATTTATTAAATCCACAATATGATAACATTTTACAGATTAATTTAATAAACTTTTACAAAACATAGGTTGATGTTATATCGGGGGGGAAAATACATATTTAAACATTTCAATTAGTCTCTGCATATTTAAGTAATGCTAGTTTATATAACAGATGAACAGATGTACAATATCCAGAAAGTAGATGCGGTTTCTTTTCGTGGTGCGATATCTGCTGAGAAGTCCTTGTATGCCTCGCTGACTTTGAGGACATCTGGGTCTGGCAGCTCTCCCTGCACGGCCTTGTAACGTGTACTGTTGGAGATTTGGAGGATGTTTAAAACCAACCTCGTCTCCGCGTGTCGTTTGGTAAACTGGGTAAATTCGTACAAATACAAAGGAAGTACTTCCTGCTCTTTCTCCTGTCTTACTCTCTGGTCAGCCTGAAGAAAAAGAGATAGAACCCCAGTAAAACACAGTGTTTCATACTAAAAACACAGGAGGAGGTGTGTGCGTGCTTTCCCCCAGAGGTCATCTTATTGGGAGAGACCAACACATGGCCTGTCGCACCCAATCAGTGCGACACAGCAGAAGAAACCCGGAAACAAAAAGTCTCTTTCAGTTTGACGAAGACCAGACACCTTTTGGTGTCTGGTACGAACCTGCTCTAAACAACAAGTTTCCTTATCTTATTTCACATCTTGTAGCCAGCACACACACATCCCCTTTATGGCCCTTTGTCCCTGAGTCCATCTTCCCCCCCTCAGGTTACCACACACAAGTTAAAAGTATGTTTTAATATATAGTTGTTATAGTTGGCTAAATATACGTAATACATGTAAATCACTTTCATATCAATAATAACGAAGAACACATTACCTATGCTCTTAAGCAGTATTAGAGACGTTTTTCAAATAGTCAAACTTCAAACAGGCCTAATATAGAGAACACATTCATTTGTCCTACACCCCTTCCCGCCATTTGAGCTATTGTTCACATCTTTACTTCAAATAAAAGGTTTCACATTGTATATTTCTAGCTTCCTTTACACATACTGTTATTATTAATACAAAGTAATTAACCAAACACATCTATTGAAAACAAGTAGATTTCCCTGATAATTGACATGCTGAAAATCTTAGGAAGAATGTCCCCTCCCCTAGCTCTCTCGTCCCTATCATAAAAGCTGCTTCCATTTCATATAGAGTAATAAAACATGTTTAAGTTAATTTCTCCACAATGTTTGTAGCCATTTAGTACCTGCACATGAAAGAATAAAAACAGAGGTATAGTTGAACAGTAATCATGCAGCACATTTACTGCAATGAAAACACACACATTTGCCCTAAGCATGTGTAACGCACCCTCTTCTTTTATGAGGGAAACATTCCAGAGTTTTGGAGCTATCCCCAAATTAGGATGTCTCCTGCTTGCATCCCTCTCTAAACACAAAGACTTCACCTCAATATATTGGGGAGGGAAAATATACTTTGTCCCTTCAAATTTAACACACATGAATATATATAAGGAGACATTAAAATGAATATACCAGATTTAACTTTCCTGCCATAACACGTTACTTTAATACTTCAAATAATTCAACTTAATCCTTCAGTACTCGGGCCCGTTGCCACGAGGGGGCAAAAGGGGGCATTGCCCCCTCAGTTGTATTATTTGCCCCCTCAATTTGAGCATTGTTCATCCATCAAAAAGTACAATAAATGTCACAATTATTAAATAACTTTAAATAATTTTTTTCCACAATACACGTTACTATGTTTAGATCAGATATGTGGGCAGGCAGTCAAGCAACGTGTAAAAAAGCCTCAACCCCAAGTGAGCTAGTCTTAATGTTAGCGTGTGTGCTTAGCGGTAAACACAGTCGGATGGGTGACCAAAACGTCCCCGTTTCCGGGCAGAGTCCCCGTTTTCGGTGGCTGGTAACCGGTTGAAACTCCCAAAAATGTTCCCGTTTTTGAACATGCGTTAAAAAAAATAGAGCAAGGTGAAATCAAATGTTACATGTCAGTAAAAATAGAGTAACAGTGTTGTGCCTGTTTGTAACGTTAGCGTATTTCTTCTTCTACTACTTCTTCTTGTTCTTCTTCTTCTTCTTTTGTCTTTATTGGAGAATCACTTCCCCTTGGAGCATATATCGCCACCTACTGTTGTTTTATTAAATGTTCATATTAAATCCTTGTCCTCAGAACAGTGTTTTTGAGGAACTTGAAGATCAGCTTGTTTGCTTAATTTCTTGATTTACTTTCGTAAATTGACTTGAAATCCATGTTGTTTGACATCAACAAAAAATAAGACAAACAACTACAGATAGCACCACACGTGATGGTTAATTGTTATTATTTAGGGCTGTATGGATCAGGTTTTTGCCAAAGCGAGCCCTTTTACTATAATAATAATATGTTATGTATTATATCAACCATATTAGTACAATGAGCGAAATCTCGTGACGGATTTTGGAACATTGATTTGAGACCTCATGAAAGACGACACACGAAGTGAGGATACCCAGCCCGGAGGAAGCCCGGGGTCCCCTTCTGGAGCCAGGCCCAGAAGGAGGACTCGTCAGCGAGCGTCTGGTGGCCAGGCTTGCCACGGAGCCCGGCCGGGCACAGCCCGAAAAGGCGACGTGGGCAACACCTCCGCTTCTCCGTCCCGCGGGCCCACCACCTACGGGAAACAGCGATGGGGTCGGGTGCGCTGCCAGAAGGGTGGCAGTGAAGGCAGAGGGTCTCGACGGACCAGACCCGAGCGACAGAAGCTGGCTTTGGGGACGTGGAACGTCACCTCTCTGGGGGGGAAGGAGTCGGAGCTTTTGCGGGAGGTGGAGCGTTACCAGTTGGATCTGGTTGGGCTCACCTCTACGCACAGCGTTGGCTCTGGAACCTTACTTCTGGATAGGGGTTGGACTCTATTCTTCTCCGGAGTTACTCAAGGTGTGAGGCGCCGGGCGGGTGTGGGGATACTCACAAGTCCCCGGTTGGGTGCTTCATTGTTGGAGTCTACCCCAGTGGACGAGAGGGTCGCCTCCCTACGCCTGCGGGTTATGGGGGGGAAAACTCTGACTGTTGTGTGTGCTTATGCACCCAACAGCAGTTCAGAGTATACGGCCTTCTTGGAGACCCTGGAAAGAATCCTGTATGGGGCTCCTGAAGGGGACTCTTTAATCTTGCTGGGAGGCTTCAACGCACATGTGGGCAATGATGGAGACACTTTGAGGGGAGTGATTGGGAGGAACGGCCCCCCTGATCTGAACCGGAGTGGTGGTTTGTTACTGGACTTCTGTGCTAGTCATGGATTGGCCATAACAAACATCATGTTCGAACATAAGGATGCTCATAAGTGTACGTGGTACCAGAGCACCCTAGCCAGAAGGTCCATGATCGATTTAGTTATCGTATCATCGGACCTGAGGCCGTATGTTTTGGACACTCGGGTAAAGAGAGGGGCGGAGTTGTCAACTGATCACCATCTGGTGGTGAGTTGGGTCGAGTAGCGGGGGAAGCCTCTAGATAGACCTGGTAAGCCCAAACGTGTAGTTCGGGTGAACTGGGAACGTCTGGAGGAGGCCCAAGTTCAGGAGGCCTTCAACTCACACCTCCGGTGGAGCTTTTCGGGCATTCCTGTGGAGGTTGGGGACATTGAAACAGAGTGGTCGGTGTTCAAAGCCTCTATTGCCGAAGCCGCGGCGGGGAGCTGTCTCTCAAGGTCCTAGGTGCCTCAAGGGGCGGTAACCCTCGAACCTCCTGGTGGACACCGGTGGTCAGGGAAGCCATCCGACTGAAGAAGGAGGCCTTCAGGGATTTGTTATCCCGGGGGACTCCCGAGGCAGTTGCAAGGTACCGACAGGCCCGAAGGGCAGCAGCCTCAGCCGTGGCCGAGGCAAAGCAGCGGGTGTGGGAGAAGTTTGGAGAAGACATGGAAAAGGACTTTCGGGCGGCACCAAAGTTGTTCTGGAAAACTGTCCGACACCTCAGGAGGGGGAAGCAGGGAACCATCCAAGCTGTGTACAGTAAGGATGGGACGTTGTTGACCTCAACTGATGGAGTGTTAGGGCGTTGGAAGGAGCACTTTGAGGAACTCCTGAACCCGACAACTCCGCCCTCTATGTTAGAGGCAGAGCTGGAGTATGACGGGGGATCGACACCAATCTCCCGGGGGGAGGTCACTGAGGTCGTCAAACAACTTCACAGTGGCAAAGCCCCGGGGGTGGATGAGATCCGCCCAGAAATGCTGAAGGCTCTGGGTGTTGAGGGACTGTCATGGTTGACACGTCTCATCAACGTTGCGTGGAAGTCGTAAACAGTACCGAAGGAGTGGCAGATCGGGGTGGTGGTTCCCCTTTTTAAAAAGGGGGATCAGAGGGTGTGTGCCAATTACAGAGGCATCACACTACTCAGACTCCCCAGGAAAGTTTACTCAAAGGTACTCGAAAGGAGGGTCAGGCCGATTGTCGAACCTCAGATTGAGGAGGAACAATGCGGATTCCGTCCTGGTCGTGGAACAACGCATCAGCTTTTTACTCTCGCAAGGATCCTGGAGGGGGCCTGGGAGTACGCTTATCCAGTCTACATGTGTTTTGTAGACTTGGAGAAGGCGTATGACCGGGTTCCCAGGGAGTCACTGTGGGAGGTGCTGCGGGAGTATGGGGTGAGGGGGTCTCTACTCAGGGCCATCCAATCTCTGTACTCCCAAAGCGAGAGCTGTGTCCGGGTCCTCGGCAGTAAGTCGGACCCATTTCAGGTGAGGGCTGGCCTCCGCCAGGGCTGCGCTTTGTCACCAATCCTGTTTGTAATATACATGGATCGGATTTCGAGGCGTAGTCGTGGGGGAGGGGGTCTGCAGTTCGGTGGACTAAGGATTGCACCACTGCTTTTTGCAGATGATGTGGTTCTGATGGCTTCATCGGTCTGCGGCCTTCAGCACTCACTGGATCGGTTCGCAACCGAGTGTGAAGCGGCTGGGATGAGGATCAGCACCTCCAAATCTGAGGCCATGGTTCTAAGCAGGAAACCGATGGACTGTCCACTCCAAGTAGGGAATGAGTCCTTACCCCAAGTGAAGGAGTTCAAGTATCTCAGGGTCTTGTTCTCGAGTGAGGGAACAATGGAGCGTGAGATGGGTCGGAGAATCGGAGCAGCGGGAGCGGTACTGCAGTCGCTTTACCGCACCGTTGTGACGAAAAGGGAGCTGAGCCAGAAGGCAAAGCTCTCTCTCTACCGCGCCATTTTCGTTCCTACCCTCACCTATGGTCATGAAGGATGGGTCATGACCGAAAGAACGAGATCGCGGGTACAAGCGGCCGAGATGGGTTTTCTCCGCAGGGTAGCTGGTGTCTCCCTTAGGGATAAGGTGAGAAGTTCGGTCATCCGGGAGGGACTCGGAGTTGAACCGCTCCTCCTTCGCGTCGAAAGGAGCCAGTTGAGGTGGTTCGGGCACCTAGTTAGGATGCCACCTGGGCGCCTCCCTAGGGAGGTGTTCCAGGCACGTCCAGCTGGGAAGAGACCAAGGGGTAGACCTAGAACCAGATGGAGGGATTATATTTCTTCGCTGGCCTGGGAGCGCCTTGGGATCCCCCAGTCAGAGCTGGTTGATGTGGCCAGGGAAAATAAAGTTTGGGGCTCTCTGCTGGAACTGCTACCTCCGCGAGCCGACCACGGATAAGCGGGAGAAGATGGATGCATGGATGGATGGATTTGATTTTTCTCATGGCAGTTAGACTCTAGAGACAAACCAGGGTACTTTATTGTTATGTGTAATCTGTGTCTGTCCATTTGGTGTAGTATTTGATCCAATATTACATTTGGTTTATATATTAGTCACTTTCTTATGAAATGCCAGGTTTTAGGCCTTGATTTGAACATTCAAATCCTGAAAATAAAAAATCAACCAGATTAATGTTTATTTAATCCTGACTTGACTAGAGGTAAGTAAATCTGTATAGGAAGACGAGTTAAGGGATAGAGGAGAAAATGTTATGGTATAATTACAGAGCCTGTCCATTTATAAATTGAGGAAATCAATGTTAGTCTGTTAAACAAAGTTCGGCCATCTAATAATGTACTATCTAATATTAAAGATCAGAGGAAAAGAACAGAACGACAGAGGTAAATCCAGAATAACAAATAAAGAAGCAAAGAGATTGTAGAGCAGTGAGAAGGAAAAAAGCTTGGTGTGTCAATTCATTACATTGCCAGTATTTTTCGTTGTTGTGAAAAAAAAATCGCCCCCTCTGATTTTTTAACAGCCCCCTCAGTCATTTAATCCTGGAGCCAGGCCTGCGTGTACTCCTTTGAACATGTTTATATGATGAATAGGACTTTAAGAAAAATGTTACACTCAGACAAAAATCACAAAGTTGTAGCAGGCTACATACAATTAATTAGGACAATATATATTACCTTACACCGTCAGCAACTGTAAACTGCTTTGGCTTAGTGGAAATTAATACCATGTCACTCACTCTGCCTGGTTTCACACCCTATTAATTACAAAAAATAATTGTCAAATTAATTGAAAAGGTCGTTGATGCAACATACTAAATCAGCTCTTGCCACAAAAGAAATACTCATTAAACCGTGGATTGGTTGTGAACACATACTGTACTTACCATGCTTCTTGGCTTGTGCCATCGCTGCTCTGTTTCAGTGCAGCTGAGGACAGGGGGTACAGCAGCCAGGTTGAGTGTGGAGTAGTGTGCGGTCTGGAACAGCAGTGCAACATTGTGGTAGCAGAGTGCTGTTCCAGCTACACAGAAACACTTTGCCACTGCAATCTCCACAGGTGAACAGTTCTTAAAACAAAATGTCAGTCATTTTACATTTAGGACACTGCTTCAATACAACAAAGACAAATGAGAAAGCTGAGAGCAGGCTGATCAGGCAAGTAATAGGTGTGGGAAAAGGCTAAACCATGTCAGGTTGTCAGTCACATCACATACACAGAAGTTCTGCTATTTGGAATACTGTAATTTAAGGAAATTCAAACAGATACGCTTGTATAGCCTGTCTCAGCTCTCTCAATGTATTATCTTATATTATAACTACATAAAATAGTCTTAGTAGAACGTTGAACAGCTTAACATAGATGTAGGGTACAAAACCAGCACTTACCTAACACTGGCCAATACAAATAATTGGACCCTACATGTATTATACTAACCATTCAGTAAAGAACAGCAGCCGTCACAACCAGTTTCTGGGGTTTCCATGAAAGCAGAGATGGTTTTCAACCTCTCATTAAGAATCTTTGACGAAAGCTAAGTTTGGGTTTAGCTAATGTATTTATCATTTTACACGAGAGGGTTACAAAACTAAAATAAATCTGTAGCCCCTTCATGCTACACACACATAGCTAGCTGTTGATGTGAGCAAATGTATTGTCACTATGTAATCTGTTGCAACACGTCAGCTAGCTGGGCTTATTTGAATCCTAAATCACAGGTTACCTACTCTAGCCACATCAAAACCCCAGAACAGGAAACTGATTGAGGCTTTGAACTGATGAACACTTTTTATTTTCCTCCCTACTCTGAGATTGTGAGGCTTTTCATGCTTTCCCTTAGCAAAAAAATCTATGAAATCCTATAGAATCTTGTAGAAATCTATAGCATGTTATAGAACATAGTCATATTTGTAAGCCATGCTAAAGAATTCTATAGAATACTATCTCTAGATCATTCTGTAGAATACTATAAATTTGTACTTTTCTATAAACTTCTATAATTAAAACTATAACAATCTAAAGAATTCTATTGGACAGAACCGACTCATGACATATCTGTAGAAATCTATAGAAATATATAGAAATCTGTAGAAATCTATAGCATTCAAAGAAAACATGCATGAAATGTTCTCTCTGATGCAACCTATACTAAATTCTATAGAGTTCTATAGAATGATATACAACTTGTCTTTAAATTGGAATAGAGAAAATCATAGTAATCTACATCATTTTGTGGAACTGAGCTGCTTTGCAAAAGCTGTACGGATAGATCCCTTTGAAATCTTTACAACTTTATACTGGATTATGTGCCCAATTAAATTATGGAACCTATCTAAACAAGTTTCTATGATACACTATTCTATAGAATTCTATTGAGAAAAACAGTGATCCACACAATTTTATGAAACACATTTAATAATCTGTAGATTTTTTATATCATTCTACAGAACCAGAATTATACCAAATAAATACTATTCTATACAGCAGATATACCGGTAGTTGGCTATTATACCAAATGCTGGATATCCAATATTTGCACAATTTTGAACGGACTTAATTGTATCTTATATGGGGATATACAAACAAACAAAACAGTAGTCACTATTAATGCATGTATTACAATGAAAGGTTCATCCTGTACAATATCTAGAGTATTTGTATAAGAGTTATTTACAGTGAGAAAGACGGTAAACTGGAACTCATCAGTCTAAATACAAAATATATATATATCTAGTCCAGCTCAAACTTTGCGAGTTTGCACAAATACATCTTGTATGAATCTCAAATACAAATGAATAAGACATATTTTGTGACCTGAACCATTTGCATAACCATGTATTTTTTACCAGTTTTAAACAACTTCATATTACAATTGTCTTCAATTTGACACACCTAATCACAAACTTTATACAACTGTTCAAAGCTAGATGACACCTGTCAGGAATATGCCACAATATATAGACAATACCTGTACACAAAATTACCTATCGAGCTCAGAATTAATAAATTAGTGCTCCTACTATTATACCATACTATTGTGTATCCATGGAATGCCATCATACTCTTATTATAATCATACCATCATACTCTTTTATAATCATGACCATCCTGACTTAACATGCCCCAGCTCAACCCCATCCATGCTCCCAGACAGGGCAGGGCAACTGGTCCATACTATTTAATCCTACTTGATGTTCAAGACACATCTAGGGGACGTGTGTGGTATGTCTCACCACCTTGAGCAATTTCACATTGAAGTACTACTACAACTGTACAAATCACCATAAGCAATACACACTTCTTCTATTAACCTTAACAAAGAAAGAAATTCAAAGAATGCAAGCTTGTATGTTGTATGATTATGAGTGTTAGGACCCCATCACCCACAATAGGGGACAGGATATCGTGGTATGTACCCATGGATCATGGATTTGAAAAAAGATGCTATCTGACAGAGGAAAAGTTATTTCTGGGAAAGAAGGCAAAACTAATGTTCACCCAGTACAATATCTAGAGTATAACAGTTATTTACAGTGACAAAGACGTCAAACTGGAACTCATCAGTCTAAATACAAAATATATCTATATCGAGTCTAGCTCAAACTTCGGGAGTTTGCACAAATACATCCTGTCACCTACATTCATCATCACCCCTTTGTTTACAATCTTCGTGGCTGCATCTACATTCTACATTCTACACAAGAAAGTTCCAGCTTCATCAGGTATTTGTTCCATATATTCCTCTGCATACAGTGTCAGTTTTTGTCTGGCAAAGAAATATTGGAAAACTTGCATTTGCACTGCCTGAGTCCCGGAAAACAAAGCCAAAAGCTTTCCACAGGCATCCTCAAAAACAAATGCTGAGTACGACCAAAGTGGACCCCAGTGCCACACACTATTGGCCAGATGTGTCAGTGTGTGTATGTTGTACGACATATTTTGTACTCCATACAATTCTTGTATCATGGTGACAAACTTCCCCAGACACAGTTCCGCCATATTGATATCCTCTGGAGACACAAGAGGAGCCATGAGCACATTTATGGCATGCGCAAGCAATAGCCAGTGAAGGAAGTAGGCCCTTGGTAAGACGTCTTTCAGGACAATTGGCGAGTAACAGAGGAGAAACGATCTCCATTCTGACGCCTTCCAGAATTGGCGTTCATTCAATGAACTCGGAGTCCTTGTAATATCTGATGGCGGCTTCAACTTTGTGAGTGCTGTCGATATGCTCAAGCTGCTGTCGCTTCAAATGAAATGGCTGGTCGTTATTGGCTCCATCCAACCACAGCTCGGTAATCTGTCTGACCACCCCAAGGCAAACAGAATGCATATATTCTGGCACAAAGCCTTTGATGATGTCAAACTTGGGAAGCAACAGTAAAGGGCTTGCACCTTTTACTCCTCTCTCAGAGTCCCTGTTTGTTGTTCCAACAATGTTGGCATATTCAACTGTGCTATCATGTGTGCGCAATCTTGGAATATCTCCTTTCTGTGGATAGACATGGACTGATCCTCTTCCCTTTTCCACTCGTGTTCCCTCATGCTCACAGAAGCCACAGCAAGCCATTGAATTGCTTGAAAGATTGCAACATGGCCCTGGCCACGGCATCACAGACAGATACTACTGCGGCACACTTACCGAGGTGTCGTATGCCACCTTTGTCCTCCCAGACAAAACCATTTTCATGCAGGTGATTCATTTCATCAACAAATGGCTTAAGATAGGTGTCCATCCATGGTTCGGATTTTCCAAACCATAAGGTGTGAAGCATAACATTCTTTTAACTCAACTCAAACAGCAATTCATTAATCATACACTGTATTGGCCAAATGCTCTTATTTGATGATCTGAATACAGGTGCCCATTCACAGCTCCATGTCAATGTCAAATTGTCTTTGTTTCTTACCCAGTCTCCTAACTCTCTATAACAACTTCCCTCTTTACCATCACTCATACATTGCCTCTGGTCTCCTGCAAGAGCATCTTGTATCTCTTCTCTCTGCATTATGTCAGTTAACTGTTTGGAGAGGGGAAAAAACTTTCCTTGGCAAGCAAAGCTTCTTTGGTAAATGCCTGTTCGCATTCAGCACATTGTCCCGTTATATTTATTCCTAGATAGGCTTGACAATCAGGACAGTAGAAATTTTGCTCTGCAAAATCAGACATTCTGAAAAATGATTTGTCCAAAAAGTACTTTGTTGCAGACACACAGCCAGGAATAGCTACATTTAACAAATTCAGCAGATCTGACAGTCCATATCCAATAAGTCCATGTCGAAGGACATACCCAATGGCAAGCAGGACAAGGGTTCCTTTTGTGGTTTCTGCCTCGTCATAAATAGGCCTGTCCATCTCCAAACCATCAAAGTCACGAGGAGCATCCTATAAAAGAAAGAAAAAAAAACATTATAATACTAGCAATATACGTCAAAGTGAAGCGCATATACGTGCGGAATACATGTACATGTGCTTCTGTGTCAAAGATACTTGGTACATAAATTATACTGCCATAATTTGTTAACAGTCTTCGAGTGAGGACAGTGGGATGGATAGTGATTGAGAAGATGAGAGGGTGGAAATGTGGCTCCACCAGTGTTGGGTGTAACGCGTTACAAAAGTAACATCGTTACAGTAATATATTACTTTTTGCTGTAACGAAGTAATGTGATGCATTACTAATGAAATGTGGGTAATATATTACCCGTTACAATGCTCAGTAACGCAGTTACAACACATTTTAACCCGAAATTAAATGGTGTTTTGTTTTTTAAGAATGTACTAACATAGCGAGACATTCCGACACCGGACAAATTATGCGGGTAGATTAGTAAACCTGGTGTTTACCCTTCAGGCTTCGCGTCGAGATCTTCGGGGAAGTTGAACGTTATGCAACCATTCAAAAAAGAGAACGTAGCCAAAAATACTAACAACAAATTGTGTCAGGTGCGCGTGACCTGCTCCGCTGCGTGTGCATCATTTCCAAAGTGCTTCCACAGCAGTGACACACATCTGATCTGTGGATAATCATTTATACGAAAATGGTTAAAGCAACCATCACTAAACGCCAGCAACACTACATCTACTGCAGACAGTAGCAACAGGTCAGATGCGGACATCACGTTACCCTCCGTTGTGGACACTAGCTTACTCCCGCCTGACTCGCCGGCTCCGGAGCAGCAGTCTTCGTCGCCCGAAACTACGCCGCCCCTCTGCGGCCCGCAGGTGCCAGGTATATCTAAACAACTACCCGCCTGTACAGTGGGGTAAGGCGGTCATTTTGCAGCTTGTGGTATAAAAATAGACAATGGCTAGAATATTCATGTGAAAATAGTACCATATTCTGACATGCCTGGAGAAATGTTGGGTCAAAAATAATGCATACAATAGCACAGATGCCTTCACCACGAATGGCTACAAAAATATCTCATATCCCAAGCTTATTATAAACGAGCTGATGTTGCAGCTGAAATGTTCTCCAGGTCACAAAGTCAACCTCACATGATGATGTGATACCAGTTTTCAAGCACAGTAAATATTCTCTTCCCAGCGTATATGATGGGACCAAGGTGATGAGGCTACATGGTTTTAATAATAATTGCCTTTCAATGTTTGCCATTTCAAACCATGAGCATGGTTTAAATAATATTTGCCTTGATTTACAATATGTTAACCTTCATTATAGTCCTTGACAGCGGTCTGTACTGCTGTATTAACAACGTGTCACATGTTAAGAATTTACAATCAGAATCGAGTATTCAACTAAGCCGTGTAATACAAGTTGTTAGTAGCCTTAAGGGCCTACACAGTTGTTAAGCTATAGGCCTACCACATTGCCCTTCACTGGATGCATAATGAGCTGCACTAAACTACATTTTAGCATTTAAAATACCTAGCTATTCTTTTGCGGTTATTTTGGTGAAAGTAACTAAAAAGTAACTAAAGTAGTGTAACTCATTACATTTCAGAGACAGTAATATTGTAATGTAACTTATTACTTTCAAAAGAGAGTAATAAGTAATATGTAATATATTACATTTTGGAAGTAACTTGCCCAACACTGGGCTCCACCAATATGACAGGTGGCCACACATTTTGTGATGAATAGGCCTAAATAAATAACGCAAATGTATGTTATTGTTTTAAAAAAAGAAAACATATTTAATCATTTATAAATGCCAGCACAATCTGGGCTTCTAGATTTTTTCACCTGGGCTCCTAACATTTTCACTGTATTATTATAGTGTAAATTGTTCATAACACCCAATTATATATGGAGTGGATTTTTGGACTTCTTTGAATCAAACAGATAGCAAGTTTAGCACAGGAATTATCAGCTATCATGATAGGATTATAGGCAGTGGCGGCTGGTGGAAAATATTTAATAATAACAACATAATAACATTGCGTGTGTGTTTGTGTGCGTGTGTGTGTGTGTGTGTGTGTGTGTGTGTGTGTGTGTGTGTGTGTGTGTGTGTGTGTGTGTGTGTTCAACTCAAAGTCTGAGAGGGTGAGGAAGATGAAAACTGAAAAAGAATCGACAACTCGACCCTCTGATCACTCCTTTCCTGTAAAATACAGGTCCAGCCCACACATGCTCCATGGTGCTACAGGCATTGCAGTTATAACTACAATAAGCATGTAAATGTTAATCTACAGCTCCGGCGATCCACTAGCACCGGAGTCTACACCTGCAGACAACTACTGTAGTGTCACCTTGGATACGAGTCTAAACAACTCACTGACACACAGGGGGCCATGAAAGGAGCGTCCACGTCGCGGCCCTGGGAGTATTGACGAGATCGACAAGATCGACAAGATCAACTAGATCGACTAGATACTGCTAATCCTATCACCACTACAAGCAACAGTTACAAGCTACAAAACCGCCACAAGCTACGCTACAAGCCACAAGCTACGCTAGCCGCAAGCTAGTCTGCACAAGCTACGCTACAAGCTACGCTGAAAGCTGTAAGTAAGCCACAGAACACCAAGAGAAAACATCATGCCTGGAGATAGACACAAAGGTTGATGTCGTAAACGAGGGACCCCCTCAAGACCGGCATTGACAGTCATATCTGTGAACATTGAAGGGTTCTCCTCTGCAAAACAAACCATCTTAGCCAACCTATGCAGCAAGCAACACTGTGACGTCCTCTGCTTGCAAGAGACGCACAGAGGGAGTGAAAACAATCGCCCCACCGTACCAGGAATGGTCCTGGCCATTGAGCAACCTCACCGGCAGTACGGCAGTGCTATATTTGTAAAAACAGGCTCAGCTATAGAAGATACAGATATGTCAGATGGCCATAATATTGAAGTCCTAACTGTTGAGCTAAGCAGTGTTGTAGTAACATCTGTCTACAAACCACCACCTGTAGACTTTGTATTTGCCCAGCCAATCCCCAAAATACACGGCAAACCACAGATCGTTATTGGTGACTTCAACCGGCACAGTATCCAGTGGGGCTACCCTGAAATGAACAAGGATGGAGAAGCAGTAGAGGACTGGATGGATACTAACCAACTAAGTCTGATCCATGACCCCAAGCTACCACACTCGTTTTTCAGTGCTCGCTGGAAACGTGGCTACAACCCAGATCTCACCATGGTCACAAGTAACATCGCAGGACTGTGTAAAAAGAAGGTGCTGGACCCTATTCCATCAAGCCAACACCGTCCCATTGGGATCCTAATCAATGCGTGCCCTTTAAAAGGCGCTTCAACTACAAGAAAGCAGACTGGAAAGGTTTCACCAACGAGCTGGAAGAAAAGATCACAAACATAATACCAGTTAGCAAGAACTACGACCAATTTACTAACCTGGTGCTGAAAACTGCTCGGAAACATATCCCACGAGGATGTAGAGTTGAAAATATGCCGGGACTTTCAAAGGACTGTGCAGGACTCTATAACAACTACGTCAGCATGTTTGAAGCAGATCCCTTCTCAGATGAAACAACTACCCAAGGCGAGAAGGTGATGGAAAGCATTGCCCAAGAGCGAAGCAAGACCTGGAATGCTCTTATAGAGTCCACAGACATGTCAAAAAACAGCAAGAAAGCATGGGCACTTATTCACAAGCTACGAGGTGACCCTAAAGCAGCTCCTCAGCACCCAAAAGTCACGGCCAACCAAGTTGCCAACCAATTGCTCGAAAATGGAAAGAGTAGAAAGAGAGGGAAAAAGACCAAGCTGAACCGCAAGAAATACATCGAGGACCCTGCTTTTACAAGACAGCTCACTATGGAAGAGCTGGAAGGGGGAATCTCTATCCTCAAACCAGGAAAGGCAATTGGACTGGATAATATCGCAACGGAACAGATCAAGCACTTCGGTCACAAGGCAAAGACGTGGCTCCTACAGCTCTACAATGAGTGCTTAACAACACACAAGCTCCCTAACATCTGGAAGAAAGCCCACATTACAGCACTGCTGAAACCTGGGAAAGATCCATCCGCTCCCAAGAACTTCAGACCAATCTCACTTTTGAGCCACACCTACAAACTCTTTGAATGTCTGATCCTCAATAGAATTGGTGCCTTTGTTGACAAACACCTCATCCCTGAACAAGCAGGTTTCCGCCCTGACAAGTCGACAACTAGCCAAGTACTCAACCTCACCCAGTACATCGAAGACGGATATGAGGAAGGGATGGTAACTGGTGCGGTGTTTGTCGACCTCTCAGCTGCCTATGACACAGTCAACCACAGACGTATCCTCAGTAAGATCCTGGAGACCACAAAAGACACCCGCCTGACAGAGCCGATTGAAAGTATGCTTGAAAATAGGCACTTCTTCGTTGAGCTAGGAGGAAAGAAAAGCAGGTGGCGAAGACTCAGGAATGGCCTCCCACAGGGAAGTGTGCTTGCACCGCTTCTCTTTAACATCTACACCAACGACCAACCAAAAAGTGTAGACACCCGCCGCTTCATCTATGCAGACGATCTTGGTATAGGTGCACAAGCCACTGATTTCAAAACTGTGGAAGACAGACTCTCTAACGCTCTGGCAGAGCTAACACCTTATTATGAAGAGAACCACCTACGTGCAAACCCATCTAAGACACAGGTGTGTGCCTTCCACCTGAGAAACCGTGAAGCCAAGCGCCAACTGAAGGTCAGCTGGTCAGGAACCTCCCTTGAACACTGTGAGCACCCAGTCTACCTAGGGGTAACCCTGGACAGATGCCTCTCTTTTAAGACCCACACTGAAAAGACCAAGTGCAAAGTGAGTGCGAGGAATAACATCATCCGCAAGCTCACCGGCACGATCTGGGGTGCAAACCCACAGACTCTGAAGTCAACCGCACTAGCCTTCTGCTACTCAGCTGCCGAGTTTGCCTGCCCAGTATGGGAACGAGCTGCCCATGCCAAGAAGCTGGATCCCGCACTCAATGCTAGCTGCCGCATTATCACAGGCTGCCTGAAATCAACACCTACAGACCGTCTGTACATCCTGGCAGGCATAGCCCCACCAGAGATACGACGAAATGCAGCAAGCAAGAAAGAGCGCCAACAACAGTCTACTGACCAAAGACATCCTCTCTTTGGCCATGTGCCAGCCAAAAGCCACCTTAAATCCAGGAAAAGTTTCCTGAAGAGCGTCCCACCCCTCGGAACACTGAGCACAAGCAGTGAAAGAGTCACTCGGTGGGAAGAAAGACTTGACAACCTCCCATCAGCAACAACAATGGAGCTTAAGGCGAGCGAGGCACTGCCCCCTGGAGCAGACACCAACTACGCAGTGTGGAAATGCCTAAACAGAATAAGATCTGGTGTTGGACGTGCAAAAGCCACTCTCGCCAAATGGGCATACCTAAATGACGGGGACGTTGTGTGTGACTGCGGCATTGAACCACAAACCATGCAACACCTCCTGATATGCCCCCTGCTGGAGCAACCCTGCACAACATCGGACTTGGCAGAGTTTAATGAGAAGGGACAGCAATGTGTTCAGCTGTGGCTGAACCACATCTAACCAAGCCCTGTAACTGACTGCCTTGTGGACACGATAAGAAGAAGACTGACACACAGGCCAGGGCGCTGAAAGGGCGCCCTTTGAGCATCAGATCTGACGACGCTGATTGGCTGAAATTATGTTTCGGCGGCATAGTTTACAGATAGCAACAGTCAGCTTGTTGGCTGCAGCTGCTCTGGCTGAGGGCTCCTTTCTACCGCCCGGACGAGAGAGGGTAATGATACACGCTGCGGCCAGGCAGGAAACATGTGACTTATCAGTAACTTTAGACATCGTAAAACAATTAAAAAATATATTTTATCGTAGATTATACATTTTACTGATACCAACTATATAATATTTACCTTGTTCTTTAAAAATAAAAATAAAAAATATATATTTTTGGGAATATATATATATATATTTTTTTAATTTTTAATGACAATCAAACATGTTGGAAGAGGGGGGGCGGCCGCCACTGATTATAAGAATGGCAGTAAATGTTCCATTAAGATATTTTCGTCCAGGTCTGACACGTAAATATCAAAATATGCCATAAACAGGTTTCTGTTATTTTCTGCCCTTCCTGTCAGAAATACCTTTCTGTCATGTACTTTCATCAAGTAAAAGTCCAATAACATGTAAATAATGTTTGTAACCATCAGGTACCAAGTATCAACAAGTACTAACAGGTCTGTATTCAAGCACTGTACACGTTCAAGCACTTGGAGGTATTGGAGCCAACCCTGGTTTCAAGTGGGTTTTTTACCACTGTCTTTGTTATCTTGTCTTTTTTGTTGTGTATTATTACTGCCTATTGACTATACGGCCTGTTAAAAATATATGCTTAATACATGTAGAAAACATTACTCACTCTATTGTCTCCAACAGGACCAATCCCTTGTTCATTCTCAGCAAAATCTGGCTGCTGATCCACTGCATTTAAATATGAGTCAACATTGGCCTCTTCTCTGTATTCAATGGTATGAGAAACAGGTGTATCGCTGTATGCACATGCAGCATCACAGCTGTCAGATGATCCACCTGATATGTCACAAGGGCTCACTGATTCACTCGAGATATCACATTGCCCAGCGCCTTCTGCAGAGCTGCTACCTTTGTCGGGTGATCCTGGGACTGCCTCACACGCGGCATGTTCCGGAATTTTGTGACAGTTGCCCTCTGATGAGCTGGCATGAGCCCCGGGTCCTGAATGCAGCCTCTGTCCATGGGCACCACGATGTGTTGCACTTTCAGATTGTGACAACTCGTCATCAGATTCAGGGCCAACATCTAGCCCTATCGGTTGCTCACGGCGGCAAACTAAAATATACAAATTAGCATTAAATTATGGTTGGTAAAGGAACAATGGCAAATGATTTTTGTACATTTCCTTATCTGAGGAAGGTTTTTAACTAGTCATTCTTGCCTGTTGCACCCCCCTTCCTCCCACGACACAAGTCACGAGCAACACTGCAACAGGGTGGTTTGATTCAAATAATTTGATAAGTCTGAATTGTATAGTTGTTGATAAGAATATAATTTGGTACTTATAACAATAACTCATTTAGTTGTTATGTAACACAACTTTGATTTAAAATAAATGTTATTAAATAAAATAATCCATTTTGTTTTAAATTCTAAATCCAGTTTTTTTCATCAACCATTGTAATTTTTATCCAGCCACCCAACTCCCAGTTATGCAGTATGCATGCTGGTCCTGCCCAAAGTCTCACTGGAGCCTGGTATAGATTAAAAATAATGTCCTATCTTCTGGCTGTCTGTGAATGAATTATATTATTACCCACCTTTCTTTTGCCATGGTGATTTTCTGTATCGTGCTGTCGACTCTGGTATTTGTAACGAGTCATCTGTTAGATACTGTTTACAGCGCTTCTTTGTCGGGTTCTTCGGCACATCCATGGTCTACATCTAAGGTGCAAAGAAACAATAAAATAAATTCAAATCATGACATTGTAGCATTTTTGGCAACCGACTCTTAATCTGCATAATAAGTTATCTACTATGACCACCCTTTTGACATATCATAAACATGTATTATGCTATCAAGTATTTATAAATTAATTCTGTCTGTCAAAAATGGTTTGAGTTGTCAAATTTATAAATGAAATATTTTGGTTCAATTGATAAATCAAATGTTTGCCAATTTCACCCGATTATATTTCTTATCATTGTTATATTTCTTATGACTAAAGCATTATTGTGTAACTACAGGGGAGGATACAGGAATTTGGAAGGGAGGGGGGACAACAATTTTACAGATGAGATCAAAGGCGGATAGCTGCAAGCAAAAAGGAGCCTGGGGTCAGGTCAGGGCTTTTTTGGATGATCCATAATGCATTCTAACTTCGAAGGCTCTCCTGTCCCTTTCCCACGTTGGGGATCTACCAGGGCTAGAAATTAACTTTTTTGGGCTGGTTAAGTGGTAGCAAACTTGTTCTACCTGAATAAAGATCGAGTATCGGCGCGATCGCAATATATTGCGGACGGTAATCGTGTTTTATTCATCTTTATCTGACCACCTGCAGTTTTCTATGTGGTGAAGTAGGTGCTGCTTTCAAGCTTGAAATGGAGATCCCCAAACATGTCTTTTTTTAACCGAATGCAAACATGTAGACAACAAATCCACACCACACTATTCAAGATGATGCAAGAAACATATATGTTACGAATTTATAAACATAATTATTTTGAATTGTGGTAACGTTCATGCATGGGGTGTCAAAAACTGGATGCTATCGAGCTATTGATAATACAAGCACTGAGTGACAAGTGTTCCATATATTGTGAACAGGATCAAGAAAATAACGTTTACCGTGGCCGTGTTCACAAGCGTGTATGGATGATGATGCCGAATTGAGCATTTGGCGGGCGAGGTACGGATTATCCAATGAGCAAATAGCTCTTAATAATAATAATAATAATGCATTACATTTTTTATTAGAACGCTTTTACAGGTGCTCAAAGCGCTTTACAATTACAAATTACACATATCAGACATGTAAGAGTCATTACTGTGGACATTACCCACAGGAGAAAATGCGGGTAAAGTGTCCCGCATTTGCCCAAGGACACAACGGCCTGACGCAGTGGCGGCCGAGGCGGGATTTGAACTGGAGTTCACCAACGCCCCTTGATCTGATGACCAACGCTCTAACCACTGCTAACCACTGCGCCAAAACCGCCCCAGCTCTTATCCAATATCCGGCGGAAGTGGATCGGGACTTATCCTAAATGTGATTGGACAATCCGAAACCTCGTACCCAGAGTTCAATGCAGTATATTAGCGGGATTTTTGATCGCTGGAGAAGATATATTCATTCTGAAGTTGAACGCATTATCACTGATTATTGTATTTTATGTTGTATCAGCTTTACCAAGATTCAAGAACTAGTTGTGGAATAGATGGCAAAGAAAATGGGTTTCGCTCTCTTTGACTTTTTTAATGAGAATGCGGTTGACATCGGCAAGGTGTCGTGGATCCAAGAGCCTTCGTCTTTGACAATGGAATCCGTGTCGGTGAATGAAACGGTTGTTAAAGTGGCGTGGCCCAAAGGCGGAGTGGAGGGGAGCGATACCCAATTGTCGCTGGCTAAGGTGGTCAAGTTTGCAGGTAAGCAGAATCCACACAATAAATATATATCTATCTATAGATATTTTACTAGAGCTAGGTCTAAATAATGTATCCTCACTCATAGCTTCGTTTTTATGAAATAATATTGGAAATAGTATATGAGCTTTATAATATCGGAAATTACTCACACTTTTGAGATCAATCTGAGTTTGCTCTGAATGTCCCACATGTCTTGCGTGTCTGGAAAAAGTTATTTGGCATTTTTAGGGGGGGGGGGGGGCACTTGTTTTGCCAAATAACTTTTGCTAATTCCAAAAAATCTAATTAGTGTGTGGTCCGACTGCTGCATTACACAAATAAGCAGTCAACAAGTAATATTGAAGTATTGTGCAAGAATTTACCTACATGTAACTGTCTTAATTGACTTAAGACTAAACAAATTAGGCACCACAATAGAATAGAATGGACTATAGATCTAGTAGACTATAATCCTATAAACCTTGCTATAGATGAGGCTGCATGTGTAGTATACGGGGAATAGAGTAAATTGTCCAGTAAATTTTGTAGTAATTTATAATTATAAGAAACAAATGTTGGACAAAAACTGTGTGTGCTAGCTGGTGAGAAACATTGATATCTTTAAGTCCCAGTTAGACTGCAATGTCTATATTCTCAGACTACCGGCATCGATGTGTACATATATAGCCACTCCTGTATATATTATATTATTATTGTTCTTTTCAGCTCAACGTAAGCATCTTCTGCGGCACAGGGACGAGTTTGTGCGGTTAGGCAGTGCAGAGCCGCAGTCACCGGAACTGGGCCGAGGGAAGAGAGAACCGAAGAGGAAGCTTCTCTCGGACATCGAAGACCATGATGTAATTTAATTTGTTTAAATTTCTCCATTTTAGATTTGGTGGTTTGTGTTTGTCTGCATCATACTGTCAGTCATATGCAGTATATGGCAGTTTAATAAACGTGTTTATATATAATTTATAAAAGCATCCTAGTTTTAGGAGTGATGGTTACTGCCATGGTGGCTGGGTTTCATCTAACGTACCATGCATATATGCTGGCCTGTTTAATTAAATTGTGGAAGTGAGATACAGTTAATATAGTGTCTAGCTTTTGAGGAAATCAGTTAATCCATAGCAACATTTCACCATATTACATTATATTCACCATTTATAACTTATATTCATCAGCCATGACAAGTTGCATATATATAAGGCAATACATTTATTTCTATGTTATAGGAAGAACCATTCCTTTCCAAACCACCTTCAAATGCTGCCAAGAAGAAGAAGACAATGAGCAGCATGACATCATTGGTATAGGCTAGTTGCACAAGATGGCGTCTATCGACTTCCGGCGGCTGGGTGTGAGCCCGAGTACTTCCGGTCTTCGCCATCACTCACTGTACGGAGGCTCAGTCATTGGTACACATTTATTTATAAAGCTATGTTGGGCAAACTCCCGTATTACATCTGTTCACTGATAAAGCAGAAAGTTGCAAGCAGCTATTGTCTGAGATCGCATGATGTAGTCTTGTTAGATGTGCCAAGAGTAAGGACTGTCTTAGGTAAAACAGCTTTTATGTGCGCAGTTCCACTTGCTTGGAACAGTCTACAGCTACAATTGAAATTGAGCAATTTTATTTCTCTGAATGTTTTTAAAGCACATCTAAGTGAAATGCTTTCTGAAACTATGGGTATTTGTAAATGTTGATAAGTATGTAAATATGTTGTATGATATCCTCTATTGTTTGTTTTTATGTTGTTTTATGTTTCATGTGGAACTTAAATTGCTGCAGGTCTCCCTTGTAAAAGAGATCTATGATCTCAAGGGTCCAATCTGAATAAATAAAGGTTTGAAATGAAATGAAACATTAGTGTACCACACAGAGGTCGCGTTAACCGAATATATTCCGTCTATGACGGATTTTTTTTAACAATAACGGAAAAATCTGAAAGCAGTCCGTCATTTTGACGGATTAGAACAAACACAGAACAGCGCCAACGTTTCCCCGCAGCAGAGCTGCGGTGTTATGCCGTTATGTCGTTTCTGGACCTAATTTTGCCGTACAAATCATTGAAATGTCTGGGAGTTTTTGCTTTACGCTGTTGCGTGCTCCCGCGAGGTGCAGTGGGCATGCATAAACCGTTGTTGTGCCAAATTATGCACTCCTGTCGTGAAATGCACCCCTTGTCACGAGAACGCGCATTTTAAAATGATACGTTTACACCTTAAAACGATGCTTAAAACGAAAAGTAAACGTCCATTTTTCGGTCGGAAACAAACACTCATGTTGAATTTGACTGGGATGGTCGACTTGACATCCGTAACATTTCTCCTTTCTGTACAGATGTAGGAACCTGTCCAGCAGATGAACCACTACAGCTTTTACCGTATTCAGGAACGAAGCCGTCCTAGCACCTTCTGCAGCATCACCCTCTGGAGCATAAGGAAAGCATGGCGATTCAATGCCTGCTACCGGGGAGTGTGAAGAAGCTGTTGATTCCCCTGGAGACACGGATGGAGTAGATGGAGGTTGATCCATATCCAGCCAACCAGTAACATCAATGGCAGCAACACCATAGTCGATATAGGGTTTCCAGATTGTTGGAGATGATGGGGGTCCTCCAGGCGTTTGTTCCAGGCTGCAACTCGCGGTTAGAGACTTGTTTTTTCTCAGATCCATGGTTAGTGTTCAGTGAATGTCTTTGAGCGGTCCTTACTTTTAAATGATCTGGGGAGGGGGGTGGGACTTGTTATGCTGAGTGGGAGGAGGAGTCATCTGCATAGGTGAGAGTCTTTTTCACCAGTATAATGTCCATCGATGTCTGACTCTGTTTAAAAAGTTCTTTAAGCTTTGTAGATTTCTCATCAATCATTTTCAGCCAAGCAGTCAGAGGCACCCGCAAGGATGTTTGAAAAACCCCGCTTGTAGAGTTGAAATACTCCAAAACAAAATCATCAGAGGGGTCCTTCCCCTGCGTCAGCAAACGGCTTGCGCGGTAATACCATCGCCCAGATGGTCCGCTTTTAGTTTCCCAGACGGTGCTTGTCAGGACTCTTTTCACTTCTGGCGGCGGGGGGATATTTCCTTCTTCTTCCTCCACATTGAGGGGTAACGGTGAAAACTCTTCTTTGATCTCGCTTTTTGTTTGCGTTTCTTTGCTTTTTGTTGCAAATATCTTGTACACCGCTGGTTTCACAGTATTTTCTTGATGCACTACTTCTTCCGATACAATGGTTGCGTGGAGATCTCTGGAAGACACCAGAGTTAACACAGCCCAATCTGTTGAGGTCAACGTCGCTTTAACACTGTGGGGTCCATACGTTTCTCCATTCTTCAGATTGTAGAAATGCAGTTCATTCGCCATATAGTTGAATACGTACCCCCAAACATGTTCATTTTCCAGAAACCATTTCTCTTCAAGATCTTCGACCGGAGGTGTTTGAACCCGGCACAGATACTGCATCCGTTTCTTGATTGGCGCTCCGGACGGATGGCGGTAAGTTGTCACAGGCGTCTCGCTGATTAAACCCATATCGAGGCGTCTCTTGGCCATTTTTTCTTTTTGGAAAGATGACTTGATGATTGGAAATGACTGGCTTTTTATCTGCACAGGGTTCTTTTTTTTTAATCTCACTCCACCCCCTCGGTCTTCTGACATCATATAATTGGGGCGGACCCTTCTGTCACTTTTATGCATACTAATGTGATGGAAGCGGCATTTTGTTTTAATAGACTTGGGGGCGGGCCCATCTGTCACTTTTTATGCATACTAATGTGATTGAAATTTTTTTTATTATACACCATAAGGCGCAACAGTGGGGGCTTTTCACACCTGTGAATACACATCACCCCCCTCCTATCAACGGATCTCACACCTACTTGGGATATCACACTACTTGGGATCTCACACCTCGAACAAAGGGAGGCGGGACTTAGCTCATTTGCATAATGGGGGAGGTGTGACCTGTCACTTTTTATGCATACTAATGAGACGAAAGCGGGATGAATAATACTACTAACGTAATTTGCGTAGTTTACAGCTGTTACGGTCGGTGAAGCAAGCAGGACCCAAATGCAGATTACATTGATTTTGTCTTTATTTCAAGGATAAAATAATGACTTGGACAAAACTAGGGCCACCAGGATGGGTGGAGGGGGTCTGGAGGACGGGTTTTGGGCTGACAGCCCAGGAGCACAGCGGAGGACCCGGAAGGGATCTCGGGCGGACGGCCCGGGGGTAAGGCAGTGTCCATGTTGGGGCGAAGGCCACAGCGGGCAAACTCAGGGGGCCGAGCATGAGGGCGAAGGCAGCGGCAGGAAGAGTTAGGGGGCCCGAGGGGGAAGACCGCGGCACTCAGGGGGCCGGGCTCGAGGGCGAAGGCCACGGCTCTCAGGGCGCCGGGCTCGAGGGCGAAGACCACGGCTCTCAGGGGGCCGGGCTCGAGGGCGAGGCCTCCAACAGAACAGGACAAGGGGTTGGCAGGACCCCCGGCAGAAGAGTTGTCGGCGGAACCCCCAGAGGAACAGGACTTAGGATTGGCAGGACCCCCGGCAGGAGAGTAGTCGGCGGGACCTCCAAAGGGACTGGACATGGAGCTGGCAGGACCCCCAGCGGAACCTCCAACGGCACAGGACATAGGGTTGGCAGGACCCCCGGCAGAAGAGTAGTCGGCGGGACCCCCAACGGGACAGGACATAGGGTTGGCAGGACCCCCGGCAGGAGAGTAGTCGGCGGAACCTCCAACGGCACAGGACATCGGGTTGGCAGGACCCCCGGCAGAAGAGTAGTCGGCGGGACCCCCAACGGGACAGGACATGGGATTGGCAGGACCCTCGGCAGGAGAGTAGTCGGCGGGACCCCCAACAGGACAGGACATGGGATTGGCAGGACCCCCGGCAGGAGAGTAGTCGGCGGTACCTCCAACGGGACTGGACATGGAGCTGGCAGGACCCCCAGCGGAACCTCCAACGGAACAGGACATAGGATTGGCAGGACCCCCGGCAGGAGAGTAGTCGGCGGGACCCCCAACGGGACAGGACATAGGATTAGCAGGACCCCCTGCAGGAGAGTAGTCGGCAGGACCCCCAAAGGGACAGAACACAGGATTGGCAGGACCCCCGTCAGGACCTCCAACGGCACGGGACATAGGGTTGGCAGGACCCCGGCAGAGGAGCAGTCGGCGGGACCCCCAACGGGACAGGACATAGGGTTGGCAGGACCCCCGGCAGAAGAGTAGTCGGCGGGACCCCCAACGGGACAGGACATGGAGTTGGCAGGACCCCCAGCGGGACCTCCAATGGCACTTCAGTAGGGACTTGAGTTGGGACTTGAGTAGGAACTTGAGTAGGGACTGGAGAGGGAACTCGAGAGGGAACTTGAGAGGGGACTCGAGAGGGGACTTGAGAGGGGGCCTGAGAGAGGACTGGAGAGGGGACTTGAGAGGGAACTCGAGAGGTGACTTGAGAGGGAACTCGAGAGATGACTTGAGAGGGAACTCGAGAGGGAACTCGAGAGGGAACTCGAGAGGGGACTCGAGAGAGGGCTTGAGAGAGGACTTGAGAGGGAACTCGAGAGGTGACTTGAGAGGGAACTCGAGAGGAGACTTGAGAGGTGACTTGAGAGGGGACTTGAGAGGAAACAGGAGAGGGAACTCGACAGGGAACTTGAGAGGGAACTTGAGATGGGACTAGAGTTGGGAGTTGAGAAGGGACTAGAGAAGGGACTAAAGGAGGGACTGGAGAAGGGACTAGAGATGGGACTAGAGAAGGGACTAGGGAAGTGACTAGAGGAGGGACTTGAGAAAGGACTTGAGAAAGGAATTGAGCAGGGACTCGAGAAGGGACTAGAGAAGGGACTTGAGATGGGACTAGAGTTGGTACTTGAGAAGTGACTAGAGAAGTGACTAGAGGTGGGACTGGAGAAGGGACTAGAGAAGGGACTAGAGAAGGGACTAGAGAAGTGACCTGAGGAGGGACTAGGGAAGGGACTAGAGAAGGGACTAGGAGGGACTTGGGAAGGGACTAGAGGAGGGACTAGAGAGTGGACTCGAGAAGAGACTAGAGAGGGGACCAGAGAAGGGACTAGAGAAGGGACTTGAGTTAGGTCTCGAGAAGAGTCTAGAGAAGGGACCAGAGATGGGACTAGAGATGGGACTATGGCAGCTGGGGCCAGAGCTGGGTCTGGAACCATTGCCGCTGGGGCCGGAACTGGGGCCGGGACCATGGCTGCTGGGGCCAGAACTGGTTCTGGAACCATGGCTGCTAGGGCCAGAACTGGGTCTGGAACCAGGGCTGCTGGGGCAAGAACTGGGTCTGGAACCAGGGCTGCTGGGGCCAGAACTGGTTCCGGAACCATGGCTGCTGGGGCCAGAACTGGGTCTGGAACCATGGCTGCTGGGGCCGGAACCATGGCTGCTGGGGCCGGAACTGGGGCCGGAACCATGGCTGCTGGGGCCAGAACTTGGGCCGGAACCATGGCTCTTGGGGCTCGGGCTGCTAGCCTGGCCTCGCGACTCCTTCTTTTAGGAGCCGTTTGGAGGCTTCATGGACCTCCAAAAGCCAGACGAGTTCCAGAGAACGGTTCCTGGACAGGAGCAGGAGCTGGGGCAGAAGCAAGGGTTAACTCCAAACGGACCACACCGATGCGTGTGGTGTCATAAAGGGAATTGGGAGGCAGAGAGCTAGCATGCCTGAGGCTAGCAGGCATGGGATAACACACCGAGAGGAACTACAAAATCCAGCCAGGTAAGAATCTCACCAAGCCTGGTTTCTCCATAGTTATCTGGTGCGCCTCTGCCAGAGCAGCCTCTCGCTGCTGAACCCTGGACGCTCCCATCCATCGATCAGAGCAGGTAGCCAAAGAAAAGGTAAAATCCAACAATTCCTGCTCAAAAGGATCTGCTGGGCCAATATTTGGTTGGTTCGTACTGTTACGGTGGGTGAAGCAAGCAGGACCCAAATGCAGATTACACTGATATTGCCTTTACTTCAATGATAAAATAATAACTTGGACAAAACAGAACACTCACCGGTGAACTCAGTCACAAACAAAAGACAAACCAACACTGAACACAGGAAGAGACAAGACTAAATACAGGGAGGGGAAGACGAGAAACAGCCGGGCAGGGGAGGAGAAACACAAGGGCGACAGGTGAACAGAATCAGACAATTAGACACACCAGGGAAACTAACGACAGGGGAAAAACACAGGAAGAAGGACCAGACAATATAGAAGGAGGAAAACACCCATAACCAGACATACAAAACTACAACCGTGACATAACATGAGAATCCTGACAACGGCGTAGGCTCTTCATGCGCCAGAACAGAATCAGACATTTAAGCGGGCTACTTTGTAATGGTGATATAAATTGATATGCGGGCCTGATCAAAATTGTAGACGGGCCGGATTCGGCCCGCGGACCTTGAGTTTGACACATGTGCTCTAAAACATAGGTGTAAATAGTACAGGTTTTATTGAAACTGGAACCTTAATTCAAAGTACAGCATTAAAATCATCAAATAATGATGTGAGAGGTCAACTATACAGTATATAGAATAGAATGTTAAATGTCATGTTCCTCAGAAACGTTAGGGGACACATTTTGACATTCTGCACAGCAGGTGCAGAACCCTGTACAGGGAAGGCCAACAGAGAGGCACTGGCACTTCCCACTCTCTCCACACTTTGCATCTTTTCAATACAAGTGAGGAATGTCTCTCACTTCTGTAGGTGCTGGGGGTTGAATGGCCCCATCTCTGACAATCCACCCCTTGCCATCAGGACTCCATAACAAGGGTTTGGGTTCGGGCTGTGACACCATATCGCTGTCTGAAACATTGCTCTTTGTACATGTTGTTGAGATGCATCCGCTGTTGGCGGCAGATTTTCCGAGGCTGCATCTGTTGCTGATGCAATTATGAACCTCAGTTCATCCAAGTTTGTGCACATCAGTTCATTTTCCTTTTTCTTTTTTCCATATAGCAGAAGCGCAAATTCTCTTGTGACTGGCAAATACTCTTCCAAGCTGGCAGAGAATCCCACATGGGCCAGATCTTTCAGCGTGGCTGACATGGGTCTTGAGTTTGGTGAATGCTGTTATCTTCCCTATTCTGTACAAACTACTTGTTGTGCCACAGCTAGTGAGTGCATGACATGCTGGTAGACATCATTGTAGTTGCCGCCCAGCTTCAGGACCATCTCCAACTAAACAGCCTCTTTGAGAAATTCCAGTCCGGTTTCCGTTCTGCCCACAGCACTGAAACAGCTCTGGTCAGGGTCACAAACGACCTGCTGATGGCGGCTGAACCTGGTTCCCCATCTCTCCTCATCCTCCTGGATCTGACTGCAGCATTCAACACTATCGGCCATAACATCCTCCTTCAGCGCCTCCAATACACTATCGGACTCTCTGACTCCGCCCTGAGCTGGCTCCTGTCCTACCTGTCTGGAAGAACAGAGTACGTCTCCTTGGGAGGTGCGAGGTCCCAGACACATCCTGTCACCTGTGGTGGTCGGTCCTTGGGCCCACTCTGTTCATCCTGTACACTCTGTCCCTTGTTGGTCGTGTCATCAGCCAGCATGGAATATCATTCCATTGCTACGCTGATGACACGCAGCTATATATAGAGACAGACCCTATCCCACATGCATCCTCACTGTCACCATCATCATCACCGTTCCCATCAACATCCCTTAACCCCTGCATTGAGGAGATAAAGACCTGGATGCGAGAAAACTTCCTGCAGCTAAATAGCTCCAAAACAGAGGCTATTTTAGTTGACACCCCAAACCAGGTCCAGTCATCCCCCATAACCCACATCACCTTTTCTGGCCGAAACATACCCCTCTCCACATCAGTTACCAACCTGGGTGTAAGATTTTACCGACATCTGACCTTTGACAACCACATCAAACACCTGTGCAAAACCTCCTGCTACCACCTCAGGAACATTGCAAAACTCCAGTCGGATGCTGAACAACTGGTCCATGCCTTCGTTTCCTCAAGGCTTGACTATTGTAATGCTCTCCTCATCGGGACTCCTAGCGGGAGTCTTCAAAAGCTCCAATACGTACATGCCGCAAGGATCCTGATGAGGGTGAGAAAGTACAACCACATCACACCCGTCCTTCATTCCCTCCACTGGCTTCCTGTCTCATTCAGGATTGAATACAACATCTCATTGCTCGCCCATCAGTGCATCCAAGGGAACGCTCCTCCATACCTGAAGGAACTTCTCACATCACAAACCTCCACACGCAACCTCCGTTCCACAACAAACCATCTGCTTTGCCCCCCCCCCAGGACCAAACTCCTGCATGCATGTACACTAGAGATGAACCAAACATGCATTTGCTTGCATAATATATGAGCAGTACTTCCACAACTGTGTCATCAGACCTCACAATGATGCGGGAATATGACTCTGCAAGATGCATGGCATGGAGCACCATCCTTGTGTCTGCCTCCTCCTGATCACTGTACAGTGATGTCAAACTGCTTACCCCTGCAGTGCAGATGCTCTTCACCTCCTCCCCTTCGTAAAATCCTGAGTGTAGTCTTTGTGGGGCAACAGTGACAATGTAGTTGCTCACAAACATGCACAGTGCAGTCTTGTTTCCACTACTCCTCAAGTACTTCCTGTAGTTTGGGACATCCACAATTTAGGATCTTCCAGAGAGGGTTATTTGTGAATAAACGTCCCTCCGGAGCGTTTGCAATGAACGAGAGCATGTTGTTTCTTACACAACCACTAGAGCACCTCTAGTGGTCGTGTAAGAAACAACATACACTTTAAAACGTGTCTCTGGGTCATAATAAGGGCTTGAACAATCGGCCTGTATGGTCGTTTTTTGTAGGAGGACAGGCTGCCTCAGAGTGGAGGTGTCCTGAGACTGCCAGGCTCCCATGAAGTAGGCAACCCTGCTTTTTTCTCAGTAGCTTAACCAAACGAACAAAGGTGCTGCAATGCTTTCAAAGGAGATTCCCCAACATTGCCAAGAACCAGTATTTTAAACGAGAGACATTGTAACTCATTTTATTTTAGTTCTCCCCACCCAAAAGTGTCTTTCTCCACCCCTGGTTGGGGGAAGTGTGTTGTCAGAACGATGTGTAAAGAGAACTACAACCATTGACTGTGAACTACAACCCGGTGTGGGTCGTTGGGCGGGCTCGTGCCTCGGCGGCCTGTCTCTTTAAGGAGCTCGTGAGCAGCGGAACTGGTCACAACCAGAGAAGACATTCTCATAGAACTGAATCATAGCCTGTTAAGACTGCACAGAGACGGTATAGATCTGTAGTTCTGCTGGGTGCCTGCACATGAGGGGGTTAAAGGGAACGAGTGTGCTGATAGATTAGCAAAAAGTGCACTACAAAAGCAAATAACATTACCAGTTCAACTTGGTAAAGGAGAAGGAAAAGCAGTCATTAAGAAAAAAGGGATGGAGATCTGGCAGAAAAGGTGGAAGAAAGACCAGAAAGGCAAGGACTATCATACAGTTCAAAAGACAATTACAATTAATATTCATAAAGAAAGAAACAGAAGGGAGGAAATCATGATAGCTAGACTCAGAATAAATCACACGGCTTTGAATAGTACGCTGTATATCATGGGGAAAAGTGACAGTAACAAGTGTGGGAACTGTGCAGTAAAAGAAGATGTAGAACATATCTTGTTTCATTGTGACATCTATAAAGCGGAAAGAGAACAATTAAAGGCTAAAGTTTTAGAGGCAGAGAGGGAATGGAGTGTGGTTGGTGTTTTGGGAACAAAAGGAGAGGGAGTAAGAGCTACCAGAAAGGCATTGTTTAAATTCTTGAGTGAAACTGGGGTAGGAAAAAGAATTTAACATTAGGTCAGGAAAGAAGAAGAACATAGATTTCTATTTTTGTTTTATTTATTTCATGGTTTTATTGAGCTTCGTTTGGCGAGTGGAACCCTATACGCTTAACTAAATCCATCAGTAAAGAAATTGGGGAGGTAATGAGTGCTAAAGTATTGAGGAATGGATCAATGTTGATCAAAGGTAGGGATAGAGAGCAACAGGGGAGAGCAATAAAGATGAGTGCCGTGGCGGGTAAGAAAGTGGAATGTTCAATGTTCAGTGGTAAAAAGCTAGTCAGGGGAGTTGTGACAGGAATCCCCGTCAGAATATCAGCTGGTGATGTGAAAGAGAATATAACAAATGCAAAAATAAGTGATGTCAAACGCATGAAAGCAAACCACAATGGGATTAAAGAAGATAGTCTTTCGGTTTTGATCACCTTTGATGAAAAAAGGCTTCCGGAAAAGATACTTATTGGATATATGTGTTATGATGTGAGACCGTATGTTCCACCACCAATAAGATGTTTTTATGTCAGAGATTTGGACATGTGGCGGCAGTGTGCAAGGGAAAACAAAGGTGTGGCAGATGTGGTGGAGATCATGAATACGGAAAATGTGAAGAAGGGGTAAAGCTGAAATGTTGCAATTGCGGAGGGGAGCATAGCTCAGCATACCGTGGATGTGAGGTTAGCAAGAAAGCAGAAGAGGTGCATCGAGTCAGGGTGACGCAGGGAGTAAGCTATGCAGCGGCAGCAAAGACAGTTTCAGGAGGAACGCAGGTTAAAATGGGAAACAACAATAAGAGCAAAGAAAAAGCTTTGTCCACAACTTTGTTAAGTTGAAGGAGGACACTCTGATAGTGAGTAAAACAGAGTTTTTTTTACTGTTTATGGCAGAGATTATCAACTGTTCAGCGCAGACTACAAGCCGGAATGAAAGAATCAAAATAATTGTCAGATCAGCTGAAAAGTACCTTGATGTGAAAGGGATGCAGTGGGAAAATGTGAAAGATATCCTAAATGATGACGTCCAACAACCTCAGACATGCAGTGGATCAACTTGATGGTGTTAATTGTACTGCAGTGGAATGCTAGAAGTTTAATTGCAAATGGACAAGAGTTCAAAAAAGATATTGACAACCTGGGAGAGAAACCTAATGTCCTTTGTATTCAGGAAATATGGCTGAAACCACAACTGGATTTTATTGTGAAGGGATATACTGCAGTTAGACGAGATAGGGACTCTGGCAGAGGGGGAGGAGTTGCAACGTTCATACAGAGTGGTGTAAGTTACAAAGTTATGCATTTAAGTACAGATCATGAAGCAATAGTTATAAGGGTATGGAATGATAGAGGACCTATAGATATAGTAAATTATTATAATCCGTGTGGGAAATTAGATCAAAGGATATTAGAGGATGCTGGGGGTTCACTGCAAGACAAAGTAATATGGTGTGGGGATTTTAATTCACATAACTCGCTATGGGGAAGCAGTAGCACAGATGCAAATGGTGCAGTAGTTGAGGAATTTATAGATGACCACGGGCTAGTGTGTATTAACACTGGGGAAGGAACAAGATATAATTGCACGAAGAATATAAAAACAGTACTCGATCTGACATTTGTATCTAGTGCTTTAGCAGGTATAAGTACATGGAATGTGGTAAAGCATACTACAGTGGGCAGCGATCATTATCCAGGAATTGATTAAAGTTGGGACCAACATAAGGTTTGAAAAGGAAAAGAAAATTCCTAGATGGAAATTGGGAAAAGCTAATTGGGATGCCTTCCAAGTTGTAAGTACGAAGAGATGTAAAACACTTCAAGAGGAAAATTATGATGATATAAATAAATTCAATGATGAGCTGGTTAAGGTTATTGTTCATTCAGCTAAAGAAACAATTCCGGAAATTGCAGGAGTTAGGTGTACCAAGAGTGTACCCTGGTGGAATGGTGAATGTAACAAATCCATTAAAGACAGAAATAAAGCATTCAGACAACTCAAACAACTCCATTCTCAGGAAGCTTTGAATCAGTATAAAAGGGCCCAGGCTATAGTAAGGAGAACAATAAGAACGCAAAAACGCACTTTTTGGAGGCAATATTGCAATAGTATTGGAAGAGAAGTACAGCTTGCAGATGTTTGGGGCATGATTAGGAGAATGGGGGGAATTCGAAGGAATTATGAGTTGCCAGTTTTGAGCAGAGGGGACAAAATGGCTGTCACAAACTTAGGAAAGGCGGAACTTCTAGCTCAAACATTTAGGAAAGTTCATAGTTCAGATAACCTTACAGAGGAAGCCAGGCAGTGCAGGAATAATACACGATTTGGAAAACCCGAGAATATTGGATAGAGTAGAAGTGTTAGGGGATCAGTTGGACCTGCATTTTAGTATGTTTGAGTTGAGAAGAGCAATTATTAGTGCTCGTCAAACCACTCCTGGGAAAGATGGTGTTTGTTACAAAATGTTGGAACACATGACAGATAACACTCTAGTCATTGTGTTAAGGTTGTTTAACAGGGTGTGGGATTCTGACCAACTTCCTTCAGTGTGGAAACAAGCGATAATAGTGCCCATTCTAAAGCCAGGGAAAGACCCTTCAGATCCATCAAGCTACAGGCCTATTGCCCTGACATCTCATTTATGCAAAATCATGGAAAGAATGGTTCCAGAAAGGTTAACATATATCTTAGAAAGTAAAGCTCTGTTGTCCCCATATCAGAGTGGGCTCCGTAGGGGTCGGAATACAATGGATTCTATATTGTGCTAAGAATCAGACATCAGAAAAGCACAGACCAACAAGGAAGTAGTGATTGCAGTCTTCTTTGATATTGAAAAGGCTTATGACATGCTCTGGAAGGAAGGACTACTAATCAAGTTAAAATCATTGGGAATTGGTGGTAAAGCATATAATTGGGTTATGATTTTTTTTACTGGACAAAAAAATACAAGTAAGAGTAGGTGCAGAATATTCAAGTGTTTATGCTGTGGAAAATGGTACTCCGCAAGGTAGTGTATGTAGTCCGTTGCTGTTCAGTATAGTGATACATGACATTTTTAATCAAGTTAATCCAAGTATGGGAAAATCTTTGTATGCAGATGATGGGGCTTTGTGGGCAAAAGGCCGCAATGTAGCACATGTTGGAAAGAAAATACAAGCTGCAATAGTGGAAGTGGAGAAATGGACAAATAAATGGGGATTCAAACTGTCAGAGCTAAGACGCAGGACATTTGTTTTACAAAACGGCATAACATTGCTCCTATATCGTTAAAATTGTATGAGCAACCTCTTGAACAGGTTAATACAATAAGATTTCTTGGTGTTTGGTTTGACAGAAAGCTAACATGGAGCAATCATATAGGAAAAGTTCAAAATAAATGTAAAAAAGTCAACAATGTACTTTGGTGTTTGGCGGGACAGGAGTGGGGAACAAGTAGGTCATCACTTCTGAATATATATTGGGCACTCATGAGACCTGTATTCGATTATGGGTGTATAGCGTTAATGGCAGCAGCAGAATCAAACCTTAAAAAGCTGGATGTCCTAAAAGCTCAGGCCCTGAGAATTTGTAGTGGAGCTTTTAAAACATCTCCAGTATCAGCAATACAGGTGGAAATGGGAGAAATGCCTTTAAGGATAAGAAGAGTGAAGTTAATGTTGGCATACTGGGTAAACCTTCAGGGGCACAGTGATAGTCATCCTACGAAAAGTATTTTGAAAGACTGCTGGGAGCACAATGAGTCACATTTAATAAGGTTTGGATGGATTGGCGATGTTAAAGCAGCAAGTATAGGTTTGAATCAAATGCAGTATTGCCCCACAGTTCCAATCTCCTCCATTCCACCCTGGTTATTCCCATTGCCAAGTGTAGACCTCAATATACAAAGGGAGTTAAAGGAAAAGAAAGAAATACCAGTATGGCGCATAGTCCAGAATTATTTTGCAAGATATCACTCAGACTCAACAATCATATTTACAGATGGTTCCAAAGATCCAGAGGCAGGGCATGCAGGGGCAGCAGTTTATTTCCCAGTGAGTAATACACATATCAAGAAAAGGGTAACAGACCAAGTGTCAGTATACACCAAAGAGTTGTTGGCATTGGTACTGTCATTGAAATGGATAGAGGAGAAAGAAATACATAATAGTGTAATTGCATCTGACAGCTATTCAGCTTTATCGAGTATACGATCAGGTAGATCTTCATCTAGAATGGATTTTCTAATTTTATATAAAATGCAAATCAAAGGCATAGCAACTCGTTTCCTCTGGGTTCCTGCTCATGTTGGTGTGGAGGGTAATGAACAGGTGGATATTCTGGCCAAACAAACACTCAAAAGTATGAACATAGACATAGAAGTTCCACTCAGTAAAGCGGAGGTTAAAACATTCATACAGAAATATGCACAAACAACATGGCAAGATCATTGGGACCTTAGTGATACAGGAAGATATCTTTTTAAAATTCAAAGGTATGTGGGGGATGGAAGGAAGGTGGGGTTTAAAAGAAGGGAGGAAAATGTCATTTATCGGATAAGAATAGGTCATACAGGTCTCAATCATACATTAAGTATAATAGGAAAGCATCCAACCGGAAAGTGTATACACTGTAGCCAGCCAGAAACTGTTGAGCATGTTTTACTGCTTTGCAGGAAATATAGTACTCAGAGAAATGTGTTTTTCCAGACACTGAAGAAAGCAAAATTCCATGACTTGTCGCTATCAGGACTGTTAAGGAAAACATCAGGCAATATATATTGTGAGATTATTAAGTTTCTAAGAGAAATTGATCAATTTAAAATAACCTAGAGTTTTGGTTCTTTGTTTTGTTTCTTTTTTTTTATTGTTTTCTGCTTAGTCTCTTGTCCACACTCCAGTCCAGTTGGTGGAGGTAATGCACCTACAAGTTGGTTTGCCAACCGCCAATAAACACGAAAGAAGAAGAAGAAGAAAAACAAGAGAAGAAGAAGGAACTGGTCACAGCCTTCACATCAGCCGCAGCCTGCCAGCTGCACGCCTGT